>NC_081388.1:19859598-20190424 GCF_030684315.1 Stegostoma tigrinum
TATATCGACACATTGAGTATAGATCAATGTGGGCCATTAATAGTGAGGAGTGAGCATTCAGACGTGCTGGAAGTTGCTTCAAATTATGTCAAATAAATACAGACAGTAGGACCAAAGGGCTTGATCTCTTTATTCCCAGAAATACACGATCCCTTTCTTAAATATTCTCCTTCAGCAGTTAACACTGCTGCCTCACAGTGCCAGGGACTGAGGTTCAATTCTACCCTCAGATGATTTCTGTGTGGAGTTTGTATATTCTCCCTGTATGTGCACGGGTTTCCTCGGGGTGTTTCAGATCCCTCCCACAGTCCAAAGATGTGCAGGTTAGGGTGGATTGGTCAGGCTAAATTGCCCATAGTATCCAAGGATGTGTAAGTTGGGTGGGTAAGCCATGCACAGTTACAGGGATAGGGTCAGAGGAGGGGGTCATCTGGGTGGGATGCTCTTCAGAGGATTGACACGATGGGCCAAATGGCCTGCTTCCACACTGTAGAGATTCTACATTTCTATGATTCTTCTGAGACATGTCCCTTGGGATGAAGGGGTCATGATTACACTGTGTTGTGAGGTGATTGATAAACCTAATGCATGATGTGCAGACTCTGCCATGTGTAGAGAGCTGGTGCTTAGTGGGTTGAGAGGACGGGCTGTTTGGAGGTTTGTGCACTCCCCCCGACGTCTCAATATCAGCTCCATCACTGCTGATGATGCCTCTTGATAAGTTCAGTCCCTTCCAGAAAGAACCATCTCCATTTTGGTCAGTCACAGGCCAGGAACACCCGCCAGTAACGGGAGATGTCCCAGAACAGAGGCCATCGTCGGGGGAGGTGAGTCCCCGTCTGGAGGCTGGTGCATGGGGAGATGAGTCCCAGGCTGGCAGCTGTCGTGGGGGGAGGTGAGTCCCAGGCTGGTGGCTGTCATGGGGGGAGGTGAGTCCCAGGCTGGCGGCTGTCATGGGGGGAGGTGAGTCCCAAATTGGAGGTCGTCACAGGGAGGTGAGTTTTGAAGCCTAGCGTGACCTGGATATTTGGCCCACTGTGGCCTGGGGCTAGGTACTGACACAGACTTGGTGAAAAGGATGGTAATTCAAGTACTTTTTATTCTAATGCTGGACTTTTATGTATTGTTCTTTCAATTCTGTATCCGTACCTAGATACCACATACCTTAATTGGCGCTATAAGCAGAACAATTGTGAACTTTTCACTGCAATCGTTCAAGGGCACTTGACAATAAAGCCTATTCAGATGCATGAGTTGTTCAGAAATCCCTAATGGGCTGTTTCTGCTGTGCTCCTAGTGGGGTCCTCCTGCAGCCAAGTTGCAAGTAGATACATCACCTGGGGAATCAGCTGTCAGGCACTCAATCAATGTGTCCCACCCAAAGAAACAGTGATTCATGCCTTTATGCTGGTCTGGGGAAAGGACCTTGCTGTTGGACCATCTTTCTTGATATTGGACTTTGACAATGCCACAAAGAAACCGTAACTGGTGCTTCACCCAGTGCTTTGAGGTTCCTGCTATAGGATGTCCAAGTCTCTACAGCTCAGAGGAGCACAGCGGCCGATACTGCTTGGTTAATCATGACCTTGGTCTTGGGTTTGATATCTGACCCTCAAATTCTCTTCTCTTCAATTGGACAAGGCTGAATTGACATTTTGAATATATGCAACAGTTTGCATCCAGAAGCCCTTTAGATAGAACATTTCAAAGATTCACAACCCTTTGTGTGAATACTAGAGAATGAAATCAATTAATACCCGAATCATTACCAACCTTCTGATTCTGTTTGAATACAAAAAGGCTGGTGTTTACTTTCTACCTTAGCACCGTCATTGGCTCAACAATTAGTATCATCACATCACTAATGGAAGGACATTGTTTTTGGTGGAATCAGTTTAGAGAAGGTTTACTCAACCAATCCGTGGAATGAGTGGATTGCCTGACGGGGAAATATTGGATCGGCGAGGCCTATATCCACTGGTGTTTAGGAGAGTTGGAGGTGACTTAATTAAAACATATCAGATCCTGAGGGTACATGACCGGTTGGATGTGGAGGGCATGTTTCCTTTTGTGAGACAATTAGAAATATTGGGTCACCATTTAAAAATGGAAGACTAATCGAAGAGTATTCCTTTTTTTTTAGAGCATTGAGAGCCTTTGGAATTTTCTCCCTCAAAAGACAGTGAAAGCAGAATCTGGATGTGAGTTTGCTCGCTGAGCTGGAAGGTTCGTTTTCAGATGTCGTTTTGTGGCTAGTTGATGTTCATGTATCCTGGTGGCTAGCTTTCTGCCTGTTTCTACCACTGCACTATCACCTCCCCATAGCTTGCTATCTGTTGACCAGCACATTGGCCTTTGATTGGACCTTGCGTCCTTCCAAACACTGGACTTGCCGAAAGATGGTCAACTAGCCACAAAACGACATGACCCACTATCACTCGTATCGTTACATACAGATAAGGAAGGACACCACTTTGAATGGGACAACACATCCATCCTAGGACAAGCCAAACAGAGACACGCACAAGAATTCCTAGAAGCATGGCACTCCAACCGGAATTCCATCAACAAACACATTGACTTGGAGCCAATCTACCATCCCCTGAGAAAAATAACAGGAAATGACATCACCAACGCAGGAAATGACATCACCAACCCAAGGAAACCTAACCAGAAAAATAGAAAGCGGGACATAACACCAGCGCTTCGTCGGAGGCTCACTGATGATGTTACCTAGAATGGTGACGAAACGTCTGAAAACGAACCTTCCAGCTCAGCGACCAAACTCACATCCAGAACCTCAACCTGAGCTACAAATCTTCTCAAAACTCGCTAAAGCAGCATCTTTCATTATTTTTAAGGCAGAGGTAGATAGATTCTTGATGACCAAAGCAGGGAATGAAAGATGATCAGGGGAGATGCAGGAAGGCAGAGTTAAGGTTGAAATCAGATCAGCCATGATTTTATTGAATGGTTGAGCAGAGCTCGAGGGGCCAAGTGGCCTATTCATGTTCCTCATTTTTATATGTTTCACAGCAAGGAGGGGTTAAGTTAAATGGAATTCATTTTGAACTATGCCGAGAGTGTGCAGTTTGACCACTGAGTGTAGACAGGACCTGATTTGACAGTAAATGTTCTGAACGACACAAAAACACGACCCATCACTACAGCAGGGGAATGTCCGTACAGAGGAAGATCCCAATGGTGGTGCAGCACTGGTGCGAAATAGCCCCAATATTCATTACAGAAGGAGAACCAGAACCTATTCGAAAGAATTGCATACTTACCGTCAGTACAAGAACAGGCATTATGCACTGGTTCGTATGCTCAATAGCTCAGTAGGTGAGTCCCAGAGGACCAAAAATAGCTTTGTGTTATATAACTACATTCAGAGGTACAGAAGTCAGACTCTTCAATTAAGCAGTTGAAACTTTGATATAAGATCAAAGCAAGCAGTTGAAAATTATTATAAATGTTGGTATTAATGAGGCATCTGGATGGTTACAGGAATAGGAGGTGTATTTAGTAGGATATGGGCCAAATGCTCACAAGTGTGACTGTATTAATTTAGGGTATCTGGTCAGCATAGATGAGTTGGACCGAAGGGTCTGTTTCCGTGCTGTACAACTCTATGTCTCTAATCTCGTGTACAAGTATTAGAAGCTAATCCTGTATTTGTAACTGGTAAATATACAATTTTGTGTGCATATCTGGCATGTTGAACAAATATTCTCTGGTAGATTGAACCTAATCATTTGACCACATGACAAGTCTCGGTATTATTCTATCTATGATATGCAGATATATTTCTCACGGTGCTAGCCATGATTTGAAACATGCTTTGGAAATTGGAAGTTTTGTTCCGGTTAATTGTGGCCACTATTCCTTTCAGTTGTATTCAACCCTCCATCTGTTAGTAACATAACGAAGACACGACAATATCACAAGAAATTTACCAGGCTAACTCCTTATGTTCGGCTGGAGAATGAAAGACTGTGAATTGCCATAGCACCTATTATTAACTCAGATCATCTCAAAGCCCTTCACAGCAATTACAACCAGGTGAGGAGGGATGACTCATCTCCTTTCTAATCTCCTTGGTTAGCTGCAAGAAATGAATAAAATTATTTTCTAGCACAAACTGTACCTCACTGTAATTAAAATGTAATTACCCAATGTCTACTTGATCAGGAAGGAACCAATTACAAGAAGTATTTCAATGAGACAAAGAGCAATTTTATTATCTGCTAATCCTGAGAAAAATAGCAAAGATGACACACACACACACATGCATGCACACACACATGCATGCACACGCACTCACACATGCATGCGAACACACATGCACACACACGCGCACACACACACGCACGCACACACACACATGCACACATACACGCTCACAAAATTAGCAAGGAATAGTGTCCAATAATTTAAACTCCATAGTGTGACGTTCAGGTATAAGGTTTTAGCCCAAGACCACGGTTGTTTCAGAGATAGTAGGAACTGCAGATGCTAAAGAATCTGAGATAACAAGGTGTAGAGCTGGATGAACACAGCAGGCCAAACAGCATCAGAAGAGCAGAAAGGCTGACGTTTTGGGTCTAGGCCCGAAACGTCAGCCTTCTTACTCCTCTGATGCTGCTTAGCCTGCTATGTTCATCCAGCTCTACACTATGGTTGTTTTGTTGGTTATCCTCAATAGTAGTGAATATTTCAGTTGTCCTTTGAGTTCTTGATTTTCTGATGTTTATTTCTAATCAGTTCTATCACTGGCCACTTCATGAGAGCCTGAGATAGCAGAGTCTCTTGCTAGTTCCAGTTCCATTCAAAAATCCATCGCCTTTTCTCTGCCAAAAATAGCTTCTTAAAAAACCTGCTTCTCTTATGCATTCCATCTCTGAATGTTCAGTTTTGCAAATTGTCCACGAGGTTCCATCTCCAATATGAGAAACTTATCACACAGGTGTATATCAAAATAGGAGACAAGAGTTTCTTCATATTTCACTGAGTTGACTGGTCAATAAAATGTTAACTTTGAGTTAGACTAGTTTGGTTTCTTGGCCAATTTGTAGCCAATGATTATTGCAGCAATTTCAAGTCAGTATTTTTCCTTTTTTAAACCAGTTCAGCCTATGCAAGAGAGAGATGTCAAAACCAAAGGAGGGTCACCCCCTACTCTCTCAAGGGGCAATTAAGGATGGGCAATACAAGATAACTAGCCAGTGATGCCCACATTCAATGAATGGATAAACAAAGACTGAATAGTACCCCTGAACATGTCCTTTGAGGCAATACTGTGGCTCAGTGGTTGGCACTGCTACCTCATAGCACCAAGAGACTCAGGTTCAATTCCAGCCTCACGTAATTATCTGTGTGGAGTTTGTACATTCTCGCTGTGTCTGTGTGGGTTTCCTCTGGGTGCTCCGGTTCCCTCCCACAGTTAAAATATGTGCAGGTTAGAGTGGATCGGCCATGCTAAATTGTCCCTAGTGTCCAGGGATGTGCCGGCTGGGTGGATCATCCATGGGAAATGCAGGAGTTACAGGGTAAGGTAGGGGAATGAGCCTGGGTGGGATGCTTTTTGTGGACTCGATGGGCTGAATGGCCTGCTTCCACACTGTGGGGTTTCTATGATTCTTTGACCCACAGTGACAACTCTCTCCTCTTTTGGAAAAGTGCCACTGAACAATTATGTCAGCATTAAGTTAAACAGGACTTAGCCCATTTTCTCAATGGAACACCCTAGATAACACAGTACCCTCTCACCAGCCAGCATACACCTGATCAATTTACTGAGGGTTTGGAGTAGGCCCTGAAACCACTATATTCTGATCCACCAACTGCTGTGCTACCACTGAGTGTAATTAACTCCTAATGAAACACATTTATCACTCTTACCTCTCCAATTTTTAGATTTTTATTGAAATTTTTGTTTTTAGTCCTATTATCTGTGTTTAATTTGAAGTAATATTCAGTTCATTTGAAGCAATTTCAAATATGTTAGACCACAATAAATCTGAACGCTCACTCCTATCTATGAAAGAATTTCCCACATGGATTTATTCCCTGTCTCGATAGAAAACAGCAGCCCTTCTCTTGAACAGTGAAGCGGTTCATATCGAGGATGAGTAGATTTCAAGTAGAACTGAGAAATGACACATTTTGATGGGGAGGGGCATGAAATCAAAGCTTCAGAAAAAGCAGGGAGGCTTTCAAACAGACTGCGAGGGACATGATGTTTCAGAAATGTTTGAGATGAGCCTTGATGGTGTAACAGTTGTGATTACAAGTAGGGTCTCACTGTACAGGAGTCATGTTTAACCGTTGGCCATTTTTCTGGACTAGTTCCCACTGATATTGATGTCAGTGGAAGAGAAAGTTGAGTAGGATATGTCAATCCGCATTCAAACCAGTCTGTGGATGGAATTTATTAATTACCAGCTCCATTTACATGCTAGTCCCATTTTTATATTGACTGAGCCATTTCTTTTGAACAACATTTTCTAATGAACTTGTTCTGAGATGTTATGCCACGCCTCTGGGACAGGTAGGACTTGAACCTACACCTCTCAGTTCTCAAGGTACACACACTACCAATCCAATCAATTTTTTTTCTTTCTTTCATACAGCTCATTGAGTCTGCTCTGCCATTCAATAAGGCTAATTTAGAGCTTCAACTTCACATTCCATCCCACCTCCCTCATCTATCGGTTCCATGAAAGACTAAAAAATCTGTCCATTCCAGCCTTAAATGTAGCCAACAGTGGAGTGTTCACCATTTTTGAGAATTGCAAAGTTTCACAATCCTTCAAATGAAACAGAACTTTGACCCAGTGAATAAATGAATCAATTAATCCCAATCACCTGCTTATCTACTTGTTGTATTTAACAGGACATTTAAGGAGGCATTAATTCAGTTTTGCCTGTGACCATGAGTGCAAAAATGAAAACTTGCCCTCTCAGAGTTCAGATGTGAGGAGCAAAATTAGTGCAGTCATCAAAGGGGAAGATGTGAACATCAGGTTTTGAGACAGAAGTGTCCAATTCAGGAACAAAAACAAAGTGGCTGGAAAAGCTCAGCAGGTCTGGCAGCATCTGTGAAGGACAAAACAGAGTTAACGTTTCGGGTCCGGTGACCCTTCCTCACAGTGTCCAATTCAGTCTGCTGCTGTGTTCCATATGATCATCAATATACTGAATGATGCAGCACCCACAAGCCGTTGGCGTGGATGCAAAGAGAGCGTGGCTTTAGTTTTCCTGGTCACTCAGAGGATACTTCAACTCATCCAGGCTGAAATGTAACATCAAGGGTATAGTTTAAGCCCTGCTTGAACTAAGTACCTGGTCTTAGTCGATGTCGTCTGAAAGCAGTGGATGATAGTGAAAGATTGTGTAGCAAAAGGGTGGGCCAAAAGTTGGGTGTGAAAATGCTGATTTTTCTTTTGAGGATAAAACTGAAAGCTGGAAAGAATAGGGGAGGGACTGCTTTTCATTTCAGTCACTGTCAGCATTGTGTCAGATATCCCATCATTGGAATGTATCTCAGCCACATGCCCCAGTCTCAATGACTATCAACTGCTGCTTTCAGACAATATGGATTTGGATTGGGTACTTAATTCAAGCGCAGCTGAAGGTATATTTCTGATGTTACATTTCAGCCTGGATGAGTTGAAATATTGTTGGAGTGAAGCCATGCTCTCTTTGCAATTGTCTGTCCCAGAAGCTTGTGATTCTGCATCGTTCAGGATATCGAAAATCATTTGGAAGAGAGCAGCAGACTGAATTCCGAAGGAGGCTCACTCTACATAAGGAGATTAGAACCCTGGAGCAATATTGCGACGATGTCACAGAGCTGCACATCACTGAGCATAAATACCACACATTGGGCGAAGATAGAACGCTCTGGAAGAACAGAAGTCAAATTACGTTAGAACTCTCTTTCCTCAGGGAAAAAAAATAAAGTGAGCACTTGGTCTTTAACACAAAAAGATGGCTTAATCCTTACCTAATGTAACTATAAATCAGAGCCTGGTGTATGTATGATGCGGAGGTGCCAGTGTTGGGGTAGACAGCAGCACCAGGTTATAGTGCAACAGTTTTATTTGCAATCGCAAGCTTTTGAAATGCTGCTCCTTCATCAGGTGAAGCTATGTACGCCATTAGACAGCAATTCTGGTTCTCGTCACATGATTTAATTTTCCACATCGATCTTTATATCAAATATATCACCTTTTTATGGCAGTTATCCTCTGGCTGTGTAGATGAGAGGTTCCCGTTCCAGAGATAGATTGGAGAGACTGAAACTTTCCCTTAGGAGGGGGAAACAGGAAGGGAGGGATGAAAAAGCGGCTCAAAATAATAAGGGACCTGGGCATAGTCTGACACTTAAAGGGCTGGTCTGATCAGGAGGAATGTAAGGAAGCATTTCTGCACACAAAAGGTGGTAGAAATTTGGAACTCTCTTCCAGGAATGGCACTTGATGCTGGATCAGTTATTAATTTTAAATCTAGATTTTATTTTGTTAAACAATGGTTTTGAGGGATGCGGGCCAAAGGCAGATCTGAGAGGTTAGGCCACAGATCAGCCACAATCTTATTGAATAGCAGAACATGCCTGAGGGGCTGAATGGCCTCCTGTTCCTATGATAGAGTGGACAGGGAGAAAATGTTGCTCTCGCTGGAAGAGCGAGGAAGGGATGCATGAGATGCAGATGCAAGGCAAATTGAAAAACAATCAATGGCTACATGAGATAGAAATATTTTCTCCACAGGGGCTGGTTGGTGTAGAGATAGTGTTTCGTGATTACACATCTGGGCCTTTGAAGTATGCTGTGACCTCAGTCATCAGAAACAGGCTCTGCTGGAGGCTGGAGCTGGGAGAGTTTAGGGGAGAGTTGTCTGATACAAGATCCACATGTCGATAAGGTAGAAGCTGCCTAACAAAGGAGCGGTGCTCCAAATGCTTGTGATTTCAAATAAACCTGTCAGACTATAACGTGTTATCATGTGGCTTCTGAGCTGGTATATCTATGATTAATGTCTATCACAGTTTTTTAATATTAATGTATAATAGCACTGCATTGAAGTCTAAGCCTGGAGACAGTGCTTGAATTTACCTTCTCCTCGACAAGCCTATCTTGAACCAAAACTCATTGTGTCACATCAAATCACACAGTGAAACATTTCTTATACTTCAACAGTGAGTACACTTCTTCAGTTCTTTATAGGTGATAATAGCGTGCTGTATCATTCGAGGGCCATGAAGAATGTTACAGGAACACAGCCCGTCTTTCTACAGTGAGCACGTTTTATTCAACATGAAGATGATACTTGAGCCTCCTCAGGCCTTACAGTGCACACAGTCTGAGTTTTTCTTGACTTGTCCTTCGTCTCCAACTTGCACAGGTTCTGTCTCTGTCACCCCAGTAGCCTCTGAGTGAGCTCTCCTCCTCTGCTTAATATGTCACACAAATGCTGTGTTGTTTCTTCTGTGCTCTCCTGTGCAACCTAGCACTAATCCTACACACTGTCCTGACACTCTAAAGCTTCAGCCTGTCTTACAAATTAGAGTCTTCAAAAACCTGGCAGGTGTCCAGGAGAATCCCTGAGACCCCTCAGGGTTATAGGGTTAATGGAAACATCACTGAGCTCTGTTCAAAGTTGATTGCTGATAAGATATGCATTGTCTAGTCTAAGCCTGAAAACCTCAGATGGTTTATTGATCAGAGAGGATAGCATTGCACCAGATTCAGCCCTGCAGCTCCTAAACAGGGAGGCCAGGAGTGCCAGATCAAAACGCATGTTTCCTCTTGGTGATACATATATCTGTATACAATTTCCATTTTTGCTCAGGGCTGCAAGTGACAGTTAAGGACAATGTGACATTTAGCTACCAGAACCCAATCAGACTGCTAAATTGGAGATGTGCTGGGTGAATCACAGTGTCAAAATGGTGTATTGACGTTTGATATGTACAACATTAGGCTGCAATTCTAGTTCTCTTTGATTTAAATTTTCCACATCAATTCCTAACCGGAATCTATCACCTTTTCTTTTGGCAGTTACCCTCTGGCTGTGTAGATTGGAGAGACGGAAACTTTCCCTTAGAGGGGGAAACAGGAAGGGGGGGGTTGATAAAGGTGTTCAAAATCACAAGGGACCTGGGCATAGTCTGATCAGGAGAAATGTAAGGAAGCATTTCTGCACACAAAGGGTGGTAGATATTTGGAACACTCTTCCACGAATGGCTCTTGACGCTGGATCAGTTGTTAATTTTAAATCTGAGGTAGATTTTATTTTGTTAAGCAATGGTTTTTAGGGACGCGGGCCAAAGGCAGATCTGAGAGGTTAGGCCACAGATCAGCCACAATCTCATTGAATGGCAGAACATGCCTGAGGGGCTGAATGGCCTCCTGTTCCTATGATAGAGTGGACAGGGAGAAAATGTTGCTCTCGCTGGAAGAGTGAGGAAGAGATGCATGAGATGTAAGGCGAATTTCAAAACAGTCAATGGCTACATGAGATAGAAATATTTTCTCCACAGGGGCTGGTTGGTGTAGAGATAGTGTTTAGTGATTACACATTTGGGCCTTTGAAGTATGCTGTGACCTCAGTCATCAGAAACAGGCTCTGCTGGAGGCTGGAGCTGGGAGAGTTTAGGGGAGAGTTGCCTGATACAAGATCCACATGTCTATAAAGTAAATTAATACAAGTTGAAGAAGATTTCTTGAGATCTGGCCTAAAATGATTGGAACAGACAAACATATAACAAAACAGTCAGGGTATGGAATAACCTGCCTGAGAGTGTGATGATAAGGAAAGATTAAAATGTGGCTCTGGAAAGGATAATTACCCTAAAAGAGAGTGCTGCAGAGTTACAGTGTGGGCGAGTGAAATTAGCTGAAATTCTCTTGCACAGAACCAGTGCAGACACACTGGGCTGAATAGCCTCCTTCCGCTTTGTAACCATTTTATGACTGCAGTGTTTGATTTTATGTTGCTTTCATTTGACATTGTGTGACTCACAGCATTCGATACTGCTCACCATAACTCGGGGAAGGATACAGAAAAGCAGAGTTCTCTTAGGCCAGGCCTTGTACTCCTTTGACTGTGAAAGATTAATGAGTTCAAAAGCCAAGAGAATGCATACGAAACAGGTCAGGCAGTGTCTGTGGAGACAGAAACAGAGTTAAAGTTGCAGGTCAGAGGCCAATCGTCCGAAATGGAAAAAGTTGGAGAATTGAACACTTTACAGCAAGTACAGAGACGAGGAGAGGGGAGGAAAAATCAGCAGGGAAGGTGTGTGGTGGGGAGAAGCCAGTGTGAAGGTTCATGGGCAAAAGGAGATGCAACTTCCGCCATCTACAATCCGACCCCACCACTAAAGACATTTTTCCATCCCCACCCTTATCTGCTTTCTAGAGAGACCACTCTCTCCGCGACTCCCTTGTCTGCTTCACACTCCCCTCCAAACCCACCACACCCGGCACTTTTCCCTGCAACTGCGACATCTGTCCCTACACCTCTGTCCTCACCCCCATCCCAGGACACAAGAAGATTTTCTGCATCAAGCAGATGTTCACCTGCACATCTGCCAAGGTGGTATACTGCATCTGCCGTACACATTGTGGCCTCCTCTACATTGGGGAAACCAAGCGGAGGCTTGGGGACCGCTTTGCAGAACACCTCCGCTCGGTTCGCAATAAACAACTGCACCTCCCAGTCGCAAACTATTTCAATTCCCCCTCTCATTCCTGAGATGACATGTCCATCATGGGCCTCCTGCAGTGCCACAATGATGTCACCTGCAGGTTGCAGGAACAGCAGCTCATATTCCGCTTGGGAACCCTGCAGCCCAATGGTATCAATGTGGACTTCACCAGCTTCAAAATCTCCCCTTCCCCCACCGCATCCCAAAACCAACCCAGCTCTCCCCACCTCCCTAACCTGTACTTCCTCCCACGTATCCCCTCCTCCTACCTCAAGCCGCACCTCCATTTCCTCCCTACTAACCTCATCCCGCCCCCTTGATCTGCCCGTCTTCCCTGGACTGACCTATCCCCTCCCTACCTCCCCACCTACACTCACCTCTACAGGCTCTATCCCCCTATCTTTAACTTGTCTGTCTCCTCTCCACCTATCTTCTCCGCTATCCATCTTCGATCCGGTTCCGCCTCTCTCCCTATTTATTTCAGAACCCTCTCCCCCTCCCCCCTTTCTGAAGAAGGGTCTAGGCCCAAAACGTCAGCTTTTGTGCTCCTGAGATGCTGCTCGGCCTGCTGTGTTCATCCAGCTCCACACTTTGTTACCTCAAATAAAGGAACATGTGACAAAAACAAAGTTGCTGGAAAAACTCAGCAGGTCTGGCAGCATCTGCGAGGGAACAAACAGAGTTGACGTTTCGGGTCAGGTGACCCTTCCTCAGAACTCAAGAAACATGTGATGTGGCTACAGGAGACATGAATACATGAAGGGGATCATTGGTCAATGCAAACTTTGTAAAAAAGAGTTTATAATAGAAAGTTGTTGAACTCAGTATTGAGTCTGTAATGCTGTTAAGTGTCTAACTGAAAGGTAAGGTTCCTTGAACTTGTGTTTAGCTTTAACAGGCCGAGGAGAGAGAGCGGTCAGAGATGGAGTAGGACAAAAGCTTAAAATGGTGGGTGACTGGAACTCACCATCACACTCGTGAACTGAGCCGAAAGATGTCTCTCACATCTGTTATTTGATGACCCCAGCGTAAGATATTGGGAGGGGGAGCATGCAACACTCACTAACATGGTGGAGACCTTTGGCGACCAATAGGCACTACAAGGGGCTGGGCTTACGTCATCACCCAATCAAAGTTGTTCTAATTTAGTCAGTATCTGGTTTGTTCTGTCAGCTTCTGTTCGACTGTTAATTTGTGTGTTTTTTATACAGTGGCCTAGCAGGGGTTGCTTAACTATGTTTTGATTTTCTGTTTCTCCAAGTACAGGTGCCGTTACACTGCATCTAAACCCACCCTGTCCTGGGAGTGTTTAAAAGGGTTGGGAGAGGGGGGTGGTGTTGGAAGTGGGGGACAGTGTAGAGGAATCTTTACTATGTATCTAACCCTACCCTGTCCTGGGAGTGTTTGATGGGGTGGGGCACAGATAGTGTAGAGGGATCTTTACTCTGCATCTCACCCCAGCCTGTCTTGGGAGTGTTTGATGGGTTGGGGGGAGGTGTGGTGTGAGGACAGTGCAGAGGAATCTTCACTCTGTATCTAACCCCACCCTGTCCTGGGAGTGTTTGAGTTTGGAGGAGGTGGGGAACAGTGTAGAGGAATCTTTACTCAGTATGTAACCTCACGCTGTCCTGGAAATGTTTGACGGGGGAGGGGGAGTAATGTAGAGGGAGCTTTGCTCTGTATCTAAACCCTGTCCTGAGAGTATTTTATGGGGAGATAGTGAAGAGGGAGTTATATCTAACCCCACCCTGCCCTGGGAGTGTTTGATGGGGAGACAGTATAGAGGAATCTTTACTCCATATCTAACCTTATGTTGCCCTGTCCTTGAGAGTGTTTGATCGAGGACAGTGTAAAGAAATCTTTACTGCATACCTGAGCCTGTGCTGCCCCTGTCCTGTGGGAGTATTTGATAGGATGGTATCGAGAGGGCTTAATAGAGTCATACAACAGAGAAATAGACCCTTTTGTCCAACCGGTCCATGCCAAACATAATCCCAAACTAGACTAATCCCACCTGCCTATATTCCTCCAAACCATTCTTCTTCATGTACTTATCCAAATGTCTTTTAAATGTTGTATTTGTACCCACATCCACCACTTCCTCTGGCAGTTCATTCCACACACGAACCACTCTGAGTAAAAAAAATTGCCCCTCGTGTCTTTTATAAATTTCTCTCCTCTATCACCTTAAAAATGTGATCCCGAATCTTGAAGTCCTCCATCCTAGGGAAAAGACAACAGCCATTAACTCTATCCGTACCTCTCATTATTTTATAAACTTCTATAAGGTTTCCTCTGACTCTTCTATGCTCCAGTGAAAAAAGTCCCAGCCAATCGGGCCGTTCTTTACAACTCAAATCTTTCATACCTGGCAAATCTTTTCTGAACCCTCTCCAGCTTAATAATATCCTTCCTGTGACTGGGCGACCAGAACTGGACACAGTTCTCCAGAAGAGGCCTCTCCAATGTCCTGCGCAACCACATAATGCCGCAACTTCTATACTCAAAAGTACCGAGCAATAAAGGCAATCTTGCCAAATGCCTTTTCATCTGTGATGCAAACTTCAAAGAATGATGTACCTTAACTCCTAGGATCCTCTGTTTTGCAATACTTTCCAAGGTCCTACCATTGGTGTATAAGCCCTGCCCTTGTTTGCTGCACCAAAATGCAGTCCCTCACATTTAACCGGGTTGATCTCCATCTGCCAATTTTCAGCTTAGAAGAGTAGAAGAATCTCTACATCTAACCCAGTGCTGTCCTTGTCTTGGGAGTGTTTGATCGGGACAGTATCAGGGGAGTTTTACTCTGTATCTAACCCCATGCAGTCCCTGTCCTGGGAGTGTTTGATGGAAACAATATTGAGAGAGCTTTACTTTCAGTTTAAAAGAGTAGAGGGATCTTTACTCTGTATCTAACCCCTGCAATCCCTGTCAAGGGAATGTTTTATGGATACAGTGTCAGGGGAGCTTTACTTTGTATCTAGCCCCATGCTGTCCCTGTCCTGGGAGTGTTTGATGAGTACAGTATCTGGGGAGCTTTACTTACCATTCACTTTCACTTTAAAAGGGTAGAGGAGACCGTAAATGGAGAAGCCTCTGCAATAGAGAATTCGAAACATTCACAATCTTCAGCATGAAGAAATCTCTCTGCCTATAGCTCTCAACAGAGACTCAGCAAAGCCCTCATGTCTGTTATATACTTAAGACATCTGCTCATCAGCTTCAGACAATAGGGACTCACTGTGCTGGCAAATATTCTGAAAGGGTTCAGGGTTTGGAAGGAAGCAGACTTGATACAAAGCCTATTGTACTATTGTGAAACAAACATTAAAAATAGTAACAGGAGTAGGGCATATTGATTATAACCAGGACTGATTTCTATATCAACCTCACCATCCAAATACCAATGATACCAGGTCAGAGGCTAGAAATCTTGCAGCGTGTAACTCCTCACTTCCCAAAGCCTTTACCCAGAGGCTGGGATGGAAATGGAACTTCATCCCACTGGGAAGGGTTGAGATGAATACCAAACATTTAAGTGAAAGCTGGATAACCACACAAAGGTGAATGGGATGGAAGAGCTGGACAAAAATAGGTGGAGTACGTGGTTGGGCTGTCGGGCTGAAGGGCTGTTTCATAGAGTATGTTCAATGCATTATTGTAATGGTCTAGTGTAGCATCAATGGTCATAAGTGGACTACATGTCCTTTGAGAAGCTTACAGCAAGTCACTCACCTCTTGACCCCCCAAAGCCTGTACACCACCCGAAGGCCCAAGGCAGTGTGTCATTGATCCTATCCTCTAGTGGGGGCATTGTGTGTAGAGATAAGAGGGTCATCCTTCTACCAACTTAGATCAAAATTTTCTCCATTTCCCTTAAATTCTTTAAATGATTTTTCTTCTTGCCAGGATTCCCTGAGGTTTGCTGTTAGGATTCTGGCTCGCTCTTGCATTTCTGCCAGCAGTGTATTGGATTACTTCGATGTGCACAGAGGTAGACCAGGTGGTTACAGCTCCTTGTATCTCTGCCCCACTGAGATCTGCTGCTCTTTGCCAAGATTAGCACTGTGCTACAGATACCAATCACTCCTCCAGCTAGTTCCTCAGCTTTCCGTGCAGAAGGGGACATGTTGGATAAATCAAGAAAGTTGTTTTTGTGGTTGGGGAATAGTCCCATATGGGGGCCAATATGCAACTTGCACTTATTTATATAAGCATAGATACAGATGGCCAAGCTAATTAAGGAGGCGCGAGGAGTAAATGGCTGTTGAACCATAGGAGTGGATTTTAGGAAATTTGGGTTTTTCAGATGAATCTTTCAGGGAGGCAGAAAAATGGAGATGTTTGTGGAAGGGATTACAGAGCTTAGTGTCTAGAGTAGCAGGTACAGTGGTGCTTCCTTTTGAATCAGAATTATGAACGAGGTGGACAAATGGTAAATCTCAACGGGAACACGTTATTGACAACGCTTACCTCTACAGCCCGTTCTAGACTCCACCCAAGCTCTGTCCTTCCAGTCACCTGACCAGTTCTCTTTTAAAGAGGCAGCACCCCCAACTATATACATAACCAGTTGGCAGTTCCATCTTGGCACGTTCCTTGAGGTTTTACACCTCAATGTCCAGCGGTATCACCCAAACAAACTCACTTCGAAAGTTTCAAAACTGAGATTGTTTGGCCAGTCGACTCTGGTTTTATTCATACAGTTCCCTGTTTCTTTCTCCATGACAACATTGTGGCCAATCAGAGCCTGGTGTCTAATACAAGGCCGATAGATTGAGTTCAGGTACAGATCATGTCATGCCTGCAGTTTAGACTGGAACCTTTATGCAGCACTGAAGGACTCCTGCACTGTCAGAGATGTTATTTATTCATAGACACCGACCGATGTTAAACACTGAACATTCACATTTCCTCTCTCTGGAAGGTAGAAAATATCCCACAGCACTATACGAAGAAGGGCAGGGAATTTCTGATTCATTAATCTCAATTCCTTCACTGTCACTGGATTTCAGGAGCTCCCTTCCTAACAGCACGACATGGGCTACACAAGGAATCTCACCGACCCCTGCTCCAGGGCAATTACAGGTGGACAATAAATACTGGTCTGGTCAGCAATGTCCATATCCTGAGAACAAATAAAGAAGAAAGCAGATTATGTGGTCATTATTACATTTCTGTTTATAGGAGTTTGTTATGTGCAAATTGAGTCCTGTCTTCACTGCAGCAGAACAGTGAATGCACCTCCACAGTGTTTGGAATCATAGAGTGATAGAGATGTGCAGCATGGAAACAGACCCTTCGGTCCAACGCATCAACCAGATATCCTAAATAAATCTAGTCCCATTTTCACAGCATTTGGCCATATCCCTCAGAAACAACCTTGTCTATTTAACCTTATAGATGCCCCTGGTGATTTCCTAAACCTCTATAAGATCATGCCTCAGCCTCTGGCGTGACAGGGAAAATAGCCCCAGTCTATTCAGATTCTCCTTATAACTCAAACTCTCCAATCCTGGCAATGTCCTTGTAAATCTTTCTGAACCCTTTCAAGTTTCACAACATCTTTCCTTTAGCAGGGAGACCGGAATTAAATGCACTATTCCAAAAGTGGCCTGAACAATGTCCTGTACAGCTGCAAAATGACAGCCCAACTCCTACACATGTGTACATTATTTCAACTCTGAGTTGCTGTTGACATTGGTGAGTGCATTCTATGGTGTGGTTTGAAATCTTATGGAGTAGCAAGATCCTAGAGGTGATGGCTGATCTGTGTTGATTTATACAGAATTATGACAACATCGCAGGCCATTCAGCCCTGTTTGTCAATTCTGGTCTTTACAATTCACATAAGTCTCCTTTCTAGCCTTATCTTACTTCATTTCTCTCCAGTCAAATCATCCTCCAGTTGGTGGAATGGAATTTGAATGGTGTTGCCAGAGGAAGATGTTGCTGGATTTTTTTGCTCATTAGGACCAACACAAGAATGCCACATTTCAAACCATCACAACAATTTTACTAAAGGAGACAAGGATGCTAATTGGTTGGAAAGTGGTCTCTGAGTGGCCACGGAGAAAGCAATGGGGGAAACTGTGGGAACAAAATCAGCGCTGACTTGCGAACCAGTCAGCATTCTTTTCCCTTGTTAAATGTTGTGTGAAATTGGTATTCCTTGGTCTGTGTCCTGAGGTGTGCAAGATGAAAAGCTTCAGTAACAAGTCTCTCTTCCCAGCAAGATTCCTGTAATCTTCCTTTCTTATATATTTATCTGGCTTCCCTGTTAAATGCACCTACTCTATTCATCTCATTCCACATGGTAATGAGCTCTGGATGCGAACAACTCTCCGGGGCTGAGTTGCCATTGATTGGTATTTTCTTCGCTGTTTATCCCACTCTCACCCAGTTACCGAGTTTTAAAATCAACCAGCTTTTCCAGCCCTACATAATGTGATGAGGTTTTTGCAAACTCGAAGGACTCAAGTAGAGGTAGCTAGGTCAAAAGTGTCTGCAGCAGCCCGTGCATTCTCGTGATTGATCAATAAATTGAACCCCCTGAACAAGGCTGAACTTCAGAAATAGAAAAATCTCTCCAAAGCCTTTGTTCCATCTGTTTTTTTTTCTCCTTTTCTTCTTGCCTTCAAGCCCAGTTGAAAGCAACATTTCTCCATTGGGGAATCAGATTCCTGAGAGTTCTGAAAGGAAATTTTCCCCATGTGAAGCTCTGTTCCCAGAGGTTGGGAGTAAGATGGTTGACGAGCAGCTGAGTCAATTAGCCTGTTCTATAATATCAACTTTGACTCCTCATGGGGCCCTGTTGAAAATCTGAACTTTAGTTTCAAAGTCCCATTTTAATCTTTACTTCAAATTCAATATTGTTTCTATAATTAGATTTCCTTTCCTATTTGAATTTCTTTTTTGGAAGCTTACCCTCCAAAAACTGTCTTCCTGTCAAACACTGTAATAAATACTTGCTGACGATTTTCCATTGCTTGACTCTCCTCAGTTTTCTGAGAGGTGAGGATACAATGGCAATGTCACTGGGCCAGTAATCCAACCGCCCAGATTAATGCTCTAGAGGCTGCAGTTTGAATCTCGGCATGGCAGTTGGTAGAGTTTAAATTTTAATCAATAATTTTGGAAATGTATCTCCAGTCTCTAGTCATGGTTGAAACATCGTATCCCACAGTCAATTAAGACCCTTAATGATCACTTCATCAAGTTGACCTTAGGACTTTTCTGATTCTATCACAGGATATGGATGTCACTGTATATGCTCAATTGCACAGAGGGCATTTCAGAGTCACCCACATCATTGTGAGCCTGGATTCACATAAAGGCCGGAGCAGTAATATTTTTATTCCTTAGTGAGTTGGATGGGTTGTTAAACAACAATAATTTACATGGGTGTCCTTGGGCAGATTTTTATTTGAATTTGATGATGGTGAGATTTGAACCCAGAACATTGGTGTTGGGGCTCTGGATTCATAGTCCAGCGACATTACCATCACACCACAACTTTCCCTAAGGTTAACTTTGTTGCAGGCAGGTCTGTCACCAGGCAATGGGCATGGTAGTGGAAACTGGGTGGGCAACGTTACCTCTGGGAGGACTCAATATCGGAAAAGAACACAGAGAATGGCACAGAATGCTTGTACCCAGAATCTGATTGAGGGACCAAGCTGGCATCTACCCCCATGATCCTCATTTCCAATGACTCTCTACACCCAGCGAACACTTCAGCTCTCACCCCCCCCTCGCCCACCATCATAAACCCAGTTTTTGTCCAGTCCGCTGTCACAGGACTTCAATGGGTGTCTGTCATTCCTATAGGGGCCATCATCTCCCAGTGGCGCTGCTGCGTGCAGGAGCTTTTGGCCCATAATTGGCTGGCAGCTCTCAGTAGGTGAGACATTGCACCCCACTCCTTCCCCATCCCCTCCTCGATCAGGGTGGAGGGATGTGGGGTATGAATGAGAAGGCCCACAGGTGGCACCCGCATTGTCTGACTACCTCGCGTGTTTGATGGACCTTCCTCCAACAAGGGACAGCATGGGGTTTCACTGACTGGTGGATGGGACCTCCCTCTGCCAGTTCCCCATGATTCCATTGTTGATTGCCTACCTATCAATCTGGCTTTTTAGATAGAAACTCTGCCATTGTCACCTCATCAGGCTGAATTGTGAATTTGTGATAATGTGATCGGTTCTTAATTTTAGGATGGGGAACCAGATGCTGGTCTTGCCAGTGATATCTACATTCTATGAATAAATGAATTTTTTGTTTAAAAGAGACTCTTAAACTACTCTAATATCATTATCGTAGTTTAACAGTCAGCTGAGGGACCCTCAACTTCAGTTTGTTTCATATTGTCGCCATTTAATTTCTGAGTTATTTTGTTTATCATTTCGAAGGGCCTTTCTTGTCATGTGCACTTGAATGAGTGAAAAGTTTATAAAATCGCCTCTTGGTTCCCTCTTAGGTACAGGGTACCTAGGTACAGATACTTTAAGTGTTGTCACAGAAATGAAACAGCAAAAAAAAATTAACATAGGAAGACAGAGTTTAAAAGTCCAGAATGAGGATAAAAGTGTAATTTGTCCCAGTTCAACTGCAGGAAATTTTTTTTTGTGTTTCCTGAAACCTAGGTCAGAACTTTCCTCTGTTTAAACACAGTTTAGTCAATAGGAAGGGCTGGTTCTTATTGACTTTTCTTAGATGCTCTGGAGCAGCTACCAGGGATCTGCAACCTTGAACCCATGCAGTGATTGTGACAGTCAAATCCTTCAGAGAGTAGACACAAGTGTTAAGGTTATGCGGAGTGAACAATGTAGATACAAAAATGGAAATCGCTAGAAAGGCTTCACAGGTCTGGCAGCAGCTGTGGAGAGAAATCAGAGTTAACGTTTCAGGTCCAGTGACCCTTCCTCAGAGCATTGCAGGTACTTGATGGTTAGTGCTCACACAGAGATAATCTAGAAGATTCCTAGAAACCGTACAGTGGGGAAGCAGACCATTCAGCCCATTGAGTCCACACCTATCCTCTGAACAGCATCCCTTTCAGACGCACCCCCCCCCCCCCACCACCTTATCCCTGTAACCCTGCATTTCCAATGGCTAACCCACCTAACCTACACATCCCTGAACACTATGGGCAATCTAGCATAGCCAATCCACCCTAACCTGCACACCATTGGACAGCGGGACGAAATCAGAGCACCTGAAGGAACCCTGTGCAGACGCAGGAAGATGTGCAAACTCCACACAGTTACCCAAGGCGGGAACTGAACTCGGGTCCCTGGCGCTGAGAGGCAGCATTTAATTGCTGATCCTGAAATCTTCTGAAGAATAAGTTAGGGATGAGTAAACCAGTGATACGTTCCTCAGGCCTGATTCCTACATAATGATAGTTAGTTAATTCTGCTAGATCCTGTCTAATGCGGAGTTACTCGCACTGCTCTGTTGAACACCTGTCTTGATTGTGTGTTAGCTGAGCCTCAGTTGCTAACATGCCTATGTTAGGAAACAGGCTGGTGGCTCAAGGTACACTCAGGGCACAAAATACCAAAGTCGGCACTCCCAGGTACTTAGTGTGGGAGGTGCTAACTTTAATTGCATATGCTCCTGTTGCACTGTCCTGAAAAGGACCCATATAGCTTTCCCCAGTGTTCTGGCTAATATTTAATCCTTGTGATTAAAACAGATTGTACTGTCACAGCTACATCATAGTGGGGGTTATTTGTAAGATCTTGCTCTGCACGAGTTGGCTGCTACTATTTCCTACATTGCAAGATTGACAACGTCTCGTTCGCTGCCTGCATTAGTAGAAGGTGCTACACAAATGCAAATCTTCTGCAGCTTTTTAGCTGTTACATTTCCCTTGATATTGCTCTGGGCAATACTTTGGGATGGTTTTACTCTGCTAACAGTGATATATAAACACAATTTGTTCTTTTTTAATTGCCTCTTGGACATTGTGCTAATTATAGAGAGAAATGTTTAGCTGACATTTTTCAATTGACATTCTTGATATTGTGGGTCTCCTGAAGTTGAGTTTTCTGAAGAAGGGTCCTGACCCGAAATGTCAACTTTCCTACTCCTGTGATGCTGCGTGGCCTGTTGTGTTCCTCCAGCTCTGCACTGTGTTACTCCTGTGGTCATGGTTTGGTTTAGCAGCTGTGTAGGGGTGGAGTGGCTGTAGTATCTTTTATTGTGGCTCTATGAACCAGTCTTAAACTGAGAAAAAGAAAATCTGGTTCCAAACCTCAACATGTACTGTTTGTACTGGGTATTGTTCAATTGTCCACTTAATGTTAAATTAATTTGTCTGTTGGTTTATTGTGGAGCCCTTGAGCTTATAGACTGATTCACCCTTCACTGAGGTGAGGTGGTCATCTGGAAGTATGGGATATATTTCCATGACACTGAAGAATAGTCACAGGACTAGTTGACTCACCCCCAGAAGCATGTTCTGCCATTTAGTTTGAACCTGGCTGAAATGTAGTTTAAATCATTTTATCTCTATTGGGTCTCTATCTTTGTACACCCTTGCCAAAGGGAAATCTACCCAGGCATCACAACATTACTCTGGATTTTGGACAGAGCAAGACACAATCTTCTTTATATTTCATTCAGGGAACATGAATGTTACTGGCTGGGCCAACATTTAATCCCCATTCCTTCAGAAGGTGGTGTTCAGCTTCTATCTGGCAGTGAGTTCCAGGACTTTGATCCAGCGACAGTGAAGGAACGGCGATATGTTTCCAAGTGAGGATGGTGAGTGGCTTGGAGGGGAACTTGCAGGGGGTGGTGTTCCCATGTATCTGCTGTCCCTTGTCCTTCTAGATGAAAGTGGTTATGGGTTTGGAAGATGCTTTTTGTGGGGCCTTGGTGAATTCCTGCAGTAGACCTTGTAGATCTACTGCTGTTTTTGAATGACTTTGGTGGAGGGAGTGGATGCTTGTGGATGTGATGCCAAACAAGCTGCTGCTTTATCCTGGATGGTGCCAAACTTTTTGAGTGTTGTTGGGGCTGCACCCATCCAGGTAAGTGGGGAATATCCCATCACACTCCTGACTTGTGCCTTGTAGCTGGTGGAGAGGCTTTATGGGTGAGTGACTTGCTTTAAGATTCATAAAGGATTTGAGATTCACTTCTGGAGGGTCTTCTAAAGTTGCAGATTCATACAGCACAGAAACAGACCCTTTGGTCCAACCAGTCCATTTCAGCCATGTTCCCAAACCAAACTGGTCCCATTTGTTTGCACTTGGCCCATGTCCCTCCAACCTTTCCCATGCGCGTGCTTATCTAAATGTCTTTTACATGTTGTAACTATACCTGCATCCTTCACTTTCCTCAGGAAGTTCATTCCACACACAGACTACTCTCTGTGTAAAAAGTTGTCCCTCATGTCCTTTTTAAATCTTTCTCCTCTCCTGTTAAAAACTAATTTGTTTTGAACTCCACCCTTGTCAGTCACATTATTTATGCCCTTCATGATTTTATAAATGTCTATAAGGTCGCCCCTCAACCTCTTAATGCCGCAGTGAAAAGAGTCCCAGCCATTCCAGTCTGTTTTTTTCTAACTCAAACCCTCCAAACCCAGCAACATCCTGTAAACACTTTTCTGAACCGTCTCCAGTTTAATAATATCCTTCCTATAGCAACGCACACAGTACTCATGAAAATGTATTTGCAAAAATAATTCTTGCAATTGAATATCTTAATAAATTATATATCTGTTTTCCCAATTCAGCCATTGTGTTCTTGTGGGTTGTTCTTTGTTTGCCTTTGGGGTCCTCTTTGTACTTATTATTTCCTCCAAACTATTTGCCAAGACAAGGCTGTCAATGCAGAGTTATTGCATCCTACAGAGTTTACATTTAACTAAGGTCTGCATAATATAGTTAGCAGCAGGGCAGCAGCTAAGAGAGAAGTGTACCGTTCTCTATTACCTTGCAGTCATTATCGCTGCGTTGAGGGAAATTCAATGCACACATCATTCGAATTTATAGTTTTAATAACTTCCAGTACAATTCCTTTAACAAGGTGCTGCAAGTTTTTCTTCATTCCTTGGCTGCCACTGCATGGATTTTGCAACACAAACGGTATGTTTTGGGTCAGGCATACCTTGCCTTTCTGAAGTCAGGCCAGGAGCTCAAGAACTGGGTAGTTTTGCTGGAATTGTATAAAACAGCAGTGAGGACACAGTTCTGAACACTGCAGTATAGGGGAGTTGCGATTGTTCTAGAAAGGACACAAAACAGAGTCTCTGATGAAGGGTCTAGGCCCGAAACGTCAGCTTTTGTGCTCCTGAGATGCTGCTTGGCCTGCCGTGTTCATCCAGCCTCACATTTTATTTTCTTGGATTCTCCAGCATCTGCAGTTCCCATTATCACTGTTACCTGGACTGGACAGCTTTAGTTACCGTGAAAGACAGGATGGATTCAGGGTTATTTTTTCTGGGATAGAGGAGGCTGAGGGGATTGCAGTTGATGTGTAATAAATTATGCTGAGCCAAAATTAGCTAGACCCTATTCCCCCCATGGAAGGTTTTATAATTATACCCCTTTGTAGGTGATGCAGCAGTTGTAATATCACTGGATTGGTAGTGCTGAGGTTCAGACTAAAGCACAGAATGGGTTCAAATCCCACCTTGGCAATTAATGATCATGGAATCAATCAATCAATCAATCAATCATCATAATTGTGACTGTGTCACATTTAATCAAGTGTTCTTCCATAATGTCCTTTAGGAAAGAAAATCCACCACCTTTGCCTGGTCTGACCTACATGTGACTCCAGACCCAAAGCAATGTGGTCATTTCTGAAAGGGCACAGCAAGCCATTCCATTCAAGGGCAATAAATGCTGGTTGTAACAGCAACAGGCACATCCCATGGAAGAATAAAGAAAAAGAAGACAATTGTTTATAGAGGAATTCATTTTACTCAGCAGGTGAAATTAGAGATTTGAGTGTTGAACACATTCTATTGTCTCAGAATAAATTAAATAGGCATTTTGAGAGCGCTCATTGGATCTGTCATGCCCAGTGTTCTGTTTTGCCCACCGGGTTCACTTGTGTCCTTTAGGGAAGGAAACTGCCATCCTTACCAGGTCGGGCCTAGATGTGACTCCAGTCCTATAGCAATGTGGTTGACTTGTAACTGCCCTCTGGGCAAATTTGGGATGGGCAGTAAATGCTGGTCTAACCAATGATGCCCTCATCTAGCAAATGATTAAAAAAAAGTTTAATTCTTGATTTGTCTCAGAGCACTGAAGGGATGACAGTGGTTCCTCAGTGTGTACCAGGTTTACTTACAGGACTTTAAAATATCTCTGCCATCATAGAATGTCCACTTTCATGCTTACAGCTCAGCTTCTAGGTCTTTCTGTTTACTTTAGCTCTGAGTCCATGTCCAGGCTTAATCAATCACAGTTTTATTTACCACACTCTCATAATCAAACACTGAAATGTTGAACACTGCACTTATAGCAGGGCTTGCCTTTCGATTGACAACGTTGATAAGGTTTGAATTGATCACTCAGTTCCAGATCACTGAAAATGAGTTTCTTGGCAGTGAGGCCAGAACACAGTACGTGTGTGATCGTGAGAAAGGCCGAAACAAACAATGGCATGTCAGCCTGGGCTGCTGATAGCTGTGTTGTAAAAACCAGCTGAACTACGCAGAGGGGCTCAAGGAAGCCCTAAGCAGATAAATAGCTCTGTATGGCAAGCACTGAGAGAAATCGCAGGAGCTGTAAAGGGCTCAAAGAATTTGGTGCACAATTAAAAATCAGTAGTGCAGATAGAAGTATTTGTTTTGTGTGATTGAGCCATATCAGGAAACAAACCGAGGGCAGCACTTGGTGAAGTTCACTGTTTGTGAAAAGCTGAAGTTGTGTCTGTGAGTAGGTGCTGGAGTGTACTTATAAGAACCCAGACAGGTATAGTAGAGCAAAGGAAGGTGAGAGCAGAATGTGAGCAATCATTCAGACAGTTCATGTTGGAATGGCTTTTGATGGAGTTTCCAGGTATGTCATTGAAAGTGGAACAGTATGATCCCTTGTGAATATTTACTGAGATGTGGTGACCCTGTGGGGGGTGGGGGGGTGGATCATTGCTGAAAAATCTATCATATCCGTTTGATCGCATTTGCTATATGCTAATGCTGTAAGTGTTCGACCCTTGTTTGTCTGGTACTCATATTTGCCTCATGTTAAGTTTTGGATGTTGGAATATAACTCATATCTAGCTTCAACCAGTCTAAACATTTTTTGTTCAATATTCTTTGCTTGTTTGTTTGAGTAATGTTCATTTGTAACAAAACAACCTGATTGAAGGATACCTAATGGAATTGTGATTAATACTGAATTACATACAGTCTAAAACCTAAAAAATGATCTCATCACCATGTTGGTTAAATTTAATACTTGTTATGGTGAATGAAACAGTGAGACCAGAACTGTCTGGTGCATCCTCTCCAACCTCACTCAAAAAAATGAGTAGAGGTGAAATTCCTAATTTTACTATTTAACCTGTCTTGAGCCGATTGTTTTCATAATCTGATGTAACAGGAAGCTAGGTAAATGCAGCTGTATCACAGATTGCATTTTGGAGCCACACGCTGTTCTGTATTAAGGGCCAATGCCAATGAAAACTGTGTTCCTGCACAAACTCATTTAACGCAGGATCCACCTGCTGGCAGAAGTATGCTTCTCATTAATCAAATCTACAGTCAATTACAGCTCCTACAAGTGACAGATCATCTAATAATAAACACTAAGTAAAGCTTATTGAAAAAAATCTGCACTCGTTGCTTATCATCTCAATTTCTCTTTTAAATTTTACTTTATGTTATGAAGCTGCCCACAGAGGTAGTGGTGCTGTGTTATTGCTACTGGTTGAGTAAGGCAAAAACTCAGGTTAACTTTCTGGGCAAAATGGGCTCAAATCTCCAACCACAGCAGCTGGTAGAGTTTAAATTCAATTAATAAATCTTGAGACTAGGAATTCAATCCTGCAAAAAGTAATTCATCTCATGCCTGATGTCACAAAGCCACATTCACTTTCTACAAAGCACAGAATCAGAGTGTGATGGAATACTCCCCCCAGTTGCCTGGATGAGGGCAGCCTGACACCATCCAGGCAATATTCTCAGTGAGCCAAACACTTAGAGGGTCTGTGAACACCTGTCACTGTAAGTACGCACTGACCTCCAGTCCCAGAACTCAGGGGCCCACGAAGCAGTAGCAGAGGGAATGTAGCATCCGGGACAAAGCAGCCCTCTTCATTGTCATCCCATCCACTCCCTCTGTCACCAAAGCTCTGTAGCAGCAGTGTGTACCATGTACAAGGTGCATTGCAGAAACTGACCCAGTGTTGCTAGGCCAAAACCCTGGAACACCCTGCCTAACTGCACTGTGGGTATTCCTTCCACTCTGAAGTCTCCTGAAGTTCAAGTTGGCCATTCGCCACTGCCTTTTCCAGGGCCGTGAGAGATGAGCAATAAATGATCACACGATTCACACCCCATGAACGAATGAAAACAAGCTGGAAGCTCATCTCAGTGATGGTCACCATGACAACCATCATCAGCAAGCCCAATCCAGGCCACTGATGTCTTTTAGGGAAGGAAATCTGCTGTTCTCACTTAGTCTGGCCTACATGTAACTCCAGACCCATAACAATGTGGGTGGCTCGAAACTGCCCTTTAAAATAACCCTGGCCAAGCCGCCAAGTTCCAGGGACAAGTTGGGTTGGACAATGAGTGCTGGCCAAGCCAGTGTAAAATTTTGGATACTTCTGGAAAAGCAAGGGTTAAACAGGACCTCAGTTCAACACCTCACCTGGAAGCCATCGCTGTCGTGCTGGAGTCATCAAACAGGCCTGTGTGCTTCGGTTTCTTAAACAGGACTTGAACCCACAATAGTCCTGACTCAGTGATGACTGTGCTAACCGCTGACAACAAATTGACACCTAATGAGCAGCTTAATGGATTTGGGAGCTAACAGATTATTTCGGCCTGAGTTGATGGATATAAAAAGTAACAAGGCTGAATCATCAGCCCCATCTGTCCACTTGACATTATTTAAATGACCCTGAAAACTCTCGTTTAAAAGATGTTCTGATTGTTTCCATGCTTCTTTACTCTGAGAATCCGACAAAAACAATTAATCCAGTGACAACTCTCTCCGGGAGCTGAGCCTCACTGATTTTTTTTTTGCCCAGTCTCCTCTTTGGCAACAGACATAGATTAAAAGCTCAGGAATTGCATTTCTGTCAATGAACTAAACATGCTAATACGTTAATTATAAAAGGGATACTATTTAATTAAATATTTAAATTAAGGCATCAGAACATATTCCTTATAGCCTCACTTTCCAGCTTCCTTTTATAGACTTCATTGAATTAAAAGAGGCTACTAACTTCTTTATGCATGAAGGTTCTGCATTGCTGGACCTGCTAAGGGCTTGACCAGAAAACAGCATTAGTAATTCTGGCTCAGCCACTCAAAGAAATGTTCCACAGAATTGGAAACTTAGGGCAATCAATAGCACCCACTGTCCTTCAGAAGCATATCAATTGTCTGTGCAGCATGTCTCTAAGACTTTGAATGCGAATGGAATCATGCTGCATTGGATTCTGTAAGGAGGCTAAATCCACACTTACCCACATGAAGTTCACATGCTTGATTTACCTATTGTTCCTTCAGAGAAGTCAAGTAATTATCATCCACTTTTTGACTGTTCGGCGATGAATGGTTTTGGCAGAGTTAAGGCGCCTTGGAATTCCCTGTGGTGTCCATCAGAGGAAATGTAGTCGCAGAAGAATGCTTCCTGTTCTGACTACGATCACGAAAGAGGTACTGTTAGTCAAACTAACAGAGGAAACGGTAGACAAGTCTCCTGGTCCTGACAGAATGCATCCCAAGACACTAAAAGAGATGGTGGGAGGAATAGCAAATGCGCTTGTGGTAATTTTCGAAAAATTAGCTGGGCTCTGGGGCAGTTCCAGCAAATTGGAAAACTAAAAAAGGAGGTTAAACGGAAGATACAGAATTATAGGCCAGTTAGCTTAACTTCTGTAGTGGGGAAAATGCTTGAGTCTATCATCAAGGAAGAAACAGAGAAATATCTTGCTAGAAATAGTCCCATTGGGTAGACACAGCTTGGGTTCATGAAGAGCAGGCCACGTTTAACTAGTTTACTGGAATTCAATGAAAACATTATGAGCACAGTGGACAATGGGGACCCAGTAGATGTGGCGTATCTAGATTTCCAAAAAGCATTCAACAAGGTGCCACACAAAACGCAGCAGCATAAGATAAAGGTGAACGATGTTACAGACAATGTATTAGCATGGATAGAGAATTGGTTAACTAACAGGATGCAAAGAGCAGAGATAAATGAATGCCTTTCTGGTTGGCAATTAATGCCCCAGAGATCTGTGTTGGGACTGCAATTGTTTACAAATCATGTAGATGATTTAGGCTTGGGGACCATGTGCAGTGTGTCATAGTTCACTGATGACACTAAGATGAGTAGCACAGGAAAGGACTCTGAAGCTTTGCAGGAGGGTAGAGATGAGTGTGTAAAGGTCTGGCAGATGGAGTGCAATGTGATAAATGTGAAGTCATCCATTTTGGTAATAATAACAGTAAAAAGTGCAATTATTTGAACAGTAAAAAATTGCAGCATGCTGCTCTGCAGAGGGACCTGAGTGTCCTTGTACATGAATCTAAAGAGCAAAGATCCTCAGGCAGTACCTTCCAAACCCACAACCACTTCCATCTGGAAGGACAAAGGCAGCAGACACACGGGAACACCACTACCTCCAAGTTCCCCTCCAAGCCACTCACCATCCTGACTTGGAAATATATTGCTGTTACTTTAGTGTCGCTGGGTCAAAATCCTGAAACTCCCTCCCTAAGGGCATTGTGGGTCAACTCACAGCATGAGGACTGCAGCGGTTCGAGAAGGTAGCTCACCCCCCACCTTCTCAAGGGGAAACAAGGGACATGCAATAAATACTCGGCCCAGACAGTGACGCCCACATCCCACAAACGAATAGAAAAAGAATTGCAGAAGGTTGATTTGCAGATGAAGCAGGTAATTAAGAAGACAAATGCAATAATGTCCTTCATTGCTTGAGAAATGGAGTTTAGTAACAGGGAGGTTATGTTACAGCTGTATCGGATGCTGGTGAGGCCATATCTGGAGTTCTGTGTACAGTTTTGGTCTCCTTATTTGAGAAAGGACGTACTGGCACTGGAGGAGATGCAGAGGTGGGTCACTAGGTTGATTCTGGCTCTGAGAGGGTTGGCTCATGAGGACAGACTGAGTAGACTGGGATTATATTCATTGGAATTTGGAAGAATGAGGAGGGATCTTATAGAAACATATAAAGTTATGAAGGGAATAGATAAGATAGAAGCAGAGAGGTTGTTTCCACTGGTGATGAAACTAGAACAAGGGGTGCATAGCCTCAAAATGAGGGGGAGCAGATTTAGGACTGAGTTGAGGAGGAACTTCTTCACCCAAAGGGGTTGTGAATCTGTGGAATTCCCTGCTCAGTGAAGCAGTCGAGGCTTCCTCATTGATAGATTTGTGAACAGTAAAGGAATTAAGGGTTACGCTGTGAGGGTGGGTAGGTGGAGCTCAGTCTGTGAAAAGATCAGCCATGATCTTATTGAATGGCGGAGCGGGCTCGATGGGCTGGATGGTCCACTCCTTGTCCTTATGTTCTATCCCAGTGGCTGGAAAATCCTGTGTGTTTCGGAACACAGACTTGGTTAGGGTTGACTGGGGATGGACCACCTACACAAACCAGCTGCTGCTGAGTGAAAATAGAACATAGAACATAGAACAGTACAGCACAGAACAGGCCCTTCAGCCCACAATGTTGTGCCGACCATTGATCCTCATGTATGCACCCTCAAATTTCTGTGACCATATACATGTCCAGCAGTCTCTTAAATGACCCCAATGACCTTGCTTCCACAACTGCTGCTGGCAACGAATTCCATGCTCTCACAACTCTCTGCGTAAAGAACCTGCCTCTGACATCCCCTCTATACTTTCCACCAACCAGCTTAAAACTATGACCCCTCGTGCTAGCCATTTCTGCCCTGGGAAATAGTCTCTGGCTATCAACTCTATCTATGCCTCTCATTATCTTGTATACCTCAATTAGGTCCCCTCTCCTCCTCCTTTTCTCCAATGAAAAGAGACCGAGCTCAGTCAACCTCTCTTCATAAGATAAGCCCTCCAGTCCAGGCAGCATCCTGGTAAACCTCCTCTGAACCCTCTCCAAAGCATCCACATCTTTCCTATAATAGAGCGCCCAGAACTGGACGCAGTATTCCAAGTGCGGTCTAACCAAAGTTTTATAGAGCTGCAACAAGATCTCACGACTCTTAAACTCAATCCCCCTGTTAATGAAAGCCAAAACACCATATGCTTTCTTAACAACCCTGTCCACTTGGGTGGCCATTTTAAGGGATCTATGTATCTGCACACCAAGATCCCTCTGTTCCTCCACGCTGCCAAGAATCCTATCCTTAATCCTGTACTCAGCTTTCAAATTCGACCTTCCAAAATGCATCACCTCGCATTTATCCAGGTTGAACTCCATCTGCCACCTCTCAGCCCATCTCTGCATCCTGTCAATGTCCCGCTGCAGACTACAACAGCCCTCTACACTGTCAACGACACCTCCGACCTTTGAGTCGTCTGCAAACTTGCTGACCCATCCTTCAATCCCCTCGTCCAAGTCATTAATAAAAATTACAAACAGTAGAGGCCCAAGGACAGAGCCCTGTGGAACTCCACTCACCACTGACTTCCAGGCAGAATATTTTCCTTCTACTACCACTCGCTGTCTTCTGTTGGCCAGCCAATTCTGTATCCAAGCAGCTAAGTTCCCCTGTATCCCATTCCTCCTGACCAGAAAATCTGTCCAGTGATTAAGCTAATAGGATATCATTGTAATAAGTACAGTTTACACCGTGAGTTGGAAATAGTGATGAAGCACTGAAGAGGGGGAAGAAGAGATTTAGCAGGATGTTTCCTGGGTTGGAGTGTTTCAGTTGCAAAGACAGCTTGGATAGACTGGGGTTGTTTTCCTTGGAGCAGAGGAGGCTGAGGGGGGACATGATTGAGATGTAGAAAATTGTGAGGGGCATGGACAGGGTAAACAGGAAAAAACTTTTCCCCCTGATGGAGGAATCAATGACTGGGGTGGGGCGGGGGTTGGAGGACATAGATTTAAGATAAGAGCAGTAAGTTCAGAAGAGATGTGAGGAATAATCTTTTAACTCAGAAGGCTGGTAGGAATCTGGAACTCATTGTATGTAAAGATAATGAACTCTCATAACATTTAAATCATATTTAGATGTACACTTGCAATGTCATGGCATATAAGGCTATTGGCCAAGTGCTGGGAAATGAGGTTAGAATAATTAGGTTGTGTGGTTGACCAGCACAGACTTGATGGACCAAAGGGCCTTTCCCTGTTCTGAGGGCCTGTATACCTCTATGATGAGGAAGTCCTTGGGTGATGTGCAGAATACATTGATTCCCTGTGAAGGCTAGTGTAGAACCCCACTAGCCCCAGGCTTAGATTGCATGTGACATCATCAGATTGGGTGCAGATCATGCCACATCATTAACCCATCTTCATGTCACATCTCTTGATACCCTTACAATCTATCAACCTCAGGCTAACTGAAAATTCCAATTCAACTTCAACCCTGACAGCATTTTAAGAAGGAACGAAGGAGCCTGGATCTCCATGACTCTGTGTGTGTTGAAAATCAGCTTCCTGATTTTGCTCCTGTGCAGCCTGGCTCCAGTTTCAATGTTGTTCGTGATTCTGTACTCTTGTATCCCAGACACAACAGAGAGGAATGACTCTATCATCAGTTCTGCCCTAGTGAGGGTGAGAAATTTCTTTAACTGTCCCAGGCACTATCCCAGTGAGACATGCTGGATTGTCCAAACGGAAGATGTGAAATTTTCAATTTTGACCGTAAGACATAGGAGCAGAAATTAGGCCATTCAGTCCAATGAGTCTGCTCCACTATTCAGTCATGACTGATGAGTCCCTCAACTTATTCTTCCATTCTCCTGCTTTTTCCCCATAACCTTTGATTCCCTTGATAATCAAGAACCTATCTATCTCAGTCTTAAATGTACTCAATGACCTCAATTGAGGAACAGCCCCCGAATTCTCATTGTCCACATGAGGCACGGTAATTCTGATGAAATATAAGATGAGGTGCTTTTACCAACTGTTAATGTTTCCAAAGAACTTAACATTGAAGCTTCCTTACCTCATTCAAATCTGATGTTGTCACACGCAGTCATTGGTTGGAACCTATGGAGTTCTAGCCTAATCTTCATGGCAAACTGATGCAATCTCTACAGTTTCCATTGTCGTTATGCCTGACTAGTAATGTAAACAATACCTTTTGGCTTTCTTTCAAATGGAATGTACTATAAAAGCAGGCAGGTTTCCCTGAAGCTCAGAAAAACACCAGTCAGAACACAGCTGTAATATTGTTTTGTGCCCCTTATCTAAGGAAGGTCACCACAGTCCCAGTCATTAATCAGAGAGAGAGGCAACTGGGGATGGTTTGATCTGAGGGTCTGCATCTCAGGCAAGGGGGAATTTGAGAAGGTGGACCCTTCATGGCAACCTCATGGTACAGCAAATGAACCCACACTGTTGGTATCACGCTGCATTGCAAACCAGCCATCCAGCCATCTAGCTAAAGAGCAATACACTGGCATTGGAAACTGTCCAGAGAACGCTCACTAGGCTGATACCAGGTAAGCAGGGATTGTCTTGTGAGGACAGTTTAAGTAGGTTGGGCCTATATTCATTGGAATTTAATAGAATGGGAGCTGACCTTATTGAAACATGCCAGATTCTTAAAGGACTTCACTGTGTTGATGCAGAAAGATTGTTTCCCCTTGTGGGAGAATCTGAAATAAGAGGGTATAATCTCAGAATAAGGGATTGCACATCTATGACAGAGATGAGGAGGAATTTCCTCTCTCAGAGGGTAATGAATCTGTGGAACCTTTTCTCACATCGGGCTGTCGAGGTTGGGTTGTTAAGTACATTCAAGGCTGATTTTCAGTCAGTAAGGGAATTGAGGACTATGGAGGAAAGGCAGGAAAGTGGAATTCAAGATTATCAGATTAACAATGATCTCATTCAATGATGGAGCTGATGCAATGGGCTGAATGGCCTGCTGCTATGTTTTATGCTCTTACTGCTATCATGTAATTACCCATTCAAATAAATACAAAGTCCAGTGGATGCTTCACTCTGAAGGGGTGTCATATTGGACTCAGAATGCGAACATTGTTTCTCTCTCACAGATACTTCCAGATCTTTTGACTTTCTACAGCACTGTCTGTTTTTAAATGCAACTAAACAGCCTGTTAACTAAGAAAATTTTCTGTAAAATTTATATCGCCAGGGTTCTATCCTGTACCACTGATCATTAGATAGGCTTTAGGCATGATACAGTCAAAAGAGGATTGGTGGCAATGAATTCTCTGAGCAACCTGACAGCATGGTAGCTCAGTGGTTAACACTATTACCTGACACAACTAAGGACCCAGGTTCAATTCCAGCCTTAGGCAAATGTCTGTGTGGAGTTTGCATGTTGTCCCTTGTGTCAGCATGGGTTTCCTTCCCCACAGCCCAAAGATGTGCAGGTTAGGTGGATTGCTCATAGTGCCTGCAGAAGTGCAGGCTAAGTGGGTAGCCAGGAAAATGCAGGGTTATAGGATAGGGAGTGCATCTGGAGGGATGTCCTTCAGAAGGTTGGTGTGGACTCACTGGGCCAAACAGCCTGCTTTTGCATGCTAGGGATTCTATGAAACCCTTTCCCTGCGCTGCAGGTCTGGTAGATACCATGAGGTGGCAATGTAAGCAAATGCCACGCAAATTGCACAGTAAGTATTAAGCAGTGGAGTTCTGACAAAATTAATGCTCACAGCAGGTCCTAGAATCTCTGAACCTATTGCTTAAGCTCCAGCATGCTTGTAACAGATCTCCCCAGTCTTTAAATCAAATAAAGCTTGAGAAATGTTTCTAGGCAAATGAAGTTAGACTTAGATCATCACAAAATCCATTTTCATTGCCCAGTGGCGCAATGTTTTCAGACCCATTCACTTCTCGACATTCAGCTTCCATCACACTGCGGCCCGTGGTGATTGAAAATATCCAAGTGCATTTGTGTTGGAAGCTTTTGAACAGGGCAAATCACTCTTGGCAGGTAACAAATGTGTAATTCTCAAATGACATTTTGCCAGTTGTTTAGAGCTAATATGCCTCCAGTATCAGGGATTGATGATGAATGTGAATTTTATCGTATGTCTAAAAATCAAAGTGTTTGGAAGGTGCAGTTCATTCACTGGGGAACCCCTCTGCCACCACCCCCCCCTCCAAAGGAGGTTCACACTGAGGTATTCACCTGTGTCCTAGTGCAACACAGAAAAACTAGGAAGAATGTAACACACATTTGAAATGCTGGTCTGTCAACTCAAATGAGTTTAACAGGGGAATCAGATGGTATGGATATCATCTCATCTGTGCACAGGAGACTAATGAGGTCACCACCTATTCACAATTCACTGGATTATCCCTTTCCATTGTGTATAAACTACAACCACATGTGATTGCTAGGAAAGAATAAAGGATTAGATTTGTATAACACCTTTCCCAAGCTTGGGACATCTCTAAGCAGTCCCAGCTAGATTAGTGATAATGGGAACTGCAGATGCTGGAGAATCCATGATAATAAAATGTGAGGCTGGATGAACACAGCAGGCCCAGCAGCATCTCAGGAGCACAAAAGCTGACGTTTCAGGCCTAGACCCTTCATCAGAGATGGGGATGGGGAGAGGGTTCTGGAATAAATAGGGAGAGAGGGGGAGGCGGACCGAAGATGGAGAGAAAAGAAGATAGGTGGAGAGGAGAGTATAGGTGGGGAGGTGGGGAGGGGATAGGTCAGTCCAGGGAAGACAGACAGGTCAAGGAGGTGGGATGAGGTTAGTAAGTAGGAGGCTAGATTAGCTAGTTTAATCGCTTTAAAGTGTAGCCATCCTTGGAATGTGGGATACACGGCAGCTATTTTTCCACACGTCTAGCTCCCAGAAAGAGCAGAACCATGGAATCTTACACAGACATTTTTAAGTGTTTATTGAACAAAAGTCATGCAGAAGCATACATTTCAGAAGAGGCCTTTTGGTCCATCGATCTGGAGGTACAACAAAGCTACACAAAATAATAAAATGTGAGGCTGGATGAACACAGCAGGCCAAGCAGCATCTCAGGAGCACAAAAGCTGACGTTTCGGGCCTAGACCCTTCATCAGAGAGCTGATGAAGGGTCTAGGCCCGAAACGTCAGCTTTTGTGCTCCTGAGATGCTGCTTGGCCTGCTGTGTTCATCCAGCCTCACATTTGATTATCTTGGAATTCTCCAGCATCTGCAGTTCCCATTATCTCTAAAGCTACACAAAATCTACCTTAGTCCCACTTTCTAGTGCTTGGCCCTTATATTGAATGTTGTGGCATTTCAAGTTCTCATCTATGTACTTTTTAAAGGTTGTGAGGCTTTCCACCTCAACTACCCTCCTGGGCAGAGCATTCAAGATTTCACCTCCCTCTGGGTGGAAACATTTTCCCATAGGAGGTGGAGCATCTTATAAATCATAAAGGGTATAGATAGGGTTAATGATAGGTTTCTTTTCGCTATTAGATTAGATTAGATCAGATTTATTTGTCACATATGCTAAGTATAGAAATACATAATTACAGCAAAAAATTGCACAAACTCACCATTCACTGGTGCCCACTTGGTTACAAAAACCAGGATTTAAAAAGATTTAACAGAGCCAAAGGGAAGCAAGAAAAAAAAGAAAATTACACATCTGGGAGTCCCAAGTCCCACCTCCACAATGGTGCAGGCTCTGCTGCAATCACTAGGACACCCAGGAGGCTGCTGCCATGTGAAATGCCTGGTCTTGCCGCCAACTGGCCCACTCTTGATCTGCTGCCATCTCCCCAGCCCAGGCTCGATCTCCCTGGGATGGAGGATTTCAAGACTAGGGGGCTTCTTATTAAGCTGAGAGGAGAGAGATTTAAAAAAAGACACCAAGGGGCGTTTTTTTATTTTTTATACAGTTTGTGTGCGGAGTGAAGTTGCAGAAGAAGTGGTGCTTGCGGGTACAATTACAACATTTGACAGACATTTCGATAAGCACATGAAAAGGAAAGGTTTGCAGGGATGAATCAGGAGCAGGCAGGTACGACTAGTTTAGTTTGGGATTACATTCAACATGGACTGGTTGGACTGAAGGGTCTGTTTCCATTCTCTATGTATGTATGTGTATATATGTACGTCTGTATTCTACAGTTATGGTAGAAGGAAGCCAATTCAACAGCACTGTTTTGGAAGGTGACATCATCGGAACAGATACAATGCAGGCAAACGAACTGGGAGAATGGGATAGAATCCTGGCAAGACATGGGGTGTGAAGAGCTGTAGTGAAAATAGCTGTGGCCTAGTCTACATGGGAGAAACTAAATGCAGACTGGGTAACCACTTTGCGGAACACCTCCAGTCTGTGCACAAGCAGGACCCTGACCTTTTCATAGCCAGCCATTTTTATATAGCGTCCTTATGTAATGTTATATAGTGTTCCAGTAAATCACAACACAAGCTCATCTTCCACCTCGGCACTTTACAACCTTCTGGAGTCGATACTGAATTCAATGCTTCAAATTGTGATCCCACTCCCGTTCCCTCCTTTTCTTTTAGTTTCACTTGTTACATTCTCTGTCACTGTATTTTCTCTCCCCCTTTTCCCACTCTAGTGGGACTCTCTGTTCTTTTCAGTCTGGGGAAAAGGCAGGGAGGTGAAGTTGAGCATTATCAGATCAGCCATGATCTCATTGAATGGCAGAACAGACTCAATGGGCTGAATGGCCTATGTGTATTCCTACAGCTTACGGTTCTTTGCTTTTACACTCTTTATGATGTTGACATCCCTCCGAACTTTGGTGGCTAGGTTCGAATTGAATGTAGTGCCCTAACTGAGTGCTGACCAGTAATTTTTAAATGTCACTGAATTTAGCATTAATTTAGCTTAACTGTCTCTCGTTTTCACATTCTGTCTCCTCTAAGAAAGCCCAGGACTTCACTTGTTGGTAGACAGCTTTCCCAACTTGTCCAGCGATTTTCCAAGATATGTATACATGTGCTCCCAGGTCTCTCTGTTCCTGTACCTTCTTTAAAATTATAATATATAACATAATTACAACACTGGGGCGGATGATGGTCTAGTAGTATTGTTGCTGGACTTTTATTCTAGAGACCCAGATAATTTCCTGTGGACCTGGGTTTAAATCCTACCGCAGCAGATAGTAGAATTTGAATTCAATAAAATTCTGGAGTTAAGAGTCCAATGATGACCATGTCAATTGTTGGAAAAAAACCCATCTGGTTTACTGAGATCCTTTAAGGAAGGAAAGTGCCATCCTTACCTGGTCTGGCCTACATGTAACTGCAGACCCACAGCAATCTAGTTGCCACATAACTGCCCTCTGGGCTATTAGGGATGAGTAATAAATGCTTAGCTGACTAGCAACACCCTCATCCCATGAATGAATGAACAAAACAAAAATTAGATTGCATTGCCTGTCCTCATTCTCCTGAACTAACTATTTTGTTGGGTTTTATCCATCACAGTTTAAGTATTTATGACCAAGCCTCCGTGAAGCCTGTTACTATCCTACTGTTTAATTAATAGATTCAACCACTGAAATTCTGCCCTGTGTACCCAGGTCTGGGTCATTCATATATATCGAGAGAAACAGTAATCCAAGTAAGTGTCCCTCTTTTCTGCCTTCTGTCTCCAAGCCAATTTCATTATTGTGTTCCCACTTGGCCTCGATCCCATAGGCTTCAATTCCATGAACAAATTGAATGTCCAGATAATCCATTGTTGCTGCTATTTGTTGAGGGATGAATATTGACTAGAGAGAGCACCCCTTTGAAATTGTTTTATTTCCCATTGACATGCTCCCTGAAGCCTTGCAGTTGATGGACACTGAATTATGTTGAAGCCTATATGTGTTGGTGCTGGAGGCAGTGTATGTTGAAAGTGTAGGCAGCCCATAGAAGGATAAGGATACCAGGTCCCTTTGTAAATCCCTTACTATTTAAGAAATACTCTGCACACCTGCTTCTCCAAGCAAAGTGCATAACTTCACATTTTTCCACATTATATTTCATATGCCATGTTCTCACCCATTCACTAACCCTGTCTAAAACCTCCAGAACACACTCCAAATCTTCCTCACAGCAGACATTCCCACTTTGCTTCGTGTCATCCATAAATTTGGTAGCTGAAAGGCTGTACTAGAGGTTTGTTCGCACCCGAATACAGCTCAACCTGCCAACATATCTTGCAAGGACCCAGCTTTTAGATGCCACATTCATCTCCCAAAGTGCTTTCTACCTTAGCAAGTGCAGACACTGCAGTAACGTGGGATTTGATTTCCACTCAGCAGGACATCCCCCACAAAACAGTGTAGGCAGCCCATAGAAACAAGAGAAGGCCATTCAACCCATTGAGTCCACCCCACCATTCAATACTGTTATGGCTGATCAAACACGTCAATACCTTTTACCCACTCAGTCCCTATAACTCCGCATGCCACAGGTAATCAGAATCTATCAGTCTCAGCCTTAAACATACTCAAAGACTTAGCTTCCATAGCCCCCTGTGGGAGAGAATCCCGAAGAATCACAAACGTCCTCATCTTGGACCTGAGTGACACGCCCCTTATTTTTAAAATGTATTCCGTGACCACAGACTCTCCAGGCTGGGAAACATCTGCATTGACCCTCTCTATCACTTTAAGTATTTTGTAAACTTCAATGAGATCACCACTCATTCTTTGAAACTCTGGAGAATACCGGCCCCCGTTTGCTCAATCTCTCAGTCTCGGATAATCCCAGGTACAAGTCTCTCCTCAGATAAGGAGATCAAAGCTACACACTGTGCTCCAGGTGCATTCTAACCAAGCTCCAACACAACTGAAACAAGACTTCACTATTCCTGTACACAAACCCTCTTCCAATAAATGTAATGTTCCATTAATCTTCCTAATAGCTGGCTGCACCTACATGTTGGTCTTCAGTGTCTTATCACAAGGATAAGGATACCAGGTCCCTTTGTAAATCCCTTACTATTTAAGAAATACTCTGCACACCTGCTTCTCCAAGCAAAGTGCATAACTTCACATTTTTCCACATTATATTTCATATGCCATGTTCTCACCCATTCACTAACCCTGTCTAAAACCTCCAGAACACACTCCAAATCTTCCTCACAGCAGACATTCCCACTTTGCTTCGTGTCATCCATAAATTTGGTAGCTGAAAGGCTGTACTAGAGGTTTGTTCGCACTCGAATACAGATCAACCTGCCAACATATCCCGCAAGGACCCAGCTTTTAGATGCCACATTCATCTCCCAAAGTGCTTTCTACCTTAGCAAGTGCAGACACTGCAGTAACGTGGGATTTGATTTCCACTCAGCAGGGCATCCCCCACACAGCAGTCTTGCAGCAATGGTCAGATAGGTTAAAACCCAATGGCAATGGCCTAATGGTATTATTGCTGGACTATTAATCCAGAGACCCAAACAATTCTGGGGACCCAGGTTCGAATCCCACCATGGCAGATGGTGGAATTTGAATTCAATAAGTATCTGGAATTAAGAGTCTCAAGATGACCATGAATCCATTGTCGATTGTTGGGAAAAACCCATCTGGTTCACAGACCCACAGCAATGGGGTTGACTCTTAACTGCCCTTTGGTCAATTAGGGATGGGCAATAAATGCTGCCTAGCCAGTGACACCCTCATCCTGTTAATGAATAAAAAAAATTACTGAAACTTCTGAAGTCCAGCATATTATGATACTTTCTCCAAGTCTTCATTAACAAGGCACTCAGTGAAGACTTTCCTGTTACCCAGGCGCTAATTGAAGTAAATACTGGTCTCAGTTAACAAACCTGATAAGAATAAATCATTCTGCATAATTTATTTTGAAGCCTCTGTGTAAGTTGCATCACTGACTATTCAAAATATCATAGATCATCTTTAAAATCACCAGAGCATTCTTAATGGAGATTAATGGAACAGAGGGTCCCTTTTGCAATAAGTGTCATCAGGATCCATCTCTCACTAGGTTTGAATCCTATCCCGATGGACAGATAAAGGACATATATATCCCTTTTCATGACCACTGGACATCATCCAGCACTTTGCAGTCAATGAAGAACATATGAAGTGTTGCCCTGGCTAGAATATAGGAGCAGCAGGGAGATAATGTGTTTTTACTAATATTGTTTGAGGGATAAATTTGGCCAGGACATCATGAACAATTCCCTTGCTCTTCTTGAGAATAGTTCCATGGGATTTTTATGCCCACGTGCACACATGAAAGAGCAAAGTAGGCTTTAACTACAGGTTTACCTCCATCAGCATGGCACTTCTTGGTCCTGCACTGCATTGTCAGCATTGATTTGAGTTCATGATTCTCCAGCATGTGGCTTGAACATATTACCTTGCACCTCAGAAACAAGGCTGCTACCAACTCGGTCCTCACTAGTGTTCATAGCCCACTTGGGCAATGACCTAGGATGTAGATGCAATGACCTAGAATCCATAATGCAAATCTGCCTAGCAACTGGCACTCACTCTGTGGCATGAGAACTGGGGAAATGAGGGGTTACTTTGGAGCACTATCAGTACTTCAAGCCCAATTCACCAAAGATCCTCAGGCAGCACCTTCTAGACCCTCAACACTTCCATTCAGAAGGACAGGGCAACAGATACATGGAGACATCACTCCGAGCATGTTCCGCTCCGAGCCATTCATCATCCTGACTTGGAAATATGCAGCTGTTCCCTCACTGTCGCTGGGTCAAAATCCTGAATTTCTTCCCTAACAGTGTTATGGGTCTACCTACAACATGTGGACTGCAGTGGTTCAAGAAGGAGCATCTAGGGATGGGCAGTGAATGCTGACCCAGCCAGAGATGCCCATGTCCCAAGGCTAAATAATAGAAAAGAGGAACTGAAGGTGCTCTGGTGCACTGACATTGTATACAATAGCTGGGATTGAATTGGTGTGTTACTGAGCTCCCATTCTCCACCTAACAAAATCTTTAGCTCATTCGAAATACTGCTGAACTTTTACCAAGTCACATTCACCTGCACGTGTTAATCTATAATGCCAACATGAATCAAATCCCAACATGAACTCACCTTTTCAACTTTGTCCAGCCCCATATGACGTCTCCATTCCTGCAGTTCTGGGCTTTTGCATGTCCCCAATTCCCATCTTCCCCACTATGGCTGACCGTCCCTTCAGCTGACAGCCCCTAGGCTCTGGAATCCCCTCCATTAATCTGCTGCCTCTCTCCCTTCTCTTGATCATCCAGCTCTTTACCCATGTTGTATGGCAGCAAACCTGAGGGGCCTGGTTGCAGAAGTTGGAGATGAATGGATGTTGTTGTTGTAGTTGGTGTGATGAGACATACTGGATCAAATAGTCCATTAGAGTTGTTGTTATGAGGTGGGAGGTGAGGGCTGCTCCCAGGAATGATTATGATACCGGTTATCCTGCAGTTGGAGAATCATTGCGTCTATTTATCCAGAGTTGACTTTCTATTTGTTGAAATCACTTCTAATGTGATTCTCCTGGGCTTGACCCTGTTGAAATGATCAACATTATTGAACAGTGATGAAATGATCTTTGCCTGTAAAGCTTTTTGTCAGTGTCAATATCATTCAAACAGTGAAGATTATAATGAGAAACTTTATGCAGCAGAATGCATTTTTGAATCCAGTGCATTGGAGATTTCTATCTGTGAAATGAGAAGAAGGTTAACCCAGAAGAATATTCTGTGCGATATGTTTGCTTTTGATCAAGGTATTACAATTCTTATTTCAAATGTATTAACCTGTTAAACTGGTGTGTGAGGTCGTTCCTTATGAATGATAAATTCATCCTCGAACATTTCAGTCACTGTCTGGCCAAAATCATTGTAACAAAGAAAATGAGGAATTGTTGTGAAAATCTCTGTTGAAAAGAGAGCAAATATACTCCACTTCTTAACACAATGCATTTGGATAAACCGCAGAACAATAATTATTCACATGCACATAGGGACCGCATATGAAGCCGTGATCTGAAGGGACCTGGAGTTCTGGTGCAGTCTTCAGATCATTGCTGGGACTAACTTGATTCTAAGTAGATTAAAGTCCTGAATTAATATTGTTGGTTTCGTATGAATTAAATCACGGTGAGATACACAGTGTGCAGAGCTTGCAGGGAAGCAGAAAATGTGTTGTGGTTTTTCAATTGAGTTCCACTAATGGGGTGGGCAATGGCCTAGTGGTACTATTGCTGGACTATTATTCCAGAAATCTGATAATGCTCTGGAGTCATGGATCCAAATCCTGCCATGGCAGTTGGTGGAATTTGAGTTCAATTGAAACAAAACTGTTTTAAGAGTTTAATGATGATCATGAGTCCACTGTCGATTCTCAGGAAAAACCAATCTGGTTCCTTTGGGGATGGAAACTGCCATCCTTACCTGGTCTGGCCTGCACATGACTCCAGATCCACAGCAATTTGTTAGCTATTAACTGCCCTCTGGGCAATAAATGCTTCGTAACTAGCGACATCCTCATCCAGTGAGTGAATAAAAATAAAAAAAGGGATTAAGTAAGAAAATTGAGTCTGAAGGAGTCCATTCATGCCCTCAAGGCTGCTCTACAAACCAAACAGGTCACAAAAATGTACAAAATAAGAGCAGAAGTAGGCACTGAGACGTTCCTCCATTCATAAGATCATTCCTGATCTATATCCCTTCTACAGGTATCCATCCTACCACAACATCATCACCTAAATCTTAAAAACGCTAATTATCTGATACTATCAAAATAATTTCACAAAGTCCGACATCCCATCACCAAGTCACTCTTTATTTACACGGGCATAGTATATGACACTGACCCAGCTAGCTCAGAGCTAGCTCTCAGAGTGAGCAAAAACCCCTGACAGTCCTGTTGATATCTGTCAGCCAGGACTCCCTGATTGGACCAGATTAACAGCCCCCAGTAAGGGAACTCCTATTCTATGAGGGCCACCTGGTTGATGTTGCTATAATCATGACAGTGTCCGGAGATTTTCAGGACAAATTTCAGATTTTTCTCTCCTCTGTGTGGAGAAGTGCTTCTAGATTTCCTTCATGAAACTCCGACTCTAAGATTTCTCCTCATTCTGAATTTCCCCTTGGAAGGAAATAATTCCCCAAGGTGAACACTTTGTAAAATCTCTTTAACATTCCTGATGCCTTGATCACCCCCTACATCTTCTCCACATAAGGGAAATGAAGCCAGGTGTATGTGACCTTCCCTCAGAGCTGAACGCTCAAAGGGTTGGTACAAATGGGATGGGAAAGCTGAAGATATAAAATCTCTCCCGTTGAGCTATTGGATCCGTAGATATTGCAAACAATTTTAATGCTGGCTCTTATTGAGTCTTAGAGGTTTACAGCATGGAAATAGACCTTTTGGCCCAACTTGTCCATGCTGCCCAGTTTGCACAATTAAACCGGTCCCATTTGCCTGCATTTGGTCCAAATCCTTCCATACCTATCTCATTCATTTACCTATCTAAATGTTTTTTGAATGACAAACTGTACTCACTTCCACTACTATCCCTGGCAGCCTGTTCCAGACACTCCCCACCCTCTGTGTGAAAAAAATTGCCCCCTGCACCCTTTGTATGTCTTCCATCTCACCTTAAACCTATGCCTTCTAGTTTTAGACTCCCCTACCATTCCCAATCTTCCTGCAAGCTCAGTCCAGGCTTCCAGATTTTGAACAGAGTTTATGAGCAATATATAGCTGTTCGTAAAGCTGTAAGGTCCATGCTCTGAGCTGCACACATTTTCTTTTTATTAGTTCCTGAAATATTAGAGGCTGAGCCAGCATTCATTGCCCATCCCTAAATCTCCTTGAATTGAGTGCTTTCCAGACCTTTTCAGAGTGCAGCTCAGAGTCAACCCATTGTTGTGCATAACTTCAAATTTTTCCACATTATATTTCGTATGCCATGTTCTCACCCATTCACTAACCCTGTCTAAAACCTCCTGAAGCCACTCCAAATCTTCCTCACAGCAGACATTCCCACTTTGCTTTGTGTCATCCATAAATTTGGTAGCTGAAAAGCTGTACTAGAGGTTTGTTCGCATTCGAATCCAGCTCAACCTGCCAACATATCCCGCAAGGACCCAGCTTTTAGATGCCACATTCATCTCAATGGGCTGAATGACTCACTTCTGCTCTTATATCTATGGTGTTATACTCCTCTCTATTCTCTGCTGTCCCTTCACTGGTGAGGTACTATTCAAAATTCGGGATCCATATCTCTCATGTCCCTTCAACTTGCTACTTTTGCTATCTCCCCAAAACCTAGTTCTACCTTACGGTTTCAAAGAACAAAGAACAAAGAAAATTACAGCACAGGAACAGGCCCTTCGGCCCTCCAAGCCTGCGCTGATTGAGATCCTCTGTCTTACCTGTCATCTATTTTCTAACGGTCTGTTTCCATTTGCTCCCTGTCCATCCATGTACCTGTCCAAATATATCTTAAAAGACGCTAACGTGTCTGCGTCTACCACCTCCGCTGGCAATGCGTTCCAGGCACCCACCACCCTCTGCGTAAAGAACTTCCCACATATATCTCCCTTAAACTTTCCTCCTCTCACTTTTAACTCATGACCCCTAGTATTTGAGTCCCCCACTCTGGGAAAAAGCCTCTTGCGATCCACCCTGTCTATACCCATCATAATTTTGCAGAACTCAATCAGGACCCCCTCAATCTCCATCTTTCCAATGAAAATAATCCTAATCTATTCAACCTCTCTTCATAGCTAGCACCCTCATACCAGGCAACATCCTGGTGAACCTCCTCTGCACCCTCTGCAAAGCATCTACATCCTTTTGGTAATGTGGTGACCAGAACTGCGCACAGTACTCTATATGTGGCCAAAGCAAAGTCCTATACAACTGCAACATGACCTGCCAACTCTTGTACTCAATACCCCGTCCGATGAAAGAAAGCATGCCGTATGCCTTCTTAACCACCTGCATTGCCACCTTCAGGGAACAATGGACCTGAACACCCAGATCTCTCTGTATATCAATTTTCCCAGGACTTTCGTATAGTTTCCTCGCGAATTAGATATTCCAAAATGCATCACCTTGCATTTGCCCAGATTGAACTCCATCTGCCATTTATCTGCCCAACTCTCCAATCTATCTGTATTCTGCTGTAACCTCTGACAGTCCCCATCACTATCTGCTACTCCACCAATCTTCGTGTCATCTGCAAACTTTCTAATCAGACCATCTATACCTTCCTCCAGATCATTTACATGTGTCACAAACAACAGTGGTCCCAGCACAGATCCCTGTGGAACACCACTGGTCACAGGTCTCCAATTTGAGAAACATCTTTTTCTTGTCTTCCAACCTTTCTCCCAGCACCCCCCCCCGCCTCAGAATGTTGTTCTTTATATCTCTGCAAATTGCTTCTGGATGGCCTAGCGTATTACAACCATTACAGGAATGTGACATTGAGTCATAGAGATATACAGAATGGAAACAGAGCCTTCAGTACAACTTGTCCATGCTGACCAGATATCCTAAATAAATCTAGACCCATTTGCCAGCACCTGGTCCGTATCCCTCTAAACCCTTCCAAATCATGTACCCTTCCAGATAGCTTTCAAATGTTGTAATTGTACCAGCCTCCACCACTTCCTCTGGCAGCTCATTCCATACACACACCACTCTTGTGAAAAAGTACTTCCGGATCCAACGCATCATCCTCCAACACTTCCGCCATCTGCAATCTGACCCCACCACCAAAGACATTTTTCCCTCCCCACCCCTGTCTGCTTTCCGGAGGGACCACTCTCTCCGTGACTCCCTTGTCCGCTCCACACTTTCCACCACACCTGGCACTTTTCTCTGCAACCACAGGAAATGCTACACCTGCCTCTACACCTCACCCTCACCCCCATCCCAGGCCCTAAGAAGACTTTGCACATCAAGCAGACGTTCACCTGCACATCTGCTAATATGGTATACTACATCCGCTGTTCCCATTGTGGCCTCCTCTACATTGGAGAAACTAAGCGGAGGCTTGGGGACCGCTTTGCAGAACACCTACGCTCGGTTCACACTAAACAACTGCACCTCCCAATAGCAAACCATTTCAACTCCCCCTCCCGTTCCTCAAACGACATGTCCATCCTGGGCCTCTTGCAGTGCCACAACGATGCTACCTGAAGGTTGCAGGAACAGCAACTCACATTCCGCTTGGGAACCCTGCAGCCTAATAGTATCAATGTGGACTTCACCAGCTTCAAAATCTCCCCTCCCACTACCACATCCCGAAACCAGCCCAGCTTGTCCCCACCTCCCTAACCTGACCTTCCATTTTTCCCCTCCTCCCACCTCAAGCCGCACTCCCATCTCCTACCTCCTTGCCTCATCCCGCCCCCTTGACCTGTCCGTCGTCCCTGGACTGACCTATCTCCTCTCCACCTACACTCACCTTTACTGGCTCCATCCCTGCCTATCTTCTCCTCTTTCCATCTTCTATCTGCCTCCCCCCTCTCCCTATTTATTTCAGAACCTCCTCCTCCACCCCCATTTCTGAAGAAGGATCTAGGCCCGAAACATCAGCTTTCCTGTTTCCTCAGAACATCAATCTGAGACTCTAGATTACTAATCTAATGACATCATCAGCAGTATTCTGAATCATGCTCCAAGCAACTGATCCCTGGAATTCAATAAGGAGGGAAGGAATAAAAATCTGAAAAGTGTTCAAAAAATTTCCCTGGAGTACTTCGAAATTAATGTGTTTGCAGTGTGAGTTTGTGGGATGTGATTGGTGATACCCAGCTCGAGCATTGGAGAGATGAGAACAACGTATATTTCATTAATATTAACATTCACCCTTGAGCGTTATGGAGTTATATATTAGGACAATGAGATATTGAGTGGTACGGTGGCTCAGTGGTTAGCACTGCTGTCTCACAGCGCCAGAGTCCCAGGTTTGATTGGGCAACCGAACATGTGGACGTTTGCACATTCTCCCCGTGTCTGCGTGGGTTTCCTCCTGGTGCTCCCCTTTCCTCCCACTGTCCAAAGATGTGCAGGTTGGGCAAATTGGCCGTGCTAATTTGCCCATAATGTAAGGGATCTGTGGTTCAGGTGGATTAGCCATGGAAAATGCTGGGTTTACAGGGATAGGGTGGGATGCTCTTCAGTGAATCAATGCAGACTCAGTGAGCTGAATGACTTCATTCTGTACTGCAGAGATTCCACGACTTAGTGCCATTCTCCTGTCTTTTCCCTTGTATGCCCTATTATTGCAATACTGTGCCACATCTCTTTTACAACTGTTACTATCTCTTGCTTGTGATAGGGTTGTCTATGTTCTAATAAATCCTCTTTGTGAATCAGTTTCTTGTCCTTTCTTCTTGTTCAGCTTAGAGACCAGTGCAAATCACTCCTTTCCGGATTACTGTATCTTTGCAACAGTTATCATTCTGTGGGTTGTCATTGGCACAGGACTCAAGTACTTTCTTAGTTTAAAAATAACTCAGACCAGAGCAATCTTTTCCCCAGTGTAAAACTTTGTGCAAGTGGGTTATTTCAACTGTCTGCCTTTCGATTTCCTAGGGGTCCAACAAGAGCAAATTTAATCATCATCCTTAACGTTCACAGAACATAGAACAATACAATGCAGAACAGGCCCTTCAGCCCTCGATGTTGCACCGACCTGTGAACTAATCTAAGCCCATTCTCCTACACTATCCCGTCATCATCCATCTGCTTATCCAAGGACTGTTTAAATGCCCCTAATGTGGCTGAGTTAACTACATTGGCAGGCAGGGTGTTCCACGCCCTTACCACTCTCTGAGTAAAAAACCTAAGCCTCTGACATCTGTCTTAAAACTATCATCCCTCAATTTGTAGCTATGCCCCCTTGTACAAGCTGAAGTCATCATCCTCAAAAAAAGACTCTCACTGTCCACCTTATCTAATCCTCTGATCATCTTGTTCAATGTTGAATCCCCCACTATCAACATCCTGGGGTTAACATTTACCAGAAATTGAGCTAAGCCAGCCATATAAATACTGTGGCTACAAATTAGGGCAGGGTTGTGAATATTGCAGTAAGCAACTCATTTCCTGGCTTCTCAAATCCTGATTACCATCTACAAGGCACAGTCAGGAATGTGATGGAATACTCCCCACTTGCCTGGATGAATGCAACTCCAACATCACTCAAGAAGCTTGACACCATCTAGAACAAAGCAGCCCGCTTGTTTGGCACTACATGCACAAACATCCACTCTCTCTACCGCCAATGCTCAGTAACAGCAGTGTGTATTATCTGCAAGGGTCCTTAGATGGAAACTTCCACACCCAACCACTTCTATCTAGAAGGACACCGCTACAAGATACATGGGAACATCATCACGTGTAAGTTCCTTCTCAAAATAATTCCCCATCCTGACTTAGAAAAATATCATTGTTCCTTCAGTGTCACTGGGTCAAGATCATGGCACTCCCTCCTGAACAGCTTTGCTGATGTCTTTAGAACACACAGGCTGCAGTGGTTCCAGAAGGCAGCTCACCACCACCTTTTCAAGGACAACCAGTGATGGACAATAATCAACGACAATGATAAATTTGCTTAATGAACACCACTGGAGAATAATGGTGGTAACACCAATGGGGTGACCATTGCTTCAAAAATCATTTGGTAAATAGGTAGCCAAAATCCAAAAGAATGATCTCATCTGAGCCATTCAGGTATCTGCCTCCAGACCATCAAGAATGCAATCCTGGATAAAACATGGCTGTTCAGACCAAATGCGTTTATCAGAATTTATTGGTAGTAATGAATGTATATCTAGTCCGACCGTCACATATACACAAAGTCCCTGTGTGCATTCTGAGTGTATTAATGATGTCTAGCTATACTTAAAATGTTGACACTGCTAATTTTCTCAATTAATCAAATGGTCTACTTAATGAAGAATTAGTTGATGATTGCATTTTAATATGTTGTGTAAATTTATAGCATGTGCTATTTGAACCAGTGGGTCGATGTTAACAATGTGTGAATGGTAACATGTAATTTCATTCCAGTTTTTTGATGATCTCTGATTACGAACAGACATCAGTGTCTCAGACTCAAGATAAGCCGAAAAGGAGATTATTAGGGGATCTTATGGTACAGGGGTAGTGTCCCTACCTCTAAACCAGGTAGGCCTAGGTTCAAGTCCCACCTGCTCTAGAAATGTGTGCTAACAGCTTTGATTAGCAAACATGTAGAAGGAGGCCATCAGGCCCATCATATCTAGAGCAGTTGAGCCAAATGACCTTCAAACTCTAGTTATTCCACACCCTTTTTACAACATCACTCTTCCCTTTGCAAATCTATACAGCTAATTGTCCTACAGAAATAAAACTTTTAAACCACAAAGCGGAAAGGAAATTCTGGAAAGCCACAACATGTGTTGTCTCCATTTGGCATCTGGGACTGATCTGAATTAATTTTGATTTGTGTCCACTAAATGGAATTGCAGTGCATGGCTATGAGAAAGTCATCGGTAAGCCCTGATCAATTCCTCAGCAACTGGCATCGCTGTCACACTGACTGCGATCCATAGTAATCAGTTAACCAAAGCTTTTTGGAGTAACTTATCAATGTTGAGACTGGCATGCATTGTGAAATTCCCAGTTGTCTATTGGAGCAAATTCTGATCTAGTGTTTTTGAAAAATTCTTGCTTTGAACAAATTTAGACTTCGGTTGCACTCATCTAATCTAATTTGGCTCAAAGTGAGTGATTTGATTTTCTTGCATAGAATGATAAAGCACAGGAAACCATTAGTTCAAACCTGTGCTGGTCACTTATAATCAATCCCTCTCCCATTACTCCTTCTCTAACTCTCATCCTTGTCCTCATTTCCCTTCCTGGGCACACCTTTTCCTATCTTCTCCAGCACTGCCAGCCTTTGTAACATCTCTACACTTCAAATTCTGGTCTCTTAAGCATCCCCAATTGTAATTGTGCCACATCTGGCAGACATTTGCTACAGTTGCCTATGATCTCAGCTCTGCAATTAATTCCCTAAATGTGTGTCTTGATCTCTCAAACCCACCTTAAAACCTACCGCTCTGGGCGGCTTTTGGTCACCTGTGCTAATCTCTCTTTTGGCTTTGTGTCAATTTTTTTTTTGATGGCGCTAATATGAAGTGATTTGAGATGTTTTACCAAGTTCCAGATGGAATATAAAAGCAGGTTACTGGCATTCTGTGTACGTATCAAGAATGTGCTTATATATAGATCAGCTCCAAAACCCCTTGATGTAGGCTGACCTCTTAGGGGCAGCATGATGTCAGAGTGGTTATCACTGCTGCCTCACAGTGCCAGGGACCCGTATTCAATTCTACCTTTGGGCAACTGTCTTTGTGGAGTTTGCACATTGTGTCCAAGTGGCTTCCTTCTGGGGGCTCCAGTTTCCTCCCACAGTCGAAAGATGTGCAGGTTAGGTGGCATGGCCCATAGTGTCCAAGGATGTGCAGGCTAGATGGATAAGCCATGGGATATGTGGATTACAGTGATAGGTTAGAGAATTGGGTCTATTTGGGATGCTGTTCAGCAGGTCAGTGTGGACTTGATGGACTGAATGGCTGCCTCGTTCTGATCCTATGAGTTCCTCTGCAATCTGTGATTGATCTCCTTAATACTGCTGTGCCTCTGTAGAAATGGTGTGTGTGTATGTATGTACACACACACAGGCATGTACCCCATGCCAGGTTAGTTGATTCCTGTTCAGAGCTCATCATATCCTTACAGGCCAAGAGGATGGTGTCACGGGTCAATGAAAATCACTGGGAGACCCTGCAATTGCTGAGAAAAGAACAGCGGGAGGGAGACAGAAAGAGCAACAAAACAGAGGAGGAGGAGAGAGAGAGAGAACAAACTGGGAGAGGAGCAGAGAGAAACTGGGAAGGTAGAGACACAAACACTGAGAAGGAAAAAGTGGAAGTAAGAACGATGCGAATTGGAGAGGTGGAGAATACAAGCTGAGAGATAGGTTCAGAAATTCAAGGGAGGGTGCAGCACAAACTTGAGGAAGGAGGGAAGGAAAAACACAAACTGGGGGAAAAGAGAAGACAGAGTTGGAAACTGCAGAGAGAATATTTGGAGTGAAAGTTAATTAGACCTTTATTCTCGGAATAGCTAGTGATTGAGGAACTACATTCCGAGACATGTCAAATCACACAGAGCTGGAGCCTCACTGTAGCAGACTTCAGAGGATGTCCTCCATTACTGTTCCATGTACAGGACTGCCTGTGAATGTTTACTTCCATGTATCTAGACATATCCCTCAATCAGCGTCCATGGCACTCTGTGACGTACGCTGTTTGCAGTGAAATATTGTGCACCACAGGTGTCAGGCAATTAATAATTGAGCTTCATCTGCCTGAAACTTGGCATTACCGATGGGGTGTGAGAATCAGTGAATTCAACAGGGTTTGCTCATGGCCGTATTTAATTCCGTAACTTGCTGTGCCTTGCAAAACAACATACATCTGCGTGAAAATGTTAGCTGCATGCTCCTTATACTGATGACGTTCTCAGTAGTATTTATTTGATGTTTTGCACTGCATCAAAACTGCAGGAACACGACAGCAGTCGGTTTTATTTGAACATTACTTATTCTTAAATCTTTCTCTACTCTGGAGCTCCCTTGATCTTCCCCTGATGTTATTCATCTCACTGTAAATATTTTTTTAAAAAACAGGTATTAGATCAGAGCTTGGTCATGTTGCAGTGTTTGGATAAGGGAAATCACTTGTTCAAAAAGTAGATTCAATTGCATTGCCAATGGAATCTATTTTTCTGTTCATTAGTGGGGATGTGAGCATCATTAACGAGGCTGGTATTTTTAACCATCCCTATCTGCCCTTGACCTGGGTTGTTTTCCAGGCTATTTAAGAAGGTAATTAAGACAGAATACAGGAAAGGGATTGAGTGCTTAGTGCCATCAATAATCTTTCCACCAACGTCAGCAAAGGAACGGAGCTGGTCATTGACATAGAGTCATAGAGATATACAACACAGAAACAGACTCTTCCCTCCAACTTGTCCATGCCGACCAAATATCCTGTATAAATCTAGTCCTATTCTGCAGCATTTGGCCTGTATCTCTCTAACCCCTTTCTATCCATATACCCATACAATGTTGTAACTGTACCAGCCTCTACCACTTCCTCTGGCAGCTCATTCCATACAAGCACCACCCTCTGCATGAAAAAGTTGCCCCTCTGGTCCCTTTTCACTCTTTCCCCTCTCACCTTAAACCTATGCCCCTCTGGTTTTAGACTCCCCTACCCCGGGGAAAAGAGCTTGTCTATTTACTCTATCCATGCCCCTCATGATTTTATAAACTTCTATAAGGTCATCCCTCAGCCTCCAACACTCCAGGCAAAATAGCCCCAGCCCATTCAGCCCCTCCACTGTATTCTGCACTCTCTTCTGCTACCTTGATACACTTTGTATGGTATGATCTGTCTATATAGCATCCAAAAAAAACACTTTCCACTGTATCGTGATTCACGTGACAACCTGAAAGTATCCTTGTCGATCTTTTCTGAACACTTTCAAGTTTCACAACATCCTTCTTCAGGAAGCAGAGTGGAAGGCACACCCCTCTCTGCCTCAATGGTGCTGAGCTGGAGATTGTCCAGAGAGTCAAGGTCCTGGGAGTGATGATCACAAACAGTCTGTTCTGGTCCGCCCATGTCAACAAAACAGTCAAGAAAACACACCAACATCTCTAATTCCTCAGGTGGCTAAGGAATTTTTGCATATCTATAAAAAAAACTCTTACCAATTTTTTTCTAGGTGCACAGTAAAAAGCATCCCGTCTGGATGCATCACAGCTTGGTATGGTAACTGCTTTTCTCAAGACCGCAAGAAACTGCAGAGAGTAATGAACACAGCCCAGCCCATCACACAAACCAGTCTTCCATCCATTGGACTCCATCTATAGTTCCCACTGCCTTGGGAAAGCAACCAACATAATCACAGACCCCTCACACCCCGGTTATAGCCTCTTCCACCCTCTTCTGATGGGCTGAAGATATAAAAGTTTGAATACAGGTACAAACAGATTTAAGAACAGCTTCTTCCCTGCTGTTAACAGACTTTTGAACAGACCACTGAAATATTAATTCTGATCTCTCTCTCTCTGTGCCTTCTCTGTGGCCATAACACTGTATTCTGCACTCTCTTCTGCTACCTTGATACACTTTGTATGGTATGATCTGTCTATATAGCATCCAAAAAAAACCATTTTCCATTGTATCGTGATACATGTGACAACAATAAATCAAAGTTAAACTCAGTTAACCAAGATGCTGTGATCTTGTGTTGCAAGTAGGCCAGGCCATGTAAGGATGGCAGATTTCCTTCTCTAAAGGGCATTAGTGAATTTATATGGGCTGTTGTGACAGTCAATGATAGCTTCATGGTCACTATCAGTGAGATTGGCTTTCAGCTCTGGATTTTAATTTACTGACTGAATTTAATTTCCTATTTGCAGATTAATTGCGAAATTACGCAATGCAATGACATTACCACTATACCAACATTGGCAACACTATATATATTGCTGTGGGCAACAGAGAGGGTTATGTGCGCGTGTGCGTGTGCATGTGTGTGTGCGTGTGCAAGTGTTTGTGTGTGTGTGTGTGTGTGTGTGTGTGTGTGTGTGTGTGTATGTGTGTACACCATGTGACTGCCTAATTTGCTGCTAGCTCTGTGTGAGTGTTGAGTGTACATTGAAAAGTACATTGCCCCATTGAATCCATGTCAGTTGTCTGAGCAATCCAGTCAGTCCCATTCCCTTGCCTCATCCTTGCAGTCCGGCAGCTTCATTTTATACCAAAAACCACCCAATTTCCTTTTCTAATCATCCATCATCTCCACTTCTACAGTCCTCATGGATAGCAAATTCCAGGTCTTTACCACTCACTGCGTAAAAGCAGAAGCTTTCTCACACTTGGCCTGAATTTCCGGCCCAAAACAGTGAATCCGTGTCTCCAAGTCTTTATTAGTCAATTGGAACAGTCTAAGCCGGTCATAATCACGTTAAATTGCGGAGCAGGCTGAAAAGGCTAGATTGCCTGCTCCTGCTCCTAATTCCTATGTTCCTATAATCTTGCGCCTCTGGATGAAATCTCCCTTGCTCCAAGGAGAACAATTTTAGCTTCTGTACCCAGCCTGGTGGTTAAATTCCCTCATCCCTGGAACCATTCACTTAAATCTCTATACTAACAAGGGCCTTCTCACAGAACACTGTAGCTGTGGTCTAATCACAGCTTCAGAAACATGCAGCATCCTCTCCCTGCTTTTGTATCAATACCAATATTTAATAGAGCTCAGGGCCATTTATATCTTGCCATCTCCAAAGAATCATGTAATTGAACTTCAGGTCCCTCTGTCCCTGTACACTTCACATTATCTCTACCTTCTCTTTCCTTTCTGATGAAATGCATCACCTCATATTTAGAGTCATAGAGATCTACCACATGGAAACAGACTCTTTGGTCCAACTCATCCACGTTGACCAGAAATCCTAAATTAATCTAGTCCAATTTGTCAGTACTTGTCTCATATCCCTCTTATCCTTCCTATTCATGTACCCATCCAGGTGCCTTTTAAATACTGTAATTGTACCAGCCCCTACCACTTCCTCTGGCTGCTCATTCCATACACACACCACCTTCTGTGTGAAAATGTTGCCCCTTAAGTCCCTTTTAAATCTTTATACCTCTCACCTTAAACCTATCCCTTCTAGCTCTGGACTCCCCCACCCCAGGGAAAAGAACCTTGCCTATTCGCCCTATTCATGCCCCTCATGATTTTATAAACTTTTATAAAGTCATCCCTCAGTCTCTGATGCTCCAGGGAAAATAGCCCCAGCCTATTCAGCCTCTCCCTATAGCTCAAACTCTCCAAGTCTGGCAACATCCTTGTAAATCTTTCCTGAACTCAAGTTTAAACTTTCTCAATATTAGATAGTATCTGTCATTAGCCTGCCCGTGTCACCCACAATAATTTGGGATTCACCTTCAAACTTAGCCACATCCACAAATTTGGAATCGTTGACTGACCTTGACATTTTTAGAGAGCCAATTGTCTCTGTCAAGCTGAGCCACAGTGTGAGTGTGCAGGAGGGGACAAGAATGAGCTATAAAACCCATTGCTGCAACTTAGAGGATGTAAGACCACAAGAAGGCCTGGTGATGCAGTCAGTAAAGCCCTTGCCTCTGAGCCAACACATGTTAACGGCAGTAAGATTGGGGGATATTTATGTGACCAAAACAAACATTTTAGCCTCAACCATCACTATCTGTACCTCTAGACATGCATAGGGCCATTTTACCACAGCAACTAGGACTTACTGATTGAACTGTAAGCCAAAAGCCAGAAGATGAGGCCATTCGGCCCTTTGAGCCAGTTCTGCTGTTCACTTAGAAAATGGCTGACCTCTCTCCTTAATTTTCAGCTGACTCTGGCAGTCAGGGACCTTCAGATTCCCACTCCCCCTTGTATGAAGAAGCATTTGCTGACAATTGCTCCAAAGAAGATTTTGCCAATGCCAAAGATTCCTTGATTTAGACACCTCATTCAGATCAGCACTAAACATCCTCCAGCTGCCCAGTCATGGGGGTTCTTGGGTTCCAGAGATTGGGACAGTTTCATTGTGCCTCAATGGGGTTCAAGCCCATCCCGTCCAAAGCTGCACACTGATTGGCACCACATCCGCAAGCATCCACTCCCTCTACCACCGACGCTCAGTAGCAGCAGTGTGTACTATCTTCAGAAATTCACCAAAGATCCTCAGGCAGCACCTTCCAAACCCACAACCACTTCCATTTGGAAGGACAAGGGCAGCAGACACATGGGAACACCACCCCCTGCAAGTTCCCCTCCAAGCCACTCACCATCCTGACTTGGAAATACATCGTTGCTTCTTCAGTGTCACTGAGTCAAAACCCTGGAATTCCTTCCCTAAGGGCATTGTTGGTCAACCCACAGAAGGTGGACTGCAGCTGTTCAAGAAACAGCTGAGCACCACTTTCACAAAGGCAGCTGGGGATGAACAATTAATGCTGGGCCAGCCAGTGATCCCTACACTCCACAAAATAAATAAATTAAAAATAAATAATTCCCATTGGCCCCTGGAGCTGCCATAACATGTCAGAAGAGGTTGATCGGGAGTAATTAAGCCTGTGTGAACCACATCAAAACGTAACTTGATTCGCCCTGCTGCTAATTAATAAGGTGCAGTAACAAATATTCCAGATGGCTTTTCATACATACTATGCTTCTGACTTAATTCATAACACGGGGAATCTCCCCAGCAGTGTGTGTGTCTCTCTGTGTGTGTATGTCTGCGTGTAGCTGTGTCTGTGTGCCTGTGTAGCTGTGTGTGTGTGTCTGTCTGTGTGTGTGTTTGTGTCTGAGTGCAGGTGTTGCCCAGAATTTAAAGCGTTAAATACATCCTCCTTCCCCAGCAGAACTCATCCCTCTCTCTCTCCCTACTTTGCTGAAGCTGACGTCAGGGTCTGTCTATCTGTGTGGGTGTGTGTGTGTGAGAGAGAGAGAGAGAGAGATGTGTGGTGTGGTTTTGAGGGCTGGTTTTGTTTAGACAGGGAGAAAGGAAATCCGAAGGGTTTGCGATTGATGTGACGGATCTGCTCGTCTCCACTCTACACAAACACACACAGAGCCAGACGCAGATACTCGCAAAGAGAGACGGGGGCCACACTGGCGAGTGTTGCTGTGTTGTGTGAGCGTGTGTGCGCGCGTCTGTGTCTGAGCGATAGAGTCCAGTAGCAAAAGCGGAAGGGCTGGAATGAAGGAGAGTTCATCATGAGTGTGCCTCTGCTGAAAATCGGAGCTGTTCTCAGCACGATGGCTATGGTAACGAACTGGATGTCGCAGACTTTACCCACCCTGGTGGGACTGAACGGCACCAAACTCAGTTCATCAAGGAACACCCAAAAAATAGTGAGTGTGCACCTTATGTTTGCTCTACGTTTCCCCCCCCCCCAAAAAAAAGACTTTCAAAGCCCATCGCCAGGGAATAACCGTAGCTTATTTTGCGTTTTGATTGTGAGAGGACTCTTAAATGTTCCTCCTTAGCGCGCCGTACAATATTTCCAACGGAGATTGGGTTCAGGATATTTATTCTAAGCTGGCAAGGAAGATTTTTGTTTCCAGTCTGGAAGTTGCTGCACCATCAGTATATAAGAAGTGGAATTCATTATGTTTGCAAATTCCCTGGGGTTTTGTTTTTGTTTTTTATCTGTTTCTTGGAGGTTGAGAGTGGCAGGGCTTTCAAACTCCACGTAGGCTAACTTTAAAACAGAATGCTTCAGGGAGCTGTAAGGTGTTGTTATAAACTGGGCGATGTCCTGTTTGCATCTGCTTTCGAGTGTCCCACCGGAACTGATCGATGACAATTTTTTTAAGCGGCTTTTACCCCGCTTTTCGGCAGTTCTGAGGAAGGGTGACTGGACCCGAAACGGTAACTCTGATTTCTCGCCACAAACGCTGCCAGGGATGCTGAGCTTTTCCAGCAATTTGTGTTTTTGTTTCTCATTTCCTGCATCCGCAGTTTTTTTTAAATTTAGTTTCTCTCGTTTCTTTTTGTATCGTTCTTTGCAGGGTTTATCCATCTACAGCTTTCCCTTTCTTCCGTTCCCTTCATCATTTCCAATCCCCGCCCTCTTATGTTTCCTCTTTTTACTTTTTTATTGTTTTGCTCCAGTATTTCTCAATCTCCCCCCTCAAAGTTTTATCTTGTTCCTTATGTTATTCATATTATGAGATTCCCCTCAGCGTTTCTCTTCCCTCAATATTGTTTTCTTGTTTCCAATATTTACCCCCTCTCTGTGTGTTTATGTAATGTTTTTTCGCTCTCTCTCCGAGTATTAAATATACTGTTTCCCTGTCTCTCTCTCTTCCAGTAGATAATATATTCCCTGTGTCCAGTGTGTGACCTTTTGTCTCTGTCCCAATATGTAATATACCCTCTCTCTGTCTCTCTCTCTCTCCCCCAGTCTGTAATGTTCTCTCTCTCTCTGCGCCCCCAACCTCCACTGCCCCCAGTAAGTAATATACGGTTTCCCCCCTCTCTCTCTCTACTGGTATACAATGTTTACTCTCCCCCGTCTCCCAGTGTGTAATGTTCGCTCTCTCACTCTCTCTGTCCCAGTATGAATGTTCTCTCTCTCTCATTCTCTCTCTGTCTCTCTCCCTCTCTCCCAGTATGTAATGCTTTTCTCTTTCTCTCTCTCCATCTCTCCCAGTACATAGTGTTTGCTCTCACTGTCACTCCCTGTATATAATGCTCTCTCTCTCTCAATATGTAACTTTCTCTCTCACTCTCTCCCAGTACACAGTGTTCTCTCTATTTTCTCTCTTCCCCAGAATATAGGGCCTTTATTCTCTCTCTCTCCCAGACATGCCCAGTATATAGTATTCTCTCTCTCTCTCTCCCCCCTAGTATTTAATGTTCGCTTTTTGTCACTCCCAGTATTGAATGCTGCCTCTCTGTCTCTTAATATTTTCTTCTCATTCCACTTGACGCATTAGAATTTATAAGCTTTTTTTAAAAAAAATCTGTTCAGTTAAATGATTCTGCTTTCAGAGGTAAGATGTACCAGTGAAGAAAGGATCAGCTCCTAAATGTGAAACTGTAGAGTTTAGAATGGAAGGATAGGGTTGAGATGTGAGAAACTGGATTTGTTCCAAAAATAAAGATTGAAAAATCCTGACAGCAAAACTGCAGAAGTTCTTAAAGTCTTAGAGGTAACAATGAAGCTGAGTAAATATTTACAGGAATGATGTTTGAGAGTATTATGTTTAGAAAGGAGGGATATTGTTTTGATTTTGCCATTCAAATCTCAGCCTCATGAATGTGCAGTTTTATGCCAAGTATTTGTAATCTCACTGACTGCAAGGGTGGCTTCAGAGGCATAGATACCTTACCCAAATGACATTATTTTGAAGATATAAAATAGTGAATTCTTGTGATTTATCATATGATGAGTTTTTTTTAGAAAAGCCTTTCAGTCTAAGGCTAAGTAGTACCTTCTCCAAGATTTGTTTTTTTGACATATGCCTGTGCTGCCTTCTCAGTGTCAATCTCTTCAATATTGCCTTTCCCTCTTTCTGGCGTTGTCTTTCATACAAACATTTTTCTCTCTTTGACTCTCCCTTTCTCTGTTTCACTTTCTCCCAATCTCTTTCTCTTGTTTTCTGTATCATTTTTCTGCCTTTCTCCATGCCTCTCATTTTTCCATCTTTCTCTGTTTCTTCTTCTCTCTCTCGGTTTATTTTTCTCTCCGTTTCTTTCTCTCTGTCTGATCTTCCCTTTCCCACTCTCCAATATCTCCCCTTATTCAAAGAGCCACAATGAGATAGTAAATGCTGTTGCCAAACAGTTGCATTGTGCTGTCTGGATATGACAAGCCCGAGGCAGGGGTGCCCTGTGTCGAGAGGAACATTCTGCACACTTAACACAGTCGGTTGTAAATCAAAGACAATAACAAACCTGAATGAATCTTGCATAATTAAACCACAGAGAAGCGTTTCCTGTGCTTTGACAATATGATAAAGCAAAATCTAAATATGAATTGATCTTTCTATCATTCAAGAAACTGGGAGTTGGATTGATTCCTGGCTTCGGGATGGCTGGAAAACATTTAATTAATCCAACTATGTGTTAAAGCAAGTTTACTATATAATAGATATCACTCATCCATGTTACAAATTAATACCATTTATCTTTCCTTATGTAATAATCATTTCTCTTGCTAATGATCTCCTTGCCACCCTCAACTGTCTTCTTGCTGGCATATGGTTGTACTTGCCATTGGCATTTGGTTTGTGTGAGCTGGAGCTAATTGTGTTCAAGCCCAATTTGCTTCCCACTCTATCTATCACTCATGCACTTATAGTAAATACAGTAGAGGATGATTGGCAACTGGAATGCTGGTCTGTCATTCCTTCCCCTTTGTCTGTCTATCATACCCCATCTGTTGCTTGCCCATGTGTTACCTCTTGGCTGTTTGCTTCATTCAGTCAACTTGCACTACTTATGGTGCCCATTCCCACCTCCTCAATCACCAATATGCAGTCCGACTGTACACAAACCTTCACAGATAAGTTGGGAGCCAGTGCTGTTCTCTTGCTAGAACCTCTTGCACCTGAGCATCTGATCCCATCTCACAATGTGTCAGCTTGCAATAGGATTTGTGACTGCTGCATCCCGGTGAACCTCGAGTGACCTTCAGATCCAACTAAGTATCCATAGCCAAGATGGGTTTGGCCACCATTACAATATTAGCATGTCTCTCTCCCACTTCCTGCTTGGAATGCCAATTCCCATCTTCTTCTTGTCTGTCACCTTCACTGAAGCTAGCCTGCCCCATGTTCAACATTGTGCCCAATGGAAATGGGAAGGAGGGGTGTTTGGGGCAGAGAAAGATGCCAGAGATCTCCATCGAGATCCTGTCCTGAAAATGTTTGAATTAACTTTTGGTCTGGTGTTCGCCAATCTCCATTAACTGCATCTTCTGAAAGCAGCACATTTGAAATTCTTTGTCATTATTACACCCTCCATGGTTTACATCCCTTTCTCTACAGTCTCATCCCAATGCGATAGACCATTTGCAAACTTGGCTCTCTCCTCTTCCAGGGTCATGTAAAATGGACGAGAAAGTGAAGTTGAGAATTATTCAATTAGCTATGAGCTCATTCAGGATCCGTATCTCTCAATGTCCCTTCAGCTTGCTACTTTTGCTATCTCTTCAAAATCTAGTTCTACCTTATGGTTTCCTTGTCTCCCAACCCTTCTCCCGGCTCCCCCTCAGAATGTCGTTCTTTATACCACTGCAAATTGCTTCTGGATGGCCTAGTGTACTACAACCGTTACAGGAATGTGACACTGAGTCATAGAGATATACAGAATGGAAACAGAGCCTTTGGTATAACTCGCCCATGCTGACCAGAAATCCTAAATAAATCTAGGCCCATTTGCCAGCACCTGGTCCATATCCGTCTAAACCTTTCCAAATCTTGTACCCATCCAGATAGTTTTAGATGTTGTAATTGTACCAGCCTCCACCACTTCCTCTGGCAGCTCATTCCATACATGCACCACCCTCTACATGAAAAAGTTGCCCCTTATGTCCCTTTTAAATCTTTCCCCGTCACGTTAAAACTATGGTCTCTAGCCTTGGACTCCTCTAGCCTTGGGAAAAGTCCTTGCCTATTCACCCTATCCATAGCCCTCGTTATTTTATAAACCTCTATAAGGTCACCCCTTAGCCTCCGATGTTCCATAGAAAATAGCCCCAGCCTGTGTAGCCTCTCCCTTCCAAGTCAGCGGTTTCCAAGTCCTGAGAGAATAAAACAGAAACAGGAAAAGGTTTAGTGGATGGCATTTTTTGTGTAGTTGCTTTGACGATGGTAAATTAGGTGGCTGGCATCCTGGCACAGCGTGACACTGTCTGCCCGGGGCAAGATCTGTGCCCTTTTCTTCCCAGAATTGTCATTGGGCTTGCATGACCAGTTGGAGTCACCCATTTCCATCACAGAGTGGCCACACTCCTGTTTGAAGCAGCTAGATTGTTGCCCCGTTCACTTGGACAAGGTACAGAGTACGCCTTGGATACCAATGAGGCAGATGAGAGCAAAACATACACCCCATCCCCCGCCCCGCCCCACCCCACCTACTTCCAGCCCCTCGTTGGGCATCTCCAGTACCTCCCCCTGGGCTCTTGGAGAAGCTTCTTCAATATGAAGCCGACAGGTTTTTCTTCCAAGTCCACCAATTATCTCGGTCTTTCTATCAATGTCTTCACTCTGCTAAGCTTGGATGAACATCATCGAAGCTCTTCATCACATCAGCCATGTGGAAATATCCAAGACATCATGTAATCAGGTATCGCAGCAGTAATGTCTCCAGTAAATGTCTAATTTATGACAGCGTGACTTGCTGCTGAAATGCATTATCGTAAGTGATGTTCAGAGGTTGTATATAATGTCTCTTTTTCTTTAAAAAAATGACCACTACGGGTACCTAGACATCATCCCATATGGTTCAGGGAGCTGATTAATGCTCTGGTATTTTACCCTGCTGCAATAACTCTGACAAATTAATGTTTGCTTTTCATAATGAATATATTCACAGCATGGTAGCACAGTGGTTCACAATTATCGTTGCTGTCTTGCTTCACCAGGAACCCGTGGTCAATCCCACCCTCGGGCGACTGTCCGTGTGGAGTTTGCACATTCTCTCTATGTCTGTGTGGGTTTCCTCTGGGCTCTCTGGTTTTCTCCTCCAGTACAAATATGTGCAGGTTAGGTAGATTGGCTGTGCAAAATTGCATAGTGCATAGTGTCCAGGGATGTTTAGGTGAGGTGAACTAACCATGATAGGTGCGGGGTTGTAGGGATAGGGCAAGGCCTGGGTCAAGGTGGAATAGTCTTTGGATGGTCATTGCAGGCTCAGTGGGCTTAATGACATCTTTCCATACTGTATTGATTTGATTCTATGATCTTCAATGCCGAGTCAGCTTGAGCATGGACAGACAAGTGAGTCATGGCTTATCGGGGGTGGGGGTAAGTGGGGATGGTGGTGGTGGGCTGCATACAAGCAGCTGAGACCATAACCACATCAGCCGTGATCTTGTTGAATAAGCTTGAAGGGCCAGATGGCCTATTCCTGCTCCTAAGTCCTACTTTCTTCAGACTTCTCCTCTCGCCTCCCAACTTGCAAATCAAGTCTATCCTCAGCTGGAAGTGTCAGGAGGCAATTCAGTCACAATTTTTATCACAGTTTAGCACGAACCCTGTCATACTCAATCATCCAACTGTCTCCACATCCGAGCAAGTGCCACTTGCACTTCCATTAGCTTTTCGGGACATCCCAAATCAGGTTACCCCAGATGAGGTTCTTCTGATATGCAGTCATTGCTATGAAGCTGCAAGCATGGTGGGCAATTTGTACACAGCAAGCTTCCACAAAACAGCAATGTGTTGATGATGTTTAGATATTCTTTTTCAGGTGTTAATTGAGAGATAAATATTAGCCAGGACAACATGACGAACTGCTGTTTCTATGGCAATACCTTGACCAGAGACATTGAGCACAGCTGCCCTTATTATTAGGAGAATTACATCGAATTTAACAGCCCACTGGAGCCAACTGGTACCAGCTGGTGTTTATGTTTCACCACATGCCTCCTCATCTCATCCTATCCTCATATACTTCTATTCCTCTCGCTCTCATGTGTTTACCCAGCTTCGTCTTAAATTAGCCAACAGAGAGGAGTTGGAACCACTTCTGCCCTGGTGTAGCTCCTCAATTAATGATCTTCTATACATTGGCAAATGCAGCCCTGAGCGAGGATCAGACCTGGAATCCCTGGATCCCTGTAACCCAGTAACATGCCAGGTGATGGCTTTGTTTACAAGGCCACTGCTGGCGAAAATCTACTTCAAAACCACTGAATTAAATTTATTTTTTCAGGGGCTATGGGTATCACTACAAGGTATTTGTTGTCCACCCCCTAACTACCCTTAAACTGAGCGGCATATTAAAGCATTTCAGAATCACCATAGGTCAGGAGTCACATCTGGGCCAAAACGGGTAAGTACGATAAATTTCATAGCAACATAGAAACAGGAGTAGGACATTCAGCCCCTCAAGGCTGCTCCACCACTTAATGAATCCTAGCTAATCTGTGGCCTTACTCGATACACCTACCTTTGGCTCATATCCCTTAAAACAATGAATCATGGAATCCGTAGTGTGGAAGCAGGCCATTTGGCCCCTCGAGTCCACACTGCCCTCCGAAGGACATCCCACACAGACCACACCCCTACCCCTGTAACCCTGCATTTTCCAAGGCTAATCCATCTAGCTTGTACATCCCTGGACACTACAGCCAATTTAGCACGGCCAATCCACCAAACCTGCACATCTTTGGACTGTGGGAGGAAACCAGAGAATCCAAAGGTATCCCTTGCAAAGGCACTGAGAGAATATGCAAACTGCACGCACACTAGGCTGGAATTGAACCCGGGTCTGTGATGCCGTGAGGTAGCACTGCTAAACACTGTACCACCATGCCAAGCAAAATACCTTTGCTTAACAAAAATGTATCTGTCTCAGATTTAAAATTAACAACTTGTTCAGCATCCACTGCCATTTTGTGGAAGAGAGTTCCGAAAATCTACCACCTCTTGTGTGTAGAAGTGCATCCTATTATCTCTCCTGAATGGTTTAGTCCTGATATTCAGAGTATGCCCCCTATTTCTGGAATCCCAATCCTTCCAAATTCTAAAGAACACAGCCTAATTTATACAGTGTCTCCTCATGACCTAACCTCCTAGTCCAGATATCATTCTTGTGAACATGTATTACACTCCCATCAAGGCCAATATATCCCTCCTGAGATGTTGTGCTCAGATCTGCTTAAAGTAGTCCAGGTGGGGGTCGAAACAGGGTTTTGTATACCTGTAGTGTAATGTCTGTATCCTTGTACTCCAGTCCTCTAGATATGAAGGCTGGTGTTCCATTAGCTTTCCTGATTATGTCGCATTCAGGAGGGTTTGTTACAAGAATTCATGATGGTTTTGGAGTCATCATTACTGGCACTAGCTTTCAAGGCCAGATTTTTTTGAACAGAAGTTGAATTCCACTAGCCAGCATTTAAACCCAGTCTCCCAGAGGATTAGAGATAATGGGAACTGCAGATGCTGGAGATTCCAAGATAATAAAGTGCTCCTGAGATGCTGCTTGGCCTGCTGTGTTCATCCAGCCTCACATTTTATTATCTTGGAATCTCCCAGAGGATTAGTCTGATTCTCTGCATTACTGGCACAGTGACCTTACCGCTGTCACCACTAGAAAGTTAAGATTTTTTTTTCTGAAGAAGGGTCTAGACCGGAAACGTCAGCTTTCCTGGTCCTTTGATGCTGCTTGGCCTGCTATGTTCATCCAGCTCTACACCTCGTTATCTCATTAGAAAGTTTTTGCCTGAGTCAGACCAGTTTCACTTATTCTCTGATCAGGTCCACAAACCAAACAGGCTCCAACATGCCTACCCCGTGATGCTCTGGAAACGCACAATACAAGTTTCGAAATGATGTGCAAATGAAGCAAGGGTAACGTGGGTAGTTCAGCTGTGAAAGGCCTGGAAATGTGGTGGTGGCAGATTCAGTTGAAGCAATCTGAAGGATTGTCTAATGGACTTATAGGTGAGGCCTTTCCTGGAATGCGCTTGCCTTCATTACTCAGTCCTTTGAGCACAGGAGTTAGGACATTATGTGGAGGTTGTGCAAGACACTGGCAAGGCCACTTCTGGAATACTGTGTCCTGTTCTGGTCACCCCATTACGGGAAGGATATTATCAAGTGAGGGCCGAAGGGCCTGTACTGTGCTGTAACGTTCTATGTTCTAAGCTGGAGAGGGATCAGAAAAGATTTACCAGGATGTTGCCGAGAATGAGAGATTGAGTTATAGTGAGAGGCTGGATAGGCTGGGACATTTTTCACTGGAGCATAGGAGATTGAGAAGTGACCTTAGAGACGCTTTTAAAATCATGAAGGGTACAGATAATGTGAATGACAAGGGTCTTTTCCCTGTGCTGGGGAACTTCAAGACTAGGTGGCATATTTTTAAGGTGAAAGGAGAAAGATTTAAAAAAAGATACAAGGGGAAACTTTTTTACTCAGAGAGTGGTTCTTTTGTGGATTAAATTTCCAGAGGAAGTGGTGGATGCGAGTACAGTTACAACTTTGAAAAGACATTTGGATAAGTTCATGAATAGGACATGTTTGGAGGGGTATTGGGCAAGTGCAGGCAAGTGGGACTAGTTTAGTTTGGGAACATGGTTGACATGGACTGGCTGGACTGAAGGGTCTGTTTCCCTGCTGTATGATTGTATGACTCTAAATGATGGGGAGGGATGTGGAGAAAAGGCAGAAGTTTGGCATTAAGACACAGAATTGCAACAGGTGCAATGAGCTGAATGGCCTCTTGCTGAAGCGTAAAAATTCTGAGATTCTGTGAAATGATCATCTACATTATTTTTCCTCTCATGATGATTTTCTGATTTCATCCTCATTGGTGTGAGCAGCTTTTGAGGCCAAGGGGTTATTAACGAGCCTGAGATGCTGCTGGGCCTGCTGTGTTCATCCAGCCTCACATTTCATTATTGAAAACAAAACTCAGGTTTATGTACAGCCTTCACATATCCTTCAAGATGTCTGAAAGTGCTTCTCAATCAATGGATTTATTTGGACCTGAGTCAGTGAATGCTGTAGCCATTTTGGCCACAGCGAGACTCAAACGGCATCTTGGAATGTATGGAATTGTTATAGATGACGTTGGTTAAGTGCAAAACAGGGAGAATTTCCTGCTTTCATTGTAACAGGAGAGCAAGAAACACACACACGGAGCAAGAACGACAAATATCTCTCTTGATGCAAGTGTTTTGTTTTGAGTAATTTCTGTAGTAAACACAAGAGACAACTTGTAACACTCCCAGACAACATTAATGTTGAGACAGTTCACTTCCGAGGTCATGACTGTGTACAAATATTAGCAAGAACCTCCTTGGAATACCCTATTGGTGTTTTCACTATAATTGCAAGCGAAACTTTTCATATGGAGTCACAGAGTTGTACGACATGAAAATAGACCCTTCCATCCGACCATGCCAACCAGATATCCTAAATTATTCTCGTTCAATTTTCCAGCATTTGGCCCATATCTCTCTTAACCCTTCCTATTCATGTACCCATCCAGATGCCTCTTAAATGTTGTAATAGTACCAACCACCACCATTTCCTCTGGCAGTTCATTCCATACCCACACCACCCTCTGTGGGAAAAAAATTTCCCTTTTATATTTTTTTCCCTCTCACCTTAAACCTACGCTCTCTGGTTTTGGACTCCCCACCCTGGGGAATAGACCTTGCCTATTTACCTTATCCATGTCCCTCATGATTTTATAAACCTCTATAAAGTCACCCCTCAGCCTCTGATGCGCCAGGGAAAATAGCCCCAGCCTATTCAGCCTCTCCCTATAGCTCAAACCCTCCAACCTCGGCAACATCCTTGTCAATCCTTTCTGATCCCTTTCAAGTTTAACCACAGCTTTCCTGTAGCAAGGAGACCAGAATTGGGTAGTGTATTCCAAAAATGACCTAATCCCAATGGCCTGTCCAGCTGCAAAATGACCTCCCAGCTCCTATACTCAATGCTCTGACCAATAAAGGCAAGCATACCAACCCCTTTCTTCATCATCCTGACTAACTGCAACTCCACTTTCAAGGAACAATGAACCTACACCCCAAAGTCTCTTCATTGAACAACACTTCACCATAATGTGGGTCTCCTGAGTGGGATGTAAAATCTCAGGCTGTAGGCTCAAAGAGGAAAAATGCTTCCCACGAGTCACAGTTCACATTGCAATCAATAAAATAACTTTGGGTCCAAAACATACTTTTTTGTAAGTCTCTTCTGCAGATATTTTTGTGAGCTACTTATTATTCACCAGTCATACTTTGCAATCAATAGCTACAGAATTAGGACAATTCTGATCTGCTTGTTTAATCCTCAACCACCTTGGATACTTCTGACCTCTCATTGATTAGCTGGTCGGCAGGCTGAATTCTTTCAGTCAGTTGTTTTGTTTCTTGTTCTGTTGTCTTCTTTCCCCCTTCCTGATTTATCAGAAAGCAGGGCGTATTGGAACTTTCCACGGCTCAACAGTCAGACAGACAGCCTTTGATGTGTGGAACCTCACTTGCTCAGAATTGACAGCTTTCTCTCACTGAGAAGTTTTTCTTTGTGGAATTTTGTTTTTTCAGGTCAATAAGGTAGGCAATCAATAAGAGAGACAGGATGTGCCAAAATGCTGGACAGCTGACAAAATGCTGTGTGGACACATCACTGTTTGTTTGCCAGTGATTGTGCCAGATGATTCAACTCCTCCACGCAGTGAGAAAGATGGATAGCCCAACAATCTGCTCAGGCAACGTTCTTTCAACGATGATGTCAGTGGCAGCTACATCCGAGACTTTCCATGGGTTTATTAATGTCCACCAAACTTATACTCCAACTTCCCACAAGGCAGAAGTAATGGGATGGAGTACAGCCCATTGCCTGGGTGAGCACAGCTCCAGCCAAACCCAAGAAGCTTGACACCATCCAAGATTAAGGAACCCATTTGACTAGCACCCCTGCCTGTGCAGCCACCTGGCAATTAAGCATTAGCCTGGATAATATCCCCCAAGCCTTACACCTTCTGGCTCAGGCGAACAAAGCTGGTGTCAGGTCATTCTTTATGTCTCCTGTAATTATCAGGGAAGTGTTGAGTCAGTCTTTGCCTGTGTGCCTGGCAACAGGGCAGGAAGATGCATCCAAACTTGGGGCATGCAGGCAACCACGAGAAAAGGCCAAACAGCCTGGGATTCTGTGCGATTGATGGGGGAGAGAAGGCTCTGAGGATATGGGAGGAAGTAGGTAGGAGAGTTGAAGATTCAGGTACTCAAGGACCTTCAGCCAACGGATCTGTTAAATTCTTGTTCACTTCCTCATGTGGGGCAACCTACAACAAGAGGTCATAGTTTTAGGAAACAGAGTAACAAATTTAAACAATGATGACCTCACAGCAGACTGTCAGCAAGAGTCAAACATTGTGTACAAAGTGTGAAGCTGGATGAACACAGCAGGCCAAGCAGCATCTTAGGAACACAAAAGCTGACGTTTCGGGCCTAGAGCCTTCATCAGAAAAGGGGGATGGGGAGAGGATTCTGAAATAAATAGGGAGAGAGGGGGAGGCGGACCGAAGATGGATAGAGGAGAAGATTGGTGTAGAGGAGAGTATAGGTGGGGAGGTAGGGAGGGGATAGGTCAGTCCGGGGAGGGTGGACAGGTCAAGGGGGCAGGATGAGGTTAGTAGGTAGGAAATGGAGGTGCGGCTTGAGGTGGGAGGAGGGGATTGGTGAGAGGAAGAACAGGTTAGGGAGGTGGGGATGAGCTGGACTGGTTTTGGGATGAGGTAGGGGAGGGGAGATTTTGAGGCTTGTGAAGTCCACATTGATACTATTGGGCTGCAGGGTTCCCAAGTGGAATATGAGTTGCTGTTCCTGCAACCTTCGGGTGGCATCATTGTGGCACTGCAGGAGGCCCATGATGGACATGTCGTGTGAGGAATGGGAGGGGGAGTTAAAATGGTTTGCGACTGGGAGGTGCAGTTGTTTATTGCGAACCGTGCATAGATGTTCTGCAAAGCGGTCCCCAAGCCTCCGCTTGGTTTCCACAATGTAGAGGTAGCTACAACGGGTACAGCGGATGCAGTATACCACAATGGCGGATGTGTGATATGAGAGACAAAAACATACAAATATGGGAAATAGGTGCAGAAGTAGGCCATTCAGCCCTTTGAGACTGCACCACCATTGAATATGATCACGGCTGATTATACAGATTCAGTATCCCACTCCCATTTTCTCTCCATAACCCTTAATCCCTTTACACACAAGGGCCACATCCAGCTCCCCCTTGAATCTATCTAATGACTTGGCCCCAACAGCTTTCTGTGGGAGAGAGTTCCACAGTTTCACAACTCTCTGAGTGAAGAAATTCTTCCTTATCTCAGACCTGAATGGTTTACCTTATTCTTAGATTGTAAATCCTAGTTCTGGACTTCCCCAACATCAGGAACTTTCCTCCCACATCTAGCCTGTCCAGTCCCATCAGGATTTTATGCAGTTCTATGAGATCCCCCACCCCCATTCTTCTAAATTCCAGTGAGTACAAGCCCAGTCAATCCAGTCTTTCCTCATACGTCAGTCATGCTGTCCTGGGAATTGTTCTGGTGAACCTGCACTGGACTCCCTCAATAGCAAAAATGTCCTTCCTCAGCCTAGGAGACCAAAACTGCACAGTCTTTCTGCACAGTGAGTAGTTAGGATCTGAAATGTACTGCCCGGGCATTGCTGGAAGCAAGTTCAGTTGAAACATTCAAGAGGGGCATTGGATGATTGTTTTTTGAATAAAAATAATGTGCAACAGTATGGGGAGGGGTTGTGGGGTAAAGTCCGAGATTGGAGTTAGGTAATTATGTTTGTTTGAGCAGACATGATGGACTGAACAGCCTCTTTCTGTGCGATAAGATGTCTGTGATTCTTCAGCAAGGTTATCATTAACCTTGATCCCCAGACCTGCTGAATATTTCCATCCGCGTCAGTTATTCAATTTCCAGCAGTCTTGCTTTAAGCAACTTTGTTGGGAAGTTCAGGCATATCTGATTGGGACAGAGGCGGAAGATGTCAAGTTTGTCTACGCTCCGTAATAATTTGGCTGATCTTGAGGCAACGTGACGTTATAGCTGGCATGAATGGGGGTAAAAAGGCCAGTTTCCTGTTGCTGAGTTCTATTTTGACCCACTTTGGAAAATAGCGAGGACAGGCTTAGCATTGAGTTTAATTGGAATATCATACATGGCTGAATGGGTCAACAAACACTCATTTTTGACCATTTGTTTATCCAAAGCCCACTGTGACCAAGGAAAGGAAGAATGCAACTGGTGTGATGAAGTTTTGGGGAGGTTTTATCAGAGGTGATGAACATTGAGAATCTTTGACCAAACTGTGAAGGATTTATTGTTTCAGCAGGCACGAGGTTTTGTCACCAGAGGACACAGAATTAAGCTGATTTGTGGAGTGGACGACATTGTTTTCATTCAGTGATTTGTAACTTGCTGTTTTCCTTTACTCTTTCATGGGTTGTGGGTGTCACTCATTTGCTGCCCATCTCTAACTGACCTTGAGCAGAGCGCCTCACTAAGCCATTTCAGAGCCACTTCAGAAGTTCATAGCCAACACCATTGCTGTGGATCTGAAGTCACATGTAGGCCAGCCTGGGTAAGGACATTAGATTTCTCTCCCGAAAGGACACGAGTGAACCAGATTGGGGTATTACAACAATTGGTTATAGTTGTCATGGGCACCATCACTGAGACTAGATTTCAATTCCAGATTTATGAAGTGAATTTATATTCCCCAAACCTCCAGTGGCATTACTACAACACACCACTGAGCAGGAAAATATTGCAGGGCCATATGGAAAGAGCAGTGGAGGGGTGCATGTGTAGCTGACTGGAGAGCTCTTGCAATGAGCTGTCCCTTGTTCAGTGGGCTGAATGGCCTCCTGCACATTTACTTTAGGTTCTCTCTTGAGGGATGGCCACTGCGGAGCGGTGTTGAGGTGAGTGGGGTTGATCATCAACTAATGAATCAGATCTCTGCGTGAGTTGAGTTTCAAGTTGGCTAGAGGAAATGGATAAAGAAAAAGCTTTAGAAAAATCACTGCTGAAAATAAAGTCTCAAAAAAAATTAAAGCAATGGTGAGCAGCAAACAAGCGTTCAAATCTTAGCCATTCTGTTCTGACTATGTGTCAAATGAACCAGGCATAAACAGCTGAAATCGCATAGCAAATGGACATCTACAAGCACCTTCTGCTAACTGACATATTAAGTGAGTTTATCCCTGTTAAGAAATCCTCTGAGTGTCAGTACATACTGCAGGCAGTTCTGCTGTGCTGTTTCCTTGGTGCTGTCGAGCCTATTCGGACTAATTGGCAAGAGCAATGGCTTCGTATTAACCAGGAACTGAGTTAGACAGGTTAATAAATGTATTCTAATCATAACGTCCCTATGACACCCTGTCATTGTCTTCCATGTAGTTCAAAATGATTTTCTCACGTTTTCACTGCGGTAAACAGAATTTCACTGACTGATTAACAAGTGAGTGTATTGAATGGAACATTGGCTGTCTCCATAATTGATCTTATTTTGTGATATTAACGCATGTCTATCATGAGAATTTCCTTCGTGACAAACTAAACAAGTTAATACACTTGTTTATGTCCTTATATGTAAACTGATACTGCACAGTTTATCATCACCTATCTCTTCTCCCATATGATATACAGAGAAGTGCAATTCTAAACTGTTGAGAGACCAGTGGGAAGCAGCAAATATATGCAAATTAGCAGGACAAGCAGAGATTGCAAGAAGTCCAGAACTGGGCTAATAACATCCAGACAGGGATAAGATTGGTTAAAATGTTGAGTATAACTCTTTCTCAGAGCTAAGTGCCACAGGGTGCAATAATAAGTCTAGAGATGCACCTGACAGTCAGCCAGCAGTATTGTGATCCTGGCACTCATTGTCCCACTTCTTTGACATAGCTGCCTAATTATCTTCCTTTCTTTCCCCATAGCCCTGCACTTCTTGTTTCGTTTTCATGTGGATATCCAATTTCCTTCCAGATGTGCATTCCAGACCATCACAGCACGCTGGGTGGAAGTTTCCCAGCCCTGAGACCCATGGAGTTAATTGGTAATCCAGTTGGGGAAATAGGGGAATGTGATTCTTGCTACCAGAGAAAAACAACCAATTCTTCAACCAAGCATAGAACAGTGAGATGAGAATCTCACTATTGAGTCGCAAGAGGTCTTTTTGCATCCATTTCCGTTGCCATTTTTATCCAAACTCACCTAAAGGATGTGCTGTTTCCTATTTTCCCAATTGCCATGAGGAAACGAGATGGTGACAATTCCCAACTGAAAGCTAGAGCAACTTCAGCTTGCCACTCGCTCATCCAGACTTGCATCTTGAAAATCGGAGACCACCATCTCAGGTCATGCTCAATGGACTATGACTACTAAGGAGTAAAAGAATGACGAAAGTAAGATAAGGAACAAAAGAATGAAGAATGATGAAAGTAAGATTAGGCCCAATCAAGGATAGTAGTGGTAAGTTGTGCGTGGAGTCAGATGAGATAGGGGAAACGCTAAATGAATATTTTTCAACAGTATTCACTCTAGAAAACGACAATGTTGTCGAGGAGAATACTGAGATACAGGCTACTAGGAACAAAAGAATGAAGAATGATGAAAGTAAGATTAGGCCCAATCAAGGATAGTAGTGGTAAGTTGTGCGTGGAGTCAGATGAGATAGGGGAAACGCTAAATGAATATTTTTCAACAGTATTCACTCTAGAAAACGACAATGTTGTCGAGGAGAATACTGAGATACAGGCTACTAGACTAGGTGGGATTGAGGTTCACAAGGAAGAGGTATTAGAAATCCTTCAGAGGGTGAAGATAGATAAGTCTCCTGGGCCGGATGGGATTTATCCTCGGATCCTCTGGGAAGCCAGGGAGGAGATTGCCAAGCCTTTGACATTGATCTTTAACTCGTCATTGTCTACAGGAATAGTGCCAGATGACTGGAGGATAGCAAATGTGGTTCCCCTGTTCAAGAAGAGGAGTAGAGGCAACCCTGGTAATTATAGACCAGTGAGCCTTACTTCAGTTGTTGGTAAAGTGTTGGAAAAGGTTATAAGGGATAGGATTTATAATCTTCTAGAAAAGAATAAATTGATTAGGGATAGTCAGCACTGTTTTGTGAAGGGAAGGTCGTGCCTCACTTATTGAGTTCTTTGAGAAGGTGACCAAACAGGTAGATGAGAGTAAACCGGTTGATGTGGTGTATATGGATTTCAGCAAAGCGTTCGATAAGGTTCCCCACAATAGGCTATTGTACAAAATGCGGAGGAATGGAATTGTGGGAGATATAGCAGGTTGGATCGGAAATTGGCTTGCTGAAAGAAGACAGAGGGTGGTAGTTGATGGGAAATGTTCATCCTGGAGACCAGTTACTAGTGGTGTACCGCAAGGGTCGGTGTTGGGTCCACTGCTGTTTGTCATTTTTATAAATGACCTGGATGAGGGCGTAGAAGGATGGGTTAGTAAATTTGCAGACAACACTAAGGTTGGTGGAGTTGTGGTTAGTGACGAAGGATGCTGTAGGTTGCAGAGAGACATAGATAAGCTGCAGAGCTGGGCTGAGAGGTGGGAAATGGACCTTAATGCAGACAAGTGTGAGGTGATGCACTTTGGTAGGAGTAACCGGAAGGCAAAGTACAGGGCTAATGGTAAGATTCTTAGTGGTGTAGATGAGCAGAGAGATCTTGGTGTCCATGTACACAGATCCTTGAAAGTTGCCACCCAGGTTGACAGGGCTGTTAAGAAGGCATACAGTGTTTTAGCTTTTATGAATAGAGGGATCGAGTTCCGGAACCAAGAGGTTATGGTGAAGCTGTACAAAACTCTGGTGCGGCCGCACTTGGAGTATTGTGTACAGTTCTGGTCACCGCATTATAAGAAGGATGTGGAAGCTTTGGAAAGGGTGCAGAGGAGATTTACTGGGATGTTGCCTGGTATGGAGGGAAGGTCTTACAAGGAAAGGCTGAGGGACTTGTGGCTGTTTTCATTAGAGAGAAGAAGGTTGAGAGGTGACTTAATTGAAACATATAAAATAATCAGAGGGTTAGATAGGGTGGATAGGGAGAGCCTTTTTCCTAGGATGGTGACGGCGAGCACGAGGGGGCATAGCTTTAAATTGAGGGGTGAAAGATATAGGACAGATGTCAGAGGTAGTTTCTTTACTCAGAGAGTAGTAAGGGAATGGAACGCTTTGCCTGCGACGGTAGTAGATTTGCCAACTTTAGGTACATTTAAGTCGTCATTGGATAAGCATATGGACGTACATGGAATAGTGTAGGTTAGATGGGCTTGAGATCGGTCTGACAGGTCGGCACAACATCGAGGGCCGAAGGGCCTGTACTGTGCTGTAATGTTCTGTGTTCTATGTTCATATTGTCAAACAATCACAGAGTCATAAGCATGCAAACTGCCCCTTCCGTCTATCTCATCCACACCGACTAAGTTTTCCAAATTGAACTTGTTCCATTTGCCTGCATTTAGCCCATATCCCTCTAAACTTCTCCTGTTCATGTATCTATTCAAAAGTCTTTTTAATGTTGTAACCGAACCTGCTTCTCTACTTCCTCTGGCAGTTCATTCCACATATGGACCACCCCCTGTGTGAAAAAAGCTACCCCTCAAGTCCCTTTCAAATCTTTCTCATCTCACCTTAAAAAATGGTCTCTAGTTTTGAACTCCCCTACCTTGGGAAAAAGACCTTTCCTAGTCACCTTATTTATGCCTCTCATAATTATAAACTTCTATAAGATCACGCCCTCAGCATCCTACTCTCCAGTGAAAAAAGTGCCAGCCTATCCAGTCTCTCCTTATGACACAAACCCTCCAATCCTGGCAACATCCTGATAAATCTTTTCTGAACCCTCCCTAACTTACTAATATCCTCATAGTTAAGGATCCTTTTTCTCTGCTGTGGTTCTGTAACACTATCAATCAATTGCGATCTATCGATCGCAATTTCGAATATTTCCACATACCACTCCTCCATCTGGAAGCTACAGGTCTTTGATGGAGAGTTAAGTGAACAAATACTTCCTGAAATCACCACAGAACAACCTAGATCTAATTATAAGATTAGCCACTGGGTTATGGAGCGCCCTCCCCACCATCACTTTCTCTGTATTTATTCATATGTGGGATGTGGATACCACTAACCGGGACAGCATTTATTGCCTGTTCCTAATTTCCACTGGAGAATGTGGCGGTGAGCTGCCTTCTTAAACTCCCTCAGTCCATTTAGTTTAGGTAGATGCACAATGCTGTTACGGAGGGAGCTACAGGATTTTAACCCAGCAACAGTGAAGGAACAGCGATATATTTCCAAGTCAGGATGGTGAGTGGCTTGGAGGGGAACTTGTGACTGCATTACTGAATGCTTCTAGACATTTGAAAACACTGCAATTTGATCATCCCTTAATCTTCATGTAGGAGCCTTGATCATGAGTGAAGGTGAATCATCTCTAACATGGAGAGGATGTAGCCAAGAGGCTAAATGCTCCCATCCTTTGGCCACATGAAACTTGTGAAGTTAAAATGATTCATTAGCGCTTTAACCATTCATGGATCATCCACACTTTATTAATTCCAACGACCAGATAATTTTGTTCTTTATTTTGTACAAAGTTCTTTCCTTTGTGCTGTTTCACTCAAATTATTGGGAAGTCTGTTAACAAGTCCAAGTAATTAAGAATGTAGTGGTGCAATTAAAAGGAGTAGTTTGCATTATACACAGCAGCCTACCTGTACTATACTGCAATAACTCAAATTCATTAAACCTCATTAATGAGATTGAGGGAGTTTCAATCAGGTGAACTGGTGGACTTGGGGAACACGGGAGAACAGTGTTTGTACACTGATAATACAGTGGAGTTCTTTCCTCTAACTGGATGTTACAGTGAACAAATTTATCACTTTATGTCCCTTCTAGATCTTAGCTCCCTATTTATTCTTTGAACATTGGATCATATTGCTGGATCATACTAAATCTTAGCAATCTATTTGACCCTGGCATGATTCACACACAGTGTCCTGCACTTCACCTGGCAAAGGAGCAATGCTTCGAAAGCTTGTGATCTTAAATAAACCTGTTGAATTATAACCTGGTGTCGTGTGACTTCTGACTATGTCCTACTCATCAGCAAAACTGCCTTACATATAATGTAAGACTTTAAACCCAGTACTGTACCACTGAATATAGAGCTTCAGCATCTCCAAGGTTAAAAAAAATTCCAATTTCCATTACAGGATGTGCATGTCACTGGTAAGATTAATATTTATTGCTCTGGGAAGGAGCTGGTGAGCCACCTTCTCAAGAGCAGTTGAGTGTCTCTGGGGCTGTTTCAGAGGACAGTCATGAGTCTGTAACTGTAAGTCTGGAGTCACATGTAAGCCAGACCAGAAAAAAACAGCAGATTTCCTTCCTGAGACGATATTAATGAACGAGATGATTTTATGGAAATTCTTTAGTTGTACATTTGTAGTCGGGCATTGGTTAGCTCAGTTGGTTAGACAGCTTGTTTGCAATGCAGAGTGATATCAACAGCATGTGTTCAACTTTCACATAGGCTGAGATTACAGTGAAAGATTCTACTTCTCAACATCTCCCCTTGCTTGAAGTATGGTGGTCCTCAGGTTAAACCACCTCCAATCATCTCTTGCTAATGAGGGAGTAAGACTCGGGTGAATTTTGCCTTTATTTCTGACTCACTGAATTCATCATCTAAATTTGTCATAGGCTTCTAATTCAGTGACCCAGCATCTAAATACACACACAGCAGTCTCTCACAGATAGTGTTGAACTAATCCAATTGTTTGATGATATTAAAGAATGTATTGAAAAAGATACTGAGAAGATCTACTCCTCTTCCCTTGAAAATTTGCCTCACATCCTCCCTTAACATCTGAAAGACAGCACCTCTGATAGTGCAGCACTAGCTCGTAACTGCACTGAGAATACTGCACTCAGATCTTGTACTCCAACCTCTGGAGTGCGACTTGAACTCTCCATCGTCTGACTCAGAGTGAGGAGTGCCATCCAGTGATTCATGCCTAAAATTTTTTTCATTAAGATTCAGGATAGGCCAAGAGGTTTGAATATAGACCAGCTGTTGTCACTAACAGTCTTGAAGGGTTTGTGACACATGGACTTAGGCTGTAAAACTGACACCTACAGGAACTCTCTGTGCTCATTAACTGTCCGGCACCAGAAGATAACAAGCAGTGCCCTCCAGTTCTCTCCTGTTTTCATCACTCCAGTTGCTTACACCTGCGATAGGGTTAGGGTTGCAATTTGCCTGTTAACAGTGTTGGGAGATCAGGGATTGTGTGTCAATTGCAACACCAGAAAGCAAATGACTAATGCAAAGAGCAGATCAAAAATGTAAGTCATCGAGGAGACCATGCAGTCCATTGTGCCTGTACTGGCTCTGAGAAAAAGCTTTCCAATTAATCTCACTCTACCTAGCTCTTTCTTCAGAGACCTAAAAGTTTCCCCCTTTGAAGCATTCATCTAGTTCCATTAAAAACATAAGAAACAGAAACCTGGTCTGCTATTCAATATTATTATGGCTAATCTTCGGCTTTGCTGCTCATATCCTTTGATTCCCTGAGAGTCTAAAAACCTATTTATCTCAGCCTTTACTCTTTGGAAGTTACTATTAAATCTGTTACCACTCTTGTAGACACAAGCTCCTGGTCACAACTAGCTGCATTTACAATAAATGTTTCCTCTTTTAACTCTGGGACTTTGCTCTTTGCTGCATTCAGAGAAGAGAGGGTGATTCAGGCGGTGAACTCAGTGCACAGTCACCTTTGAAATCCGAATGAATTCTAGAGTAAATGGCCCATTACTTTGTAGACTCTTTCCAGCTGTGGAGGTCTACCTTTAGTCCCACTCCTAGTCACAGAACTGCTCCTCAGGTAATTCATTCTCTGAGAGTTGTCTGCTGTGTGAAACAGTACTGGCAATTCTCATGTTTTACAGGCACTGCAGTTAGATTGAGGCTAGAAGCTGTGTTGCACTCGAACAATGAAAGGCCGTTGTTTAATAAAAGTGAATTGTTAGAAGTCTTTAAATCACAACAAATAAAGGATTTTCACAAGAATGCTTTACAAAACTCAGACTTCACATTACTTAGTTAGAAAAAAAAATCAATTTCAAATCCAATTGTTGTTTTCACTGACCTCTGACTCATTTGGAAAATGCTGGATGGTTATGATGTACTCAAGGAAGTGGAAAATACTTTCAGTTTTCTTCATGGCACCTAACTGTGTCCAACACAGGAACAAAAGTTGCTGTACTATTGCAGTTCTGGTAATTCTGCAACAACTTAACCTTCCCTGAGTCTCCCTGCTTTAGGAAGGATGTTGTGAAACTTGAAAGGGTGCAGAAAAGATTGACAAGGATGTTGCCAGGGTCAGACACTTTGAGCTACAGGGAGAGGCTGAATAGGCTGGGCCTGTTTTCCCTGGAACATTGGAGGCTGAAGAGTGACCTTATAGAGGTTTATAAAATCACGATGGACATGGTTAGGGTGAATAGGCAAAGTCTTTTTTCTAGGATTGGGGTCTCCAAAATTAGACGGCATAGGTTAAGGTGAGAGGGGAAAGATTGAAAAGGGTCATAAAGGGCAACCTTTGCACGCAGAGGGTGGTGCATATTTGGAATGAGCTGCCAGAGGGATTAGTGGAGGCTAGTATAATTATGTCATTTAAAAGGCATCTGGATATGTCTATGAATAGGAAGTTTAGAGGGATATGGGTCAAATGAAGGCAAATGAGACTAGATTAATTTAGGACATCTGATCGGCATGGATGTGTTGGACCAAAGGGTCTGTTTCCATGCTGTATATCTCTGTTACTCTAAGAGTATAATATCTCTCCGTTCATGGGACTATATTTTATCTCCTCTCAAGTTTGGTGTTGTTGTTGTTAAGGATGTTGCTGCTGTCTTATTCCAAAAGAGTAACGTTAATGTTTTATGCTTCCTTTAATGGGATAGAGCCGATATATTCACCTCCTGTTAAAGAGACAGATTTTTTGTAACATGCCCCCTTGAAAGAGCCGTGGCATTGTACTTAGACCATTTCCATTATGATTTGTGTTGAATTTGACACGTGTCGAAGCGCATTTTGCTGTGGGGCACATTTTGTGAAGTCTCAAGCAGCAGCTTTCTCGGATCAGAGTTTCCCGATAGGCACCTCCATGTCTTTTGCCTTCCAGTTGCTGAGAGACGGTGAGAGAAGGCAGATCACGAGGTGTATGCGCAGAGGGTAAAAGACAAGGAAAGCAGAAAAAACCTGACTGTGTCTCTTGGCAAATCAGCGGTCTCAAATTGATGGCTTCAGTTACTAACTCCAACCACATCCACAGATTGCTAATTAGTGCTTCCATTATCAAACCTGTGACTACAAAGTTTGTGCATTTATCCCTCATCCTATGGTCAAAAGTCCTTTTGCAGGTTGACTTACTTTATTCCAATATTGCGACATTCAGAAGGGAAGTTTCTGCATTTATATAGTGCCTCACCTGATCTCAGGCATTCCCAAAGTGCTTCACAGACTGTGAATTACTCTCAGTCTGTAGGGACTGTTCAAATGTAGGAAATCTGGTTTTGTAAGTTCAGACAAACAGAAACTGTAAGGACGACAGAATCATCTGTTTAAATGCTGATTGAGGATAAACATTGGCCAGGTCCCTGTAAAGAATTGGCTGGTTCGTTGTTGGGTTTAATGAGTAGAAAAGTTGCCAGTACAACATCTCATCTGAAAGACAGAGCTTCTAAGAGAGGCGCAACACTCCACTGGGAAGCTCAGCCTTGACTATGTGCTTAAACATAGGAGAAAAGATACGGGAGAACCTTCAATACTGCTCCGCCATTCAATAGGATCATGGCTGATTATCTGACTCAGTCCCCTGTTCCCACTCTCTCCCCATTCCCTTTGATCCCTCAAGAAATATACCTAATTCCTTTTTGAAAACATTTCATGTTTTAGCCTCAACCACGTTCTGTGGGAGAGCATTCCACAGGCTCATGAGTCTCTGGATGAAGACATTTCTCCTCAACTGAAATCTCTGTGAGTCTTGAACATAGAGGTAAGCCACAGCGGACTGTATGTAGATCTTGAACCCACACTACAGTGAGCCAAGTTGGCAGGTATTTGGGATGGGGTTGAGTGACACCTCAGCCTCACGGTCACTTTTCTGAACTGCTCATGGCTGTGCTCATTCTGATTTTGCCTCCAGCTTGACATCTTATTCATTTTTTCTCAACCTCTGCAGACTCTTTTCCCAAGTCCCGAGGAAGGCTGGGAAATCTACAGTTCCGCCCAGGATCCGGATGGGAAGTGCGTCTGTGCAGTAGTGGCCCAGCGGAGTATGTGCTCGCGGGATGCACGCAGTAAGCAACTCCGACAGCTGCTGGAGAAGGTACATCATGGGTGTTGTTTAATAAAAGGAGACAATGCAGGCTGACTACCCCCCAGGAAGGACAGTTCAGGTCACAACTCTTCCCCTAATATGTCTTATGCCAATTGTCTTTAAATTGTGTCCCTCTAATTCTCCAGCTACATGTTACCTCGACCTGTCACTTTTAAATCTCTGCTGAGCCTATTCTGCACCAAACAGCTCAAGCTCAGACTGTGCTGTCACTCAAGTCCTTGTGGCTGCAGTGCCCCCTCATTGTTGTCGTTATGGTAAATCCTACCTCTGACCCCCTTGGAGATACAAGAACTGACCTGACCCCCTTGGTGTCTTGTCACTGACCAGCCAAGCCAGCAGAATTGAGAGGGCCTGTGTACATCATGCTGGTCTGTGCTTGAAACCAAACTCTTGTAAATCATCCAAAATCACACTCTGTAACCCTCTCAGGAGCCACAGCAGACTTCTTAAATCATTGGCATGCTCGTATATTAATGCAGGTCTTTGAAAGGCAGAGATGAAGTACTCTGCAGGTTAATTAACAGGCAGGAGTCAATGGAAAGTTTATTATTATTTCATTTTCTTCAGGGAATAGCGTGCATTTAGAAATGTTGATCCTGGTCTTTTGCCAAATATCATTTAATTATCTAAATAATGTTGTTCGGTCTTTCTATTTGCAGACAATGTCGCAATTAATGTGAAATCTTCCCTTAGTTTAGTAAACAGATCTCTGTCAGGAATATTGTTTTATTTCAATATGATCCAATTAATTGTGCAGGGTCAGGTCCGTACAGTTCAAGGAGGGAGAGACCTGTATCCCACAGTCCTGGTCAGTTGAGATGGACTTGGTGTGATGGGCATCTTGCATTTTGTTGCCCATCATTAATTGCCCTTGAACTGAGCGGCTTGCTAGGCAGTTCATTTCAGAGGGCAGCTACGAGTCAACCACGAGTTGCAGTGGGCCTGGAGTCATGTGTTAGCCAGACTGGGTAAGGACGGCAGATTTTCTTTATTCATCATGGGATGCGGGCATCATTGGCTAGGCAGCACTTACTGCCCATCCCTAAATGCCTAGGGGACAATTCAGAGTCAGCCACATTGCTGTGGGTCTGGAATCACATGTAGGCCAGACCAGGTAAGGATGGCAGTTTCCTTCCCTAAAGGACTTTAGTGAACCAGATGGGTTTTTCCAACAATCGACAATGGATACACAGTCACCATTAGATTCATAATTCCAGATATTTATTGAATTCAAATTCCACCATCTGCCATTGCAGGTTTCAAATCTAGGTCTCCAGTTACCTGGGTCTTTGGATTAACAGTCCAGTGATAATACCACTAGGCCATTGCTCCCTAAAGATCATTGGTGTGTATCCTCAGTCTGCTTTTGGATCTCAGTTAGGTCATTGATTGACAGAAGTTCAAGAAGAAGACAAAGGAATCAATCCTTCTTCAAGATAATAAGGAAATCTTTTAGTCACTACATGTTAAAACAATTGGTGAGATTGCGAAGTTAAAATCACCATAAATCAAAAGCTCAGAGGTGTTGTGATACATCCCTGAAGGAGATGGGACTTGAACCTGGGCGTCCTGGCTCTGAGGTAGAGAGACGACCAGTGCTGCAGTAATTATAGATGCATTAACAGGGCTTGTTGATGCTATGCTCATCTGCACAACGCCACTGCCTACAGACTGCAAAAGGAATGTTTCTTTTTTTTATAAGGATCTCATTCTGTAAGAGCCAGTACAGGTAAGGGTTCACTGACTCACAGATATTTTGAAGTACAGAAGCAGGCCATTTGGCCCATTGTTTCTGCATTGGTCAACATAGATCTGACTGCAGCGATCCTATTTTCCAGCTTCTGGTCAGCACCATTGGAGCCAATGTCAACGTATCTAAACACTACTTAAATATTTCAAGATATTCTGACTCAATTACACTTTTCAGATAATGAGTTACAGGCTCCCACCACTCCCTCAGTGAAAACATTTCTCCTCAAATCTTCTCTTAGCTTTCTACCTCTCTTTATCTCATTGGTCCCTGTTTATTAACCCCAACTAATGGGAAAAGTACCTGCCTGTCCACACTATCTATGCCCCTCATAATCTAACTCACCTCTATTAGGTCCCCTCTCAACCTTTGCTGCTCAAACAACTCAAGCCTTTCCAATCTTTCCTCAAATCACAGTCTTTCCAGTCCAGATGGCTTCCTGGTAAATCCCCTCTGCTCCTTCTCTAGTGCAATCACATCCTCCCTGTAATCTGGTGACGAGAACTACATGGTACTCCAGTTAAGGCCTAACCAGTGCTTTGTACAGTTCCAGCAGAACTTTCCTGCTCTTCTAAGGAAAGCCTCAGCTAATAAAAGACAAGCGTTCCACTTGTCTTTTCAACCATTCTATCTATCTGCCTCACTGCCTTCACCAATCTGTGGATATGCAAGGTCCCTCTGATTTCAGTATTTTCCAAAGTCCTACCATTCACAATGTAATCCCTGGTCTTGTTAGCTTCCACAAGTGTGCTATCTCATAGTCTTAGAGTCATGGAGTTAAGACCACAAGACACAGGAGCAGAAATTAGGCCTTTCAGCCCATTGAGTCTGCCCCACCGTTCAAACATGGCTGATAAGTTCCTCAACCCCATTCTCCTGCTTTCTCCCTGTAACCCCTGATCCCCTTGATAATCAAGAACCTATCTATCTCAGTCTTAATTATGCCCAATGACCTGGCCTCCACAGCCTTCTGTGGCAGTGAATTCCATAGATTCACCACTCTCTGGCTGAAGAAGTTCCTCCTTATCTCCATTCTAAAAGGTCTTCTCTTTACTCTAAAGGCTGTGCCCTCGGGGGTCCTAGTCTCTCCTACCAATGGAAGCATCTTCCCACATCCAGTCTGCCCAGGCCATTCAGTATTCTGTAAGTTTCAATTAGATCATCCCTCACCCTTCTAAATTCCATCTTCCCAACATCCATTTTATCCAGGCCATTCAATATTCTGACAGTTTTCAATTAGATCCCCCCTCATCCTTCTAAAATCCAATGAGTATAGTCCCAGAGTCCTCAAACGTTCCTCAAATGTTCTCCAACATAGAAACAGACCCTTCGGTCCAACTCATCTGCGTAGACCAGACGTCCCAATCTGTCCTATATCTGGCCCATATCCCTCTAAACCCTTTGAATTCATATACCCATCTAGTTGCTTTCTAAATGTTGTTTTCGCTGTCAACTTAAACTTATGCCCTGTAATTTTGGACTCACCCACCCGAGGAAAGAGACCTTAGTATCCACCCTATCCATGCCCCTCACTATTTTATAAACCTCTGTAAGGTCACCCCTCAGCCTCTGACACTCCAGGGAAAAGAGCCCCGGCCTATTCAGCCTCTCCCCATACTCTAACTCCCCAACCCCTTCTTCGTAGAATTCTATTTAATACTGCTCTGACTGCTCTTTTGATATATTCCTGTATAAAATTACTACCAGTGTTTCTGATACCCACTTCTTGCCTCCCTCAACAGCCTGGGATGTATCTCATCCAGATCTCCAGAGTTTAAGGCTGCCACACCAGCTTATACTTTCTCTCTCTTCGTTAATTTCTAACATTTCAGTCCTCCACAGGGATATATGTGCTCTGTACTCTTGCTGTTTCCTGCTTGAATGTCTCCCACTGGTCTGATAGTTTTACCAACAAGTACCTGCTCCCAATCCATTTGAGCCAAATTGTATCCTGTGTTAGTAAAATTAACATTTCCCCAGATTCAAACTTTCATTCCTGGCCCATCCTTATTGATAATTATCCTAACTCTGACTGAATTTGCTCACTGTCTCCAAATTGTTCCACTGCTGAAATATTTTCCACTTGTCCAGGCTGATTTCCAAACCTTAGATCCAGAGCTGCCCCTTCCCTTGTTGGGCTTTCTACATAAAGGGTAAAAATGTTCTCCTGAATACAATTTAAGAATCTTCCCCCATCCCCCCAATCTTGCGCACTTGATTAGATTAGATTCCCTACAGTGTGGAAACAGGTCCTTTGGCCCAACAAGTCCACACCGCCCCTTGAAACATCCCACCCAGACCCAGGCCCATGCCCCTATAACACACACACCCCTGAACACTACACACAATTTAGCATGGCTAATCCACCCTAACCTGCACATCTTTGAACTGTGGGAGGAAACCGGCGCACCCGGAGGAAACCCACGCAGACACGGGGAGAATGTGCAAACTCCACACAGACAGTCGCCCGAGGCTGGAATTGAACCTGGGTCCCTTGTGCTGTGAGGCTGCAGTGCTAACCACTGAGCCACTGTGCCGCCCCAAAAAAGCCTAAATTCTGTTGTATTGAACTGTCAGTGTCTGCCATAATCTTTTGTCATCTTAATCATAACCATTTTGGCCCTTGACATCCAGGGGTTCTCTGGCCTTGTCCTTTCTTGTACTCTGAATCCTGTTTATCTTGTACCGGCTGTATAGTGGTTTGGCCTCATTCTGAATTTCTCTTCCTTTTGCCTTTCTAGCCTTTCTCCAACCAGTTGGGTTGAATGGCCTCTTTCTGTGCTCACAATGACTACTCTGGAGATGGGAGGGCAGAGGATCTTTCATGATTGTTGTGCTCCTAAACCAGTGTGGGGACAGGGCATGGTTTTGGAGTGGGATTTCACACACCCTCTCATCTCTGCCGGGAGTGGACTGGGTAGGGGGTGATGTCAATTTGGATAGGATGGCAGAGTGTTTGGAATGGGGTGCACTTTGTCACTGACTCCACTGGTATTTGAGCAGCTCTAAGAGAATGACTTGCAGTCCCAGCAGTAGCCACCACTCCCAGTGGCACTACTGGGACAGGAGAGCTGCCAACCATCTGATTGATCAACGGGTGGCTTTTCCTTCCAAATATGGTCAGAGGCCCTATCCTGAGGTAACTGAACCTCCAGTTGCTATGGAGTGACCCAGTCAATTTGCCTTTCGCCTTCCTGGCTCTGGGATGGGCTGCACTCTGTACATAAAATCTGGGCCTCATTGCTGTCTAACAATAGCCTTGATCATTGATTGAGGACACAACCATTACTTATGGAGCGACATGGATCAGAATGAGAGCATTGATATCTCAGAGGGTTGTGAGGCTGGAGAAGGTTATGAGGACATGGATCTTGTTAATTGATTGCATATTTCAGTATTGTTGTGGCGATGTACCTGGCTACGTTTTGCTGTCTGGGAGCTTGGTGGTCCTTTGGGATTCCCACCCTTGTCAGTATTCTGAACCCGACCTGGTATGCACTGCTGTGAAGAAGCATAGTTTTGTGGTCATCGCTAGAGGTTATTTTCAGGATACTTATTCATTATCAGTGATCAGCCGACTTAACAGCAGAGAGGGATCTGCTCTATTTGTGGTCAATTAGTTAAACGACAAGATTTTCAGAATACATGGGTGACATATGTGGCTGTCAGTGACTGGAATCTGTAATTATGTTGATATGGCAATGACAGCTGTGCCCCCAAAACTTAATAGCCAAAGGAAGAGGCAATGCTCATAAGTATCATCAGGGTTACATCCACCCGCAACACTTGACTCAAGTCAATCACCAAGTTAAATTTGAAATTTCTGGATCATTTTCCACATTTCCCCATTTTATACGTTGTGAATTGAAATTTCCTCCTTGTTATTCCCATTAGATAGAACTCCAATCAGTGAAATTCAAAAAAACGGAAATCTCTTCACTTACTCATTTATCCTCTGAATTGTTTGACCATTAACCCTCTTCTCTCTCAGACCCATTGTTTGATTTCATAATGAATTAACCCTTTCTCATTCAACCCTCGACCTCATTCAAAATTTAGCAAGGAAATCGGCTCCCATCATTTGGAATTCTCCCGGGTCTCTTCTGACTTGCTGTATTTTTGCAAACATTTCCTAAGCCAACCTTCTCAATTACTTCCAATTCCGTAACACATGAACTAAATTAATCCCTTTGCCGGTATATATCATTTTCCAAGAATGATTTTTTTTTTCCCATTCAGTTTAATTGGACAGATTTACAGTGGATTATCTCCCTTCTGTTTCTTACATGAACACATACAGCCATACCAGCTGAAGTTACCACAAAGGTCCCACCTTCTCAACCTTGCCCCTTGCCTTGTGATGTGGTGACCCTCAGGTTAAACTGACTATCAGCCTTCTCTTTCTAATGAGAGCTGCCGGTGGTTAGCTGGGGCTGTGGCAACTTTTACACTACGACAGTAACTATAATTCTAAAGGACTGTAAAGCAGTTTTGAGAAGTCGTGAGGCTGTGAATAAAGCAAACCAGTCTCACCCTCTCTCGTGCTTTCACTTATTTTCACCCTATCTCGCAGTCTCCCCTAATCTCATGTATTCACTCTGTCTCCTCACACTCTTGCTCTTCCACCATCTCATGCACAACATCTCTCCGGTCACACATGCTCACTGTCCCCATCTCTCCTCTCTCCCTGACTCTTTCTGCCCTGTCTTACACACTCACTCTGTCCCTCTTGAGCATGCTTGCTTTTCCTCCCCAGTTGCAAATTTGATCTCACGCTCCCTGTTTCTCTTTCCACACCCCCCTCCCCCGGCTGTTGAACATATATACCCACCTTTGGCCACTTCCAAATTCTTCACATTGAATAAAATGTGAGAACCATTCAATCTTCTTCCCATTTAAATCAATTGTGTAATTTGTTCCAATATCAGGGTATGAAAAAGCTCCTAGAATTTATTGTTTTTTCATTATGATGAGATATTTCTCAGTGCATGAATTTGACTTCAAAATACAATTCTTCATGCCGATAGTTATGGAAAACATGGAATGTTTATGGCACCAGGAAGCCATTTGGTCCTTTGGGTCCATGCAGACCAGAAAAAAGCTGACCAGCTCTTTCCCACCTATCTGCTGTCGGTCGGTCACTGTCCGTGTCCCAGTTCATATCCAAGTGCTATTTCAATGTAATGAGAGAGTCTGTCAATATCACCCTGTCAGGCAGTGAGTTTGAGACCTCCATTGCCCTCTAGGTGAAAACAAAATCCCCTTTAATTTCCCTCTAATCCTTCTGGCAATGATTTTAAATCTATACCCCTGGTTGGTCATCTCTCAGCCAAGGAACTATTTGCTCTGTCTGGGCACCTCCTAGTTTTATGTACTTGGATTTCATCTTTCCTCAGTCTCTTCTGTTTCAAGGGAGACAGCCTATCTAATCTTTTCTGAAATAAAATTCTGCATCCTTGGCAACATCCTTTTTGTGCCCTCTCAATTGCAATCACATTTAAAGAACTCCAGTTCTGAAGAAGATTCATACCAGACACAAAATGTTAATTCTGTTTCTCTCTCCACTGACAGTGCCAGACCTGCTGAGTTTTTCCAGCACTCTGTGTTTGTTTCAGATTTCCAGCATCTGTGATATTTTGCTTTTATTTGAATTATTTACACAGTTCTAGTATATCCTCCCTATCTCAATCCATAAAGGGAAATATCTGATCTTCCCTCTTCTTCATCTTACTTGCTTTCCTGCTACCTTCAGAGATCTATGGGCCTGGACTCTCTTCCTGTATGCTTCCTATTGTCCTACTGTTTAGCATGTGTTTATCTGTTTTGCTTGACCCCCCCCCCGCCAAGGCATTACCACACACTTCTCTGAATTGAATTCTTTTTCCTCAGTTCTGTCACCTGACCTGCCTACTGATATCCTCCAACAGCACGAAGCTTCCTTCCTCATTATTAACCACCACCAGATTTTCTGCCAACTTCTTAAACATATCCCCTACATTATGTTTCAAACCAAGTGAAAAACAAGCGACCAAATTCTTGTCTGCCTTAGGCTGAAACTTAATGACAATCCCAGATCAACTCAGTTAACTCTCAGTGTGGCCTAGTGAGTCACTCACTGTATCGCAACAAGGCAACTCAAAATAGTTAATAAATACTGGCACTACCCACAACTCAATCTGAGAATGGTTTGTAAGAAAGCTTTGTAGTGGAAATATTCCAATTACTGACATCAATTTTTCTTTTATTCTATTAAATTTATGAAGCTCCTTAAGCTCAAAATGTTGAGAAACCACAAAGAAACTGTCTAAATAATTCAATTTTGAACAGGACTGTGCACAGACTTGGCCTCCTTCTTCGGAAAAATAGAGACATAAATGCTTCAGAAGCAATCCGGCAAAGGTTCACTCAATTCATTCCCAGGCTGAAGGGCTTAACTTCTGAAGGAAGGTTGAACAGCTTAGTAACAAGTTGAAACAGCCTTTGTGCTGTTTCAATTGCAGGTCACATCTGAAGATGTCCAGTTCTGAAAAAGAGTTATACTGGACTCGAAACATTAACTCTGTTTCTGTCTCCACAGATGCTGCCAGACCTGCTGAGTTTCTCCAGCACTCTCTAAGCTTCTTTCAGATTTTCAGCATTTGCGGTATTTTACTTTCATTTTGAGTCACATTACAGCTCAGAAGAATGATAGGTGATCTTACTGAAGCAGTTGAGATGCCTGATGGGACTTGACAAGGTGGGTGCTGAAAGGGTATGTCCCCTTGTGGTGAAGACAAGAGCAAAGGGACACATTTAAAGAATAAGAGGTCTCTATTTTAAGGTGAAGACGTGGCGATTTTTGTTTCCTCTCTCTGTCAGTCTGTGCAATTCTCTTTACCAGAAAGCAGTGGAGACTGGGTCATTGAATATATTCATAGCACCGTAGGGTCAAAGAGCTATACATGATGGAAACAGACCCTTCGTTCCAACTCAACGATGCCAACCAGATATCCTAAATTAATCTAGTTCTATCTGCCAGTATTTGGCCATATCCCTCTTAACCCTTCCTATTCATGCACTCATCCAGATGCCTTTTAAATGTTGTAATTGTACAAGCCTCCACCACTTCCTCTGGCAGCTCATTCCATATCCGCACCACGCACTGCATGAAAATATTTCCCCTCATACCTTAAACCTATGGCCTTTAGTTTTGGACTCCCCTACCCTGGGGAAAAGACTTTGGCTATTCCCCCTATCCATGCTCCTCATGATTTTATAAACCTCTATAAGGTCATCCGTCAACCTCCGACTTTCTAGGGAATATAGCCCCAGCCTATTCAGCTTCTCCCTGTAGCTCAAACCTTCATTCCCAACAATATTTTTGCAAATCTTCTGTGAACGCTTTCAAGTTTCACAACATCTTTCCTGCAGCAGGGAGACAGAAATTGAATGCAGCATTCTAAAAGTGACCTAACCAATGTCTTGTATCACACTAACATGACCTCCCAACTACTGTACTCAAATTCAAGGTCAAATTCATTGGATTTATGACGGACAAGGGAGTCAAATATTAAGGGAGGTGGGGATAGACAAGAAAGTGAAACTGAGACCACAGCCAGATCAGCCATAACATTATTGAATGATGTAGTGGGTCAGGGGGCTAAATGCTCCCCTCCTGCTCCTAAATATTGTACTCACTTAATGCTGCTAACTAATTTGCAACTGGGGGAGGTGTTGGCCTAGTGGTGTAATTGGTAGACTATTAATCCAGAGATTCTGGGGATTTGGGTTCAAAACATACCACAGTAGCTGGTAGAACTTGAATTCAATAAAAAAAATCTGGAATCAAGGGCCTAATGATAGCCATAAAACCACTGATAACTGTTGGGGGAAAAGTCCATCATGTTCCTTTAGGAAAGGAAATCTGCTCTGCTTAACTGGTCTGGCCTCCATGTGACTCCAGACCCAAAGCAATGTGTTTGAATCTTAATTGTCATTGGAGCAATTAGAACATAGAACATAGAACAATACAGCACAGTACAGGCCCTTTGGCCTTCGATGTTGTGCCGACCTGTCATACCAACCTGAAGCCCATCTAACCTACACTATTCCATGTACATCCATATGCTTGTCCAATGATGACTTAAATTAGGAATGGGCAATAAATGTTGGCCTAGCCAGCAACACCCATGACCTGCAAACTAATATATTTTTAAAAATGGAGAAAAGCTGATGTACTTAGCATCTGATTTCACAGCATCTATTTAAGTAATTTCAATCAATGAAGCACTGGACTGATCAGAAAATTCTGACTGTGACCACTTTGATTGTCAAAACATGTTAACACATTAACATGCACATAAAGTGGTCTCAGCTGTTCGCCTGTGAGATATCGTATTCCAATTTCCAGTCTACACAGTGCTGCCGAGGTGCTGATATGTCAGTTCAGATTGCACATTCGAAAAAGCTTCAGCTTGTCATGAGAATTGGCAGAGGCATTTTCAACCACAGTTAACCTGCATTGCAGATCCCTCCAAAACAGAGATAGAATTAATGTAACAACTTTCTCTGTACGCCACTCTTAAAGGAGGAAGATAAAATATCCTAAGACCTTACTCGAGGCTTGAGGGAGGGAGACTGTGCAAAAACTGGCAGATGATGGAGAAACATGTTGTATAATAGAAGGAGACCATTTGGCTTTTGTGCCCATGCTGGCCCTTCAAGGTGCTGTCAAGTCAGTCCCACTTCTCTGCTCTATCCCCATTGCCTTTATTAGTTTATTCTCTTCATGTGCCTGTCCAAGTTCCTTCTGAAATCATTTATAATCTCTGCTCCCACTGATATGGGTTTTGCACCCAGCAGGATATTGTACCTGCGATGCGGCAATGTGTATATTATCCATCAGAGCATAAGAGATTGGGTGTTGTATTGAAGACTCCAATAGACATTTATTACAGCTCACTGACACACAAATATTATATTCACAGACATATTAGAGTCCAGATTCATATTAAACTGCTAGGTTTTATTGTATTCAATTCTGATCTCCTTGATATAGGAAAGATGTTGTTAAACCTGAAAAGGTGCAAAATACATTTACAAGGATGTTGCCAGGTTAGGAGGGTTTCGGGTATAAGAATAGGCTGAATAGGCTGGGGCTATTTTCCCTGGAGCTTTGGAGTTCGAAGGATGACCTTATAGAGGTTTATAAAATCATGAGGAACATGGATAAGGTGAATAGTCAAGGTCTTTTCTCCCAAGGTAGAGGAGTCCAAAACTAGAGGGCATAGGTTTAAGGTGAGAGGCGAAAGATATAAAAGGGACCTAAGGGGCAGAGGATGGTGCATGTCTGGAATGAACTGCCAGAAGTGGTGGAGTCTGGTACAATTATAACATTAAAAAGGTACCCAGATGGGTACATGAATAGGAAGGGTTTAGAGGGACATGGGCCAAATGCTGGCAAGCAGGACTAGATTAATTTAGAATATCTGGTTGGAATGGATGAGTTGGACCGAAGGGTCTGTTTCCATACTGTAGAAATCTATGACTCAATGACAAACAAAAAAGTAGCACATCATGCTTTGAGCGATCAGAGATAAGAGGGAGTATGAGATCTCTACACCCTCGGGTCACATGCTATAATATACTGTGGGCATGCCTTTCAAACACATACTGAAATGTTGACTCACCAGCTTTGCACGCATTAAATTCCAGATCACTACCACTGGCTGTGTAAAAATGTTCATCTTCATAATCTCCCTACATTGCTCACCCAAAATCTTAAATATGTACTAGCAGCTCAAGGGAACAACTATTTTTGTCTTGTTTTCTAAATGTATCAAAGCCTTGTGCACCTCTATCCAACCTCCCCTCAACATCTTTTGCTGTAAGGAATATAACCCCAGCTAAAAAAGACTCAGTTTAAGATGCAGCTTTAGGAACATTCTGAAACAAAGGAGGAGTTATTAAAAGCTGCAGTGCAGAGCAGGTATAATCACGGGCATTTGGAACACTCCATCGAGGGGGCTTCCTGAGCAGCAACTGTAAACAGTCAGGTTGGCAGTTAAGCACAACAGTACTGAATTTGCTAAGCCTGAGGACCATAGTCACAACACAAATCAGTGCCAGCTCCACGGCAACTCCAAGGAGCAATGTTTGTCAGTGAATAAGGCCACTGTCAGAGTGACCACAAAGTATGCTGACATCTTAGTACCACTATGCTGGAATTGTTAACATCAGATTATGAATTTACCTCACCCCATACACCATTACCCCGACCTTTCACCTCATCCCACCCAGCACGCTCCCCCCACCCCACCACTGTGCACACCATCATCCCAACTTACCACCTAACCCCACCTCCCCCAAACCATCACACTTACCATTCACTGCATCACCCCATCTGTAATACAAACTTCACCTTACGTTTTGTCAGCATCACAGATGAACACCTGTATTCCATAGAATCCCCAAAGTGAGAAAACAGGCCATTTGGCCCAACAAGCCCACACCAACCCTCCAAATGGGATCCCATCCAGACTCATCTCCCTACCCTATTCCTATAACCCTGCATTTCCAATGGCTAACACACTAACCTACATGTCCCTGAACCCTATAGGGCAATTTAGCATGGCCAATCACCTAACTTGCTCATCTTTGGACTGTGGGAGGAAAGAGACATATCTGGCAGAAACCCACACAGACATAGGGAGAATGTGCAAACTCCACACAGACAGTCACCCGAGGGTGGAATCGAACCCGGGTCCCTGGCACTGTGAGGCAGCAATGTCACCCACATGATTTAATGTGATAATTGATGTGTTAATGTCCAGATCGTTTTTTTTTTCTTGTGATGTTTGCTGATGGACAGATATTATTCAGGATATTGTGGAGAACTGCCCTGCTCATTTTCAGAATAGTATCATGGAATCTTTTATATGCACTTTGATTAGGCAAACAAGGTATTGGTTTAAAATCTCGTCCGAGAGGCTGTACATCTAACATTCATTCATCAGCAGCCCCTTGCAGATGAGGATGACACTCTTTCACTTTCAGGTTGAGTCTGTAGGTGGCTGTACAAACTGATGCAGCTTCCACAGGATCTATGACACTTGGTGGTTGTGGCAGCATGCTCCGTTTGCCTTTTCCCACTGGCAAATCTCAAGATGCTTGACACCTTCCTGGATGCTGCTCCCCCACTTAGGGCAGCCTTGAGCCAGATTCTCCCACGTGTCTGTGAGAGTGCTGCTCTTCTACCAGTACCAAACCCACTCAGTGCTGCACTGAAGTAGCGGCCTAAGAATCTCTACATTGCGCAAGCAGGCTATTCAAACTGTCAAGTTCACACCAACCCTCTGAAGAGCAGTCCACTCAATCCCTCTATCCTCTCCCTGTAACCCTGCATTGCCCACAGAGGCCTAGGCTAATCCATCTAGCCTGCACACTGTTGGACGCTGTGGGCAACTTAGCACAGCCTATCCACTTGGCCTGCACATCTCTGGAGGAAACCGGGGCACCCAGAGGAAACCCACGCAGACATGGGGAGACTAAGACTGGGACTGTCCAGTTGTCCGAAGGTGGAATCAAACCCAGATCACAAGTGCTGTGAGGCAGCAGTGCTAACCACTGAGCCACCGTGCTGCCTTGGCTCTTATGTGCTGAAGCCCGGGGGTGGGAATTCCAACCAGGACCCTGTTGTTCAAAGGTGAATGATGGCTATTTTTCTCAGTTTTTAATAACAATAAATTATTTTCAGGTGCTGTTTAATCAAACCATTATGAATTGGAGGCTTTACTAATAATCAAGACCTGAATTTTAGAATGAATCTGATATATAGAATTAAAGATGCTGAACCAATTGTCAGATAAGGCACAGATTGATTTTGGAAATATTGGTGAATTGATCATGATTAGTGAGAATTTATGAATCATCAACAGTGTTCTAAAGAAAACACCAAAGAAATTTTTCAATAATTACATTGAATTTACAACATAAAAATGTGATTGGCCAATTTGAGAAGGAATTCAAGGAACGTTTCTGTGGACCTGGAATGCATTTCCATTGGGTTAAGGTGAATTTAAAAGGAAACTGAATAAACACACGAGGCAGACAGGAATTGGTAGATGTACGGATAGGATACTGCAAGGAGGGGAGGTTCAACTGAAGCCTTTTTCTGTGCTTTTGTTCATTCTGTCATGGGATTTGGATGTCACTGGCTAGGCCAAAATTTCTTATAATTACTGAGAGGTGGCAAATGGAGTTTAAATGCGGACAAGTGTGAGGTGATGCACTTTGGTAGGAGTAACCGGAAGGCAAAGTACTGGGCTAATAGTAAGATTTTTAGCAGTGTAGATGAGCAGAGAGCTCTCGGTGTCCATGTACACAGATCCTTGAAAGTTGCCACCCAGGTTGACAGGGCTGTTAAGAAGGCATACAGTGTTTTAGCTTTTAATTATAGAGGGATCGAGTTCCGGAACCAAGAGGTTATGGTGAAGCTGTACAAAAGTCTGGTGCGGCCGTACTTGGAGTATTGCGTACAGTTCTGGTCACCGCATTATAAGAAGGATGTGGAAGCTTTGGAAAGGGTGCAGAGGATGTTGGCCTGGTATAGAGGGAAGGTCTTACGAGGAAAGGCTGAAGGACTTGAGGCTGTTTTCGTTAGGGAGAAGAAGGTTGAGACGTGACTTAATTGAGACATATAAAATAATCAGAGGGTTAGATAGGATGAATAGGGAGAGCCTTTTTCCTAGGATGGTGACGGCGAGCATGAGGGGGCATAGCTTTAAATTGAGGGGTGAAAGATATAGGACAGATGTCAGAGGTAGTTTCTTTACTCAGAGAGTAGTAAGGGAATGGAACGCTTTGCCTGCAACAGTAGCAGATTCGCCAACTTTAAGTACATTTAAGTTGTCATTGGAGAAGGATATGGACGTACATGGAATAGTGTAGGTTAGATGGGCTTCAGATTGGTATGACAGGTCGGCACAACATCGAGGGCTGAAGGGCCTGTACTGTGCTGTAATGTTCTATATGTACATAGGCAGTCAACCATATTGTTGTGGGTCTGGAGTCACATGTAGTCCAGACTAGGTAAGGATGGCAGCTTTCCTTCTATAAAGGGCATTACTGAACCTAAGGGTTTTTTTTTACTGTAATCATCAATGGTTACACAGTCATCATTAAGGTGGTTGTTTGCTCCACATATATTTTTGAGAATTCAGATTTCACCATCTGCCATGGTAAGATTTGAAACCATGTCAGTGGAACCCATGAGTGGGATATGGACTTATTGGGCCAAATGACCTGTTTCACACTATAGGGATTCTATGATTCTATAACTTTGATCTGTGTTTCTAGATCACGAGATCAGTTACATTGCTATACACAACAGTCTACCCAAGAGTTCAATTTACAGAGTTGGACCTACTTAATCTGCCTTATCAGATGATATGGCTTTAATGACACAAAGAATTACATTCTACCTTCATACCATCTGTAATAATAATGTGATGGTAATGACTTGAGACTTGCCACCTCTGAAGCAGAGGAGGAGTGGAAGTGGAGAAAATGAATGACTTCAAAATAAAATTGGACAGATGTTTCTTGACAGTTAAATTAATAGGCAGGGAATAGAGGGAGACGGACTGCATAGAGGCAAAAGAGTTTTAATTTTGAAAGGCATCATGTGTCAGCACAGTCTTGGTGCGCCAAAAGGCCCATTCCTGTGCTGTACTCTTCTTTGCTTGTTCTTTGACATTGAAAGAAATAAACGTACAGGAACTAGAGGATACAGCAGAGAAATGAGACTGATTGATTGCTTCACAAAGAGCTAGCATGGAACATGGTGAGCCTAATGGCTTCTCTATTGGGCTGTAATAACACAATAATCAATCCTCATTACTCATACCTAGCTTGAAGTAGTAAAATAAGTTTCTTTTTCTCAATGGTTAATCTTAACAAAATCTGAGTTCCCAAAATCTGAGACAAAGGGAAAGTATATTTATATTTTCTGAAATGTGGTGGCGATTAGCAGTGACTGTTTCTACGTGGGTAAACCATTCCAGATCAACAAGCATTAATTTGAAAGACCGGTTAGTTGGAATTATAGTTCCAATGCCTCTTCCTTTGGCAGCAGATTGAACAGTTATCGTAATGAGAAAGCCACATTGCAAGTTTGGAATAATTATTGGACCCTCAAGACCCATATGTTAAGAACTTGGCCTCGTAATGTCCTAAACTTCACAACTAACTAAGAATTCTGCTCAGTGAAGTTCACATATCCAGTAGGGACATGATGTCTTGCAGTCTATACTGTTTGTATTTTAGTAATAGCTGAGAATGGATTATCTCTCCCTCTTGTATTCGAGCATAAAAAGCAGTCTGTCCATGTTGGCAAATGTTGCACAAATACACTTTAACCTAGACAGCTCAACAAGATAGGAACAGTCTGATTAATACGGATAGATCCTTCCTGGAATTCTTGTCTAAACTCTATACATCTCTCCAGCTGGGCATATTACAACAGTGCTGTTTTCTTCAGATTCACATTCACTTTGTCTCCTTCAAATAGTCCACTCTTAAAGGATATGTCCTTGACAAAATTATTGGAAAACATTGCTTTTTGGGGTTGTGTGATGGATGTGGTTTGTGTTTGAAAAAGAATTAACACTAAACTTCCTATCTATAACCGTACAGAATTATTTGTTTGCTTGAAGCTGATACGTCAATTAATTCAAAGAAATTTGGACAGGCAATCTTCTTTAGCCATTCATTGGATATTGGTAGCACTGGCTGAGTTAACATTTCTTTCCCATACTAATTGTTCTGGAGAATATGATGGTGAGTTACCTTCTTGAACCTCTGCAGTTTGTTTGGTGTAGGGACATCCATAGTGCTGCTAGTGAGCAAGTTCTTGGATTTGGACTTAGCAACATTGAAGGAACAATGATATTTTTCTAACTCTGGCTGCTGAGTGGCTTGAATGGGAACTTGCAGGTGGTGGTTTTCCCAAGTAACTGCTCCCATTATCCTTTTAGATAGTAGAGAGCAAGGGTTTGGAAGGTGTCTGAGGAGTCTTGGTGAGTTTGTACAGTACATCTTCTACATGACATACATTGCCGCTATTGAGCGTCAATGGCAGACGGAATGAATGATTGTGGATGTGGATATCAGTAAAGCAGGCTGCTTTGTCCTGGAAGGTATCAAGCTTCTTGAGTGTTGTTGTAACTTTTGTCATCTAGACAAGTGGGGAGTATTCCATCACACTCCTGACATGTGCCTGGTGGATGGTGGACAGACTTTGGAGAATCAGAAAGTGAATTACTCACTGCCGAATTCATTGTCTCTAACCTGTTCTAATAGCCAGTTTCAGATTAATGGTAACCCAACAGGATGCTGATAGTGGGGGATTATTCACACCATGAATATCAAGGGGGCGATGATTTGATTCTCTCTTATTGGAGATGGTATTGCTTGGCACTTGTGTGACTTCAATGTTATTTAAAGAAACAAATCTGTTTACAGGTATCGGGCAGTGAGACTTACTGATGTACAACAAGCATAGGCTTTATAGGTGAAATAACCTCGTTCTATGTATCTTCATGAAGTGCCTTTAACATGACATAACATCCCATAATATTTCAGGAGAATTGCCCTCCTTTTCTTCAAGCAGTTCATGAGAACTTTTACATCATGCATAAAATTATACAGGACTTGAGAGCATAGGAAGTAGGAGCATCAGTAGGCTATTCAGCCCCTCAAGCTTCTGTGCCATTCAACTAGATTGTGGCTAATCTTCTACCTCAATGCCACAGATTTTTAAACAGTAAGGGAATCTAGGTAATAGGAAAAAGGCAAGAAAATGGAGTAGAGGATTACCAGATTATCTATGGCCTTGAGGAATGTACAGCAGATTCAAAGGGCTGAATGGCCTACTTCTGCTCCTACATCTTATTTTCCTACACTGCCCCCTTGTTTCTTGATACCCTCAATATCTAGAAATCTCTGTCTGTAATATAGTCATTGAGAGCCTCCCCAGCCTCTGATGTAGAGAATAGAGATTTACATCACAAAAACAGGCCACTTGGTCCATCAGGTCTGTACCAATCTTATATGATTCCTTGGACCCATTTCTGCTCATAGAATTTCACAGCCAACATAGGGAGCCTTAGTTTAATGTCTGAGTTCTTGACAATGATAAAGTGGGGAATACAGCAATGTGATTTCAGGGCTGCAACAGTGACTGTCAAAAATTACAAATGCAGTGTGAATTCACAGTGGACAGATTCATCCTTATGAATAATTGGTGCTTGTATCCATGGCACTGTTTGTAAATGGGCTGTAAAACTAGGAAGAAATAACATGGTCAAAGCAAAGACAAGTACCTCTATGTTATCAGTCAGTAACTAGTTAATGATTGCCTTTTTTGGAAATGTTCCAGATAAATCAGGCTGATGGCTTTAAGCCTATCCTTTCAAAACAGCTTTCCTGCCTAAACTGGTTCTGTGAAACACATACAACTGGCCAATTTAATTAGCACTCAGGGGATCATATCAGACTGCTGTGACTTCTGACAAGTACGGTGTTCCTGATCTCACATTTGTCAATCTCTCAGCTTCAGTTGATCCCTCCAACTTCCCACAGACAACCTGTGGACTCAGGATTTACACCTTATCTGAAACTTTTCTATCTTGTTTTTGTCTCACTTCCTTCATAGGGGCTAGCCTGTTTTTTTGTCATGCATGATTCATTAGGTTTACAATTACTTAGAAATGTTTTTTTGTTTGTTTTGGACTTCAGTTGCCTTTTATCTTATGAACAGGAGGCAAATTCTATTAAGCCTGTTTACTTATTTTGGCAAAATCCCCTCAAGTCAGAACAAATCTGTTAAAAAATTCATCACTTTCTGTACTCTAAGCAGAACAGCTCCAACTTCACCAATCCCTCCATATCATGAACTTTTCTCACCCTGGAACTTTCAAAGAAATTATCCCCTCCAGCACTTCTAGATCCTTCTTTAATCTCAAAGCCAGAATTGAACATGTTGCTCCAGATAAAACCTCAAAGAAATAGATATTTTGACTGCTAGAATCACTACATTGTGGAATCAGGCCATTTGGCCCATGGAGTCAACACTGATCTTCCCACCCAGACTCATCACCTTACCCTATCCTGTAACCCTACATTTCCCATGGTTAACCCACCTAGCCTGCACTTCCCTGGACACTATGGGCAATTTAGCACGGCCAATCCACCCTAATCTGCAGATCTTTGGATTGGCAGAGAACAAATTTGATCATGGCTTTCACAAAGGAATTGAATAAACACTGAAGAATGAAGATTTATAGGGTTGCTGAAGAAAAGGCATTTGGGTAGGCCTGTCTGAGTTGCTCTTCAAGAATGCTGGCATAAACCCAATGGGCTGAAGAGTCCCCTTTGATCCTAATTACACATTGGAAACCTTGTCTATAGTTTGCAGAGATAGTAGGAACTGCCGATGCTGGAGTCTGAGATAACAAGGTGAGGAGCTGGATGAACACAGCAGGCCGGGCAACATCAGAGGAACTGGAAAGCTGATGTTTTGGGTCTGGACTCTTCTTCAGAAAGGTGTCCAGACCCAAAATGTCAGCTTTCCTGCTCTGATGCTGCTTGGCCTGATTTGTTCATCCAGCTCTACACCTCATTATCTATATTTTGCACAGCTTTTAAACTAAATTTAACCAAACTCCCAGGCACCTCTGTCCTTACACCCCTCATGTAAAATTTTTGATTTAATGTAAGTATTCATGAAGTGAGTCAACTCCTTATTTTTGAGCCCAAAATCCTTTCTCATATATGTGTCTAAATTGATGCCCAACTTTTGACCCAAAATCCTTCAGTGCCCTAACATCATGCTCATTTTAGGAGTGGGCTCGATGGGAACAGACCATTGTTTCATTTTTATAATTGCTGTTTTCTGATTGATATGTCAAAAAATGCTCAGAAGACAGCTCCAGGATCAGATGTTCAATTCAGCACCATGGCTAACAGCATCTGCAGTTCTTACTATCTCTGAGCTGGTTTCAAGCCATTCTTTGCCGATTCTTCAGAGATAATGGGAACTGCAGATGCCGGAGAATCCAAGATAACAATGTGTGAAGCTGGATGAACACAGCAGGCCAAGCAGCATCTCAGGAGCACAAAAGCTGACGTTTCGGGCCTGATGAGGTCTAGGCCCGAAACGTCAGCTTTTGTGCTCCTGAGATGCTGCTTGGCCTGCTGTGTTCATCCAGCTTCACACTTTGTTATCTTTGCCGATTCTTGCTGAATGTCGGGACATAGCCAGCAATTGGTTGCAGTACCCTAATCTTCCATTAAGTAAAAATCGAAAGAACTGAAGATGCTGTAAATCAGGAACAAAAACAGAAGTTGCTGGAAAAGCTCAGCAGGTCTGGTACCAACTGTGAAAAAAACAAATCAGAGTTAATGTTTCCAGTCTGAGGGTCACCAGACTAGAAAGGTTAACTCTGATTTTTCTTCACAGATGCTGACAAACCGGCTGAGCTTTTCCAGCAACTTCTGTTTTTGTACAATATCGTACGATTCCTGCTGAATTCAGGAGCATGATCAGCAGCCTGTCGCAACATCATTACTGCCCGTTCTGAACTAAATTCAGGACCATGGTCAGCAGCCTGTTGCAGCATCATCGCCCATTCTGAGCTGAATTCAGGACCTTGGTCAGCAGCTGGTGCCGACGGCTTCATCGGCTGGTCCCTGATGAATTCAGAGTCATGGCCAGTAGCCTTTTACGGCAGCTCCAAAGACCTGACCAGGATTTTACACTGTAAAGGTATTTTGCACACATAAGTCGACACCCTAAAAACTGAGTCTAACAGGTCAGGCTCAAAATTGCAACTTTTGTATGTGTATGAATGATAACATAGCTTATATTGCATCTCTTCAGCTTCCTTCCAAAATACATCACGTCTCACTTCTTTGCGTTAAATTTGATTTTCAAGAATTCAGTCTTAAAGCATCTTGTAATATTTTGTGATGAATAAATATTGGTCATTTCACTTGGGAGAACTCACCCTGCTCTTCTTTGTGTAGTGCTGTGGGAGCTTTTACTGGGCTTTGAGGGTGTAACTTATAGCTCCAAACATGTGGCACTGTCTTGGTGCAGTAGTGAGGTGTCAGAGCAGATTTTTATGATCAAATCTGGAAGGATTTGATCCGGGATGACTGACTGACCTGATTTCCTAGGATTGTTATCTGTTTGACCTACATGTCTTGCTGGGATGCTCTTTCGAAATGCAGAAACATCAAAAATTGGAGCAAGACTAGGTCATTAGCCCCTTCAAGCCTGCTCTGCTGTTTGCTATGATTATGGCTGACAATCCAACTCAGTATCATGTTCTATTTTCACCCTATACACTTTGATTTCTTTAGTCTTAAGAACTATATCTAACTCTTTCAATGTTTTGGCCTCAACTGCTTTCTGTGGTGGTGAATTCCACAGGCTCACCACTCTGAGTGAAGAAATTTCTCCTCATCTCAATCCTAAATAGGCTACCCCATATCCTTAGATGGTGACCCCAGTTCTGAACTCCCTGGTCATCAGCAACATCCTTCCTCTGTCTAATCCTATGTGGGTCCTCTGTTTCATGGTTTGGTGTCTGAACAAATCTACATTCTTCCTAATGGCAGAATCCAATAGCTAGCTTCTCATTCAATCAAGAGCTCCAGCACCCAACCTCCTACAATTACATTCTCATTATCTCCACCCTGACCATCCCAGTACCCCCACCCTCTACACTTACAATCTCAAAATCCCCACCCTGGCCATCCCAGCATCACTAATTCCCACACTTACAATTGCAATATTCCCAAGCCCTACTCTGTCAGTTGCAGCACCTGCCAAACACACTAGGACCCCAACCTCCACTCTTATAATTTCAACATGCCCACATTACCATCAAACAGCTCCAGTACCTCAACCTCCTATGCTCACTGTCTCAACACCCTCACCCTGACCACACCATCACTGCTACTGCCTCACTCTTACAATCCAAACACTACCCATATAAGCCCAGCATCACCAGCCCTCAAACACAAAGCCACAACACCCCTATTGTCCCACTCTGACAGCCCCCAGCAACCTTATTCTGCCAGCTCCAATGACCCTCCCTCCATTCTGATAACTGCAGCAGTTCCATATTCCTTCCTTCTGCCCCTCAAACTCCACCTCAGCCCCTACACCCCTTTCCAAACCTCAATCCACACCCAGGTCAGTCAAATGCTAGACTGTCCCACAATTGATTATCCAAGGGTTGACCATGTTGACCTGACCCCCAAATGTATGACACAGAAATGTTGCTTCTTTGCAAATGTTAATTTTGCTTTTCTGAGCACCTCAACAGGAATTCAACTTGATTCCATTTTTAAATGACACAGATATACAGTTGCATTGCCCATCAGGTGGAAAGGAGGTTGTGTAGGTTGTTTTAGCTTGTCTGTTATTTGCAATGGAGCACAAAACAGCTGGAGCATTCATTTACAGCTAAAACAATATTGTCACAATGACTTGCAGTCAGAGTGCTATTGGGCACCTGCTGCTCTCAAATGACAAATTCACTTTCAATTTTATCCACTCTTTCGGTTATTGTTCATCTCCTTAGTCATGCTCAGCACACAAACCTGTTTTAAATTTGACCCTATATATTTAGTGCTCGGATTCCAACACAGTTGGATCCAGTCTCCTGTTGCCACTAGCAGGAGTTCGTTAAAACTTGCGCAGAAGTAATGTTAATGACCATTCATGCAGTTCCTTCTTAAGTTTCCTATAAACTGCCAGTGAACTTGCAGTGGAAGATTGGGAGAATCTCCTGTGGAGACAGCAGGTGATAATATATACAAGTTATGCCTCAGGTTTTTGAATACATTTTCAAAGGAAGATTTAGGTGTTAGGATTCCAGGTGTGTAAGTCATTGAATCAAAGCATTGACTATGTTGATTAGGATTCAAATGAGGGAGCCTACTGTGGAAGTATTTTCTGGCAATATATTGTTGCACAGAAGCTGGAAGTCGGCACATCCACATCTTGCATTTTGTTGAGCCGCTTGGGTCAACGTACTCTGTCAACCTTGTTTCAGGTACAATGAAATAAAAAGCTATCTTGAGAGTGGGGTAGCTGGACTGAATGTCAGAGTTGGGAAATGGACTTGGCTGGAGTATTGTGTGGTATATGTGAGACCGTAAATAACAGAGGTTATTGGCAGAAGGTAACAGTAGATAGGAGGGCAACTTAGAACATAGAACAGTACAGCACAGTACAGGCCCTTCGGCCCATGATGTTGTGTTGAAGTTTTACCCAAAACCTAAGGTCTATCTAACCTCCACTGCTACCTTATACCATCATCCATATGCCTATCTAATAGCCGCTTAAATGCCCCTAATGAGGCCGTCTCCACTACCCTCTATGGCAATGTATTCTGAGCCCCTACCACTCTCTGAGTAAAGGACCCACCTCTGATGTGTCCCCGATATTTACCTCCTTTCACTTTAAAACTATGTCCCCTCATAAAAGCTACTTGCACCCTAGGAAAAAGTCTCTGGCTGTCTATTCTATCTATACCTCTGATCATTTTGTACACCTCTATCAAGTCACCTCTCATCCTTTGTCCTTCTAAAGAGAAAAGCCCTAGCTCTCTCAACCGTTCCTCAAAGACCTTCCCTCCATTCCAGGCAACATCCTGGTAAATCTCCTCTGCACCTTTTCCAATGCTTACACATCTTTCCTGTAATGAGATGACCAGAACTGGACACAATATTCCAGATGTGGCCAGAGCATAACTTCGCAGCTCTTGAACTCAATCCCTCTATTAATGAAAGCTAACACACCCTACGTTTTCTTAACAACTCTATCCACCTGGGTGGCAGCTTTCAGGGAACTGTGAACATGAGCCCCAATTTGACATAGATATTCAGAAACTGAGGAAAGGAAAGGATTAAAAATATAATTTTTGACATTTCTATAGCACTGTTCATGACTAGTGTACATCTCAAAGTTCTTTGCAGTCAGTGAAGGACTCTAAAGAGTGGTTGCTTTCTAATGCAGGAAATTGTAGCAGACAACTTACACCAAGGTCCCCCAGACACATAAAGATGCTAACATCCAGATCTTTTTGTGATGTTAACTGAGGGGTTGATATTGACCAGCAGAAATCCCTGTTGTTGCTTCAAATAATTGCAGTGTGATCTTTGACATCCACCTTAGTAGGCAAATGCAGTCTCAGACATGTCACACATCTGGATGCACTTTCAGGAAAGGACAAATCCAGGTGACATCAGTTCCTGAGTAGATCAGAGAAATTGAACAGTTCTAATGGAAAAGGAGACGTGGCACAGGAGGAAGCGTCGATATTAACTGACACCATCTGAGAGCAAGTCAATACAGTCATGTTTAACTGTTTGTTCACGTTGAGTTTATATATACATCTTATCGACAGACAACTGAAACTAATTGTTAATTGTCAGCTTCCATTGGCTCCTTAGGTTCGGAGTGGAACAGGAATTAGCTAAGATCCTGAAACCAAGTATCACCCCATTGCTTGCAGCTGAGGAAATGAGCTTGCCGTGTCTTCTTTCATGCTATTTAATACGATTGCCACTTCATTTTAAATTTTTCTTCCTCTAGACCTCTCCTTTTCCATGTGCTGAACGTGGCACAGTGGTTGGTTAGCAATTCTGCCTCACAGCACCAGGGACCTGGGTTCAATTCAAGAACCGACCTGCCTCTGTCTTAAATGCACTCAACAAGTTAGCCCTCCACAGCAATGGGTTAGAGCATCCACAGTCCTTTCGGTTTTTAATGAGTTCCACACATCAACCACCGTCTGGCTGCAACAAATTCATCTATTGAGTATAGACCCAGAATCCTCAACTGTGCCTCATATGACAAGCCCTTTATCCACAGGATCATTCTTCCAAACATCCTCTGCACCCTCTCCAATGCAAGCACATTATTGCTTAGATAGGGGGCCCAAAATTGTCCACAATATTCCAAATGCAGTCTGTCCAGAACCTTATATAGCCTCAGCAGTACCTCTCTTCTCTTGCATTCTAGGTCTCTTGAAATGAATACCAACATTGCATTTACCTTCTTAATAGTCAGCTGAACCTGCATGCAAACCTTAAGAGAATCCTGAACTAGGACTCCCAAGTCCGTTTGAATGTCAGAGTTCTGAAGTGTTACCCCATTTAGAAAATTGTCCATACCTCTATTCTTCCGAATAAAATGTATAACCTCACACTTTCCCGCATTGTATTCCATCTGCCACTTCTTTGCCCACTCTCCGAGCCTGTCCAAGTCCTTCTGCAGCCTGTCTGCTTCCTCCATGAATCTGTTCCTTCATCAATCTTTGTGTCCTCTGCAAACTTAGCAACAATGCCCTCAGTTTCTTTCTCCAGATTGTTAATGTATAACATGCATAATCATGGCCCTAACACTGACCCCTGTGAAACTCCACCGGTCACTGGCTGCCAAGACAAAGATCCCTTTATCCCCACTCTGTGGCTTCTGCCAATCAGCCATCCGCAATCCATGTTAGTACCTTCCACAAATACCATGGACTCTTACTTTATTCAACAGCCTCCTGTGCAACACTTTGTTAAAGGCCTTCTGGAAATCTAAATAGATCACATCCACTGGCTCTCGTTCATCTAACTTGCTTGTTACCTCCTCCAAGAATTCTAACAGACGTCATACATGACGTCTCCCTAACAAAGCCATCCTCACTCAGCCCTGTTTGACAATGCACTTCCAAATACGCTGTAATCTCATTCTTAATAATGAACTCTAAAATCTTACCAACGAAGATGCTGCTTGGCCTGCTGTGTTCATTTAGCTCTACACCTTGTTATCTCAGATTCTCCAGCATCTGCAGTTCCCATTATCTCAGTCTATCCAGTTTATGGTTTCCTGTCTTCAGCCTCTCTCCTTTCTTAAACAGGGGTGTTACATTAGCCATTTTCCAATCACTCCTGCCCTCCCCGACTCGGTGATTATTGAACGATCACTACCAACGCCTCTACAATGTGAGTTTGCTCGCTGAGCTGGAAGGTTAGTTTTCAGACGTTTCGTCACCATTCTAGGTAACATCATCAATGAGAAAAAGAACAGGAAATGACATCACCAACACAGGAAATGACATCACCAACCCAAGGAAACCTAACCAGATAAATAGAAAGCGGGACATAACACCAGCGCTTCGTCGGAGGCTCACTGATGATGTTACCTAGAATGGTGATGAAACGTCTGAAAACTCACCTTCCAGCTCAGCGAGCAAACTGTCATCCAGAGCCTCTACAATCTCCTTAGCTATGTCTTTCAGAACCCTGGGATGTAGTCCATCTGGTCTGGGTGATAAATACACCTTCAGACTTTTCAGCTTTCCTGGCACATTTTCCTTAGTGATGGCCACTACTCTCACTTCCTAAACCTTAGTATGTTTTTTCTTCCTTTGGGCTGAATTTGTGCTATGTCTCCTGAATTATCCCCCAGTAACTCCTGCCATTGCTGCTCCACTGTCTTCTATGCTGGGCTCCCCTTCTAATCAACTGTGATCAGCTCCTCCCTTATGTCTTTGTAGCCATCTTCACTCAGCTAAAACACTGTTTACATCTGACTCCAGCTTCTCCTTCTCAAACTGCAACATAAGTTCGATCATAGTATCATCACTGGTCCCAGGGGTTCCTTCTAACTTCAACTCCCCAGTCAAATCTGCCTCATTACATATCACCAAATGCAGAACTGCCTGTTCCCCACTGGTGTCTACCCAACAAGCTGCTCCAAAAAACCCATTGTCTGGACAGTCCAAGAATTCCTTTTCTTGAGATCCACTACCAACCTGATTTTCCCAATCCACCTGCATGTTGGTGCCCCCCATAATTAATGTAATAATGCCTTACATGTCTTTTCTATCTCCTGAATTTCTTCCCCACATCCTGACCACTCCCATTGTGGTCTTTCTCCCTTTGCAGTTCCTCAATTCTATCCACACAGATTCTACACCCTCTGACTCTATATACTTCTTGCTATCGATTTAGTTTCATTTCTTACTAACAAGGCAAGGTCTCTTTTAATTTGAGTTGGTTTATCCCACAATACATTCTACGCACCAAAGGCAAGGGAGAAACGTGGATTTTCCCTGGATCAATTGTTAACCTTTAGCATTTCTCCTGTCTGAAATATTGCCTGAGGAAAATAAAAAAGGCATTACGTGTTTCATTGCAGCTGAAATTAGCAAACCTTCATGCTGTTTGATTTAAATCAATACAAGAAGGCTGATTTCAGCTACAAAGCTATTTTAATTTTTAACCAAACAGAAGGTTTACTCAGAGAGTAGTTAGGGATTGGAACGCTTTGCCTGCAACGGTAGTAGATTCGCCAACTTTAAGTACATTTAAGTCGTCATTGGGCAAGCATATGAACGTACATGGAATAGTGTAGGTCAGATGGGCTTGAGATCGGTATGACAGGTCGGCATAACATCGAGGGCCGAAGGGCCTGTACTGTGCTGTAATGTTCTATGTAAGGTGGTTACGATATTTGGACAAACCTGTTCAGCAAGGCTTAAAGTGGCAAGATAAATATGTCTGTAGGAATTTGCAAGTGGTACAAGTATAATTGCAACACCCCTTACATCTTCCTGTCCTATACGCCTCCTTGCGCTAACTCCTTCCTTTTGGGCTCTGGTTCCCATGAGCCCCTCCATTGGTTGTGGTCTGAGCCAAGACCCTGAATCTTAAGTTCCCTCTGTAAACCCCTCTGCCCACTATCTTTCAGAGATGGTAGGAACTGCAGATGCTGGAGAATCTGAGATAACAAGGTGTAGAGCTGTTTCGGGCCAAGACCCTTCTTCAGAAAAGAAAGTCAGCCTTCCTGCTCCTCTGATGCTGCTTGGCCTGCTGTGTTCATCCTGCCCTCTATCTTTCCTTGTTTAAGATGAGTGAGGTACTGGAAGTCTCTCTCCTCCCTGGTGAATCCAGGACACAAGGACATCTAGGACAGAAATGAGGAGAAATTTCCCCACTCAAACGGTTATGAATCTTTGAAAGCCTTTGTGAATGCCTCACCATTGAGTACATTCAAAACTCAGACAGAAGTTTTTGTCATTTGTGAGGGATATATGGCAGTTGGCAGTAAAGTTGCATCTGATCAAAAGGTCAGCTGTGGGGGAAGCAGATTTAATGTGGTCTGTGCTCTGTCTTCGATTTCTTACATTTTTTAACCAGGCTCCTGATAAATTTCACTGTTCTAAATGAGTGTGAAGATAACAAGGATTGAAGCACCTCAGTGAGGTGATGTTGTATAAGATAATTATTCTGAAAGGTTCATGTTTGAGCTTTGCCACTTTCTGATGGTGCCATACAGACTCTGGATGTGGAATGAGTTGGAGTCTGTTACAGTCTCATGGATGGAGGTATGTGTACGTGTACCTCACGTTAGTAATAACAAATACGTTAAAGGATTATGTATATGTATTTTCTAAGCAACCTGTTCGGCAGTATTAAATGCACACTCCTGCAGCAGGTCGAATTTGAAACTGGGCCTCCTGGCTCAGAGGTAAGAACACTACCTCTGCAACACAGGAACCCCTTGTAAGTGTTCGTGTATACAGTTGCTGATAGACCACATCCTGCCATCAAGGTCCACAGTCTCTCTGCGGAGACTAGCTTTTTCTTAAAATTAATTCATGGATTGAGGGTGTCACTGGCTAGGCAGCATTTATTGCCCATCCCTAATTAGCCAGAGGGCAGTTAAGAGTCGACACTGCTGTGGGTCTGGAATCACAAGTAGGCCAGACCAGGAAAGGTTTGCAGTTTCCCTCTCTAAGGGACATTAGTGAACCAGGTGAGTTTTCTCCAAGAATCGACAATGGATTCGGGGTCGTCAAAAAAACCTTAATTCCAGATATTTATTGAATTCAAATTCCATTTTCTGTGGCTGGATTCAAACCGAGAATATTACCTGGATCTCTGGATTAACATGCCACTGATAATAACATTGGGTCCATCCTCCACCACAGACTACTGTCATCATTGACCGGCATCAAAAGGAGAAGTGGTTGCAGCTCACTACCCTGACCACAATGCTGCCATGGTTGGTACCCAGACATTGCATCCTTTAAAACATGGCGCACAGTGCTGTGGATTAGCAGACTTACATAACCTGATTGGAGAAGCTGCGATCAGTTCTGCACAGCAGAGAAGGTTGGGGCGGGGGGGGGGGGGTGGTGGTTCAGACTTAAGGAAGATTTTTAAAATGTGATTTGCAAGTGGATTGTTCACCAGTGGGCACGCCTTGACTGTCAAAGAACCATAGTGAGAAATTGCTGGAAAAACTCAGCAGGTCTGGCAGGATCTGTGGAGAGAAACCAGAGTTAACATTTTGGTTCCAGTTACCCTTCCTCAGACCTGATGGTAACTAAGAAAATCGGAGATAACAAAGTGAGGAGCTGGATGAACACAGCAGGCCAAGCAGCATCTTGGGAGCACAAAAGCTGACGTTTCGGGCCTAGACCCTTCATCAGAATATGTTGGTTTCTGTGCAGAAGAGAAGTCAATGGAGGGAATAAGGAATAAACAATAGATGGAGACAGACCCCAAAGAGACAGAAGAACAATTAGACAGACAAAGGTGTGGATAACGATCTGGCTAGGATGGTGAATAGCTGTTAATGAGGACTGTTACTGATTAACAATGGGTTGTGTGTATTAGCCGACTATATGATAACAAGGCCTAGTGAGTGGGGGTTGGGGTAAGGACATGGGAGAAGGTCCCTCAAACCCTAAAAATGTTGGAGATCACAGCAGGTTAGACAGCATCCATGGAGAGACAGCAAGCTAATGTTTTGAGTCTAGATGACTCTTCATCATCTAGACTTGAAATGTTAGCTTGCTTTCTCTCCATGGAATTTGCCTGGCTCGCTGTGATCTCCAACATTTGTTGTTTTCAGTACAGATCCCAGCATCTGCAGTAATTTGCTCCTGCTTGGCCTGCTGTGTTCATCCAGCTCTACACTTTGTTATCTCAAACTCGATATTGGGTCCAGAAGGCTGTAGAGTTCCCAAGCGGAAAATGAAGTGCTGTTCTTCCAGCTTGCACTGCGCTTCACTGGTGCATTTCTGCAAACCTGAGACAGAAATATAGGCCAGGGATCAAGATGGTGTGTTGAAGTGGCAGGCAACTGGAAACTCAGGTCTCTTCTGCAGACAGAATCTAGGTGTTCTGCAAATTGGTCACCCAGTCTATGCTTCGTTTCCGCAATATAACCACAGTAGTGAAGGTGTGATTTTATTTTTAAACACAAGAATTGAAGCTAATTCAACAGTAACCTTCAAAAGACAACTGGATAAACAACCAGAAAGGAAAATAAAAATGCAGGGTTTTGTGGGACTAATGTGGTAGCCTTTTCACAGTCACATAGGGATGAATGGTACCCCCCCCCTTCCCCTCTCTGCTCCATGAAAAACAACAATCAACATATCAAAGGTTGTTCCTTTTAACAAGCCGGGTTCAGATCAAAATCTGCGATGTCAGTCATCTCAAGGGAGTGAATAATCCCAGTATTTTTGAGAAAGCAAGACTGTGAAACTGTGCCAGATAAATAAGCCCACGCTTCAGGACATTAAACTAATATTATTCAAACTTGACCTATTGTGTTCCACAGATGGCAGCCTCAGAGGCCCAGTCAAACAGACTTGGAGACGACTGAATACATGATCACTAATGTGAATCATTATCCCTCAAACTTTTCATTGCTGCCATAACCAAACAGTCTAATGCGACTTTACTGAGAGCTTATTGACATTGCATCAAGTTTGATTAGTGACAGCTCCACGTATTCGGTTGAGCAGAAATTTTGCTAATCCTGTAATCCTAGATTTAATTTAGCTAAACATTATTCAACTTAAATAGCAATTGCATTTTAAACTGAATAACCTTTACCTAAATTAAACTAGAATTACTGGATGCAACAGGCCACAGGTGAAACTCGATGTTTAAAGATCGTTGCTGTTTCACACAGCAGATGGCTTCCCGTCAAGAGGACGGGAGTTTCTATTCTTCCTCTCTTTCCAGGTGTCACCGGCTGCCAATACATTTGGGGGTTGGCTAGCTCAGTTGGCCAGCTGACTGATTTGCAGTATAGGGCAGTGCCAAAGCATGGGTTCAATTCCTGCACAAGCTGAGGTTACCATGAAGGACTCTCCTTCTTAACCTCCCCCCTCACCTGAGGTGTGGTGATCCTCAGGTTAAACCACTATCTGCAGAACTGAGGGAGTGCTGCACTGCCAAAGGTGCCATATTTCAAGTTGAGATATTAAAAGGAGGACCTGAAAAGATCCCATGGCTCTCTATTCACTAAGCAGCTGGGTGAGTTTTCCTTTTTACCCCTCAATTACTATCACCTCTTGACCTGGTATCATCCACACCATTTCTGGCCTTTGGGGAATAAGAGAAAAGTTCTGGAAGGGTTCACAGGCCAATGATCAGCCCAATGAGCCATTTTATGGACGCTTCCTCTATTGCCAACAAGTCCTCGTAGAGACTTGAACCTAGAGTTATCACTGTGCCACAAAACACCCATATCTTGATAATGATAAAACAAAAAGATAATCTGGTCATTGACACATAGCTGTTTGTGGGAGCTTGCTGTGCACAAATGAGCTGATGCATTTTCTATATTACAACAGTATTCAAAAATACTTCATTGGCTGTAACGCTATTTGGGAATTGCTGAGGTTGCAAAAGTTGCCATGCGAGCATAAATTCTGAATTTCCTTCAAACACTGTACCCCAAAGCAGATGATTTCTGCAAGTTCCAGTTGAGATGTTTATTTTTTAAAGTTGGCATGGGCTGGAGGAGGACTGTCAATGCCAGCTCAATCAGATGCCAGTTTTCTCCCTATCGCACCCATTACAGAGCCTTCCTGAAACTGGCCTCCCCCGGCCAAAACTGGTAAGCCACCCTTTGGACAAATAGTTCGACAGAGTGGACATATCTTCTCATTCCATGGCTCAGCACATAGAATTCCAATACAGCAGGAGGGGCTTAAACCCTTTGGAGGCTGTCTCAATGCCAACTGTCTCAGTTGAGCTGTTGATCCTCATCTGTCTTTGTTTTCTTTCCAAATCTCAGTCACTTTTACAAAATTGCTCTTTGCTGATTCAGGTAATGTATTAATAAACATTCCTCTGAGAAAGACATATGCTCCTCTTCCCCACTACATGTATCAGTTTTTTTTTGCTCCTCAAAGTAACGTAGGTAATCAGCTGTTTCGACATCTCTTTCCATGAGACAGAACCAGATTAGCAGGAATACCACTCCACAAGTGGAGGAGCAAGCTGAAGAGGGTGGTTTCCATGAGCTATCACAGCCATTGTGGGGATTCAGCCAGTGTCATTCCATGTCTTGGTCCAGCTAACTGAGCCACCTGAAGCTATATTTGTCCCTATATATGTGACAGGGCCAATGGAGGGATAGTGGAGGTAACTTGTGCGCGGAGTCAAAGGTAGGGGAGGTCCTTAATAAATACTTTGCTTCAGTATTCACCAGTGAGAGGGACCTAGATGTGTGTGAGGAGACAAACATCATCACCAAAGGATCAGCTGTCTCTTTCCTCACTTCCCATGTAACCTTGGGTATATCCCATCTAGTTCAAAATTTTTAGCACATCCTCCTTCCTAACATCAACCTGTTTGAGCATATCAACTCGTTTCATGCTGTCCTCACACACATCTAGGTCCCTCTCACTGGTTCCTCACATAAGCATAGAAGGCCTTGGGGTTTTCTTTGATCCTACCTGCCGAGGATTTTCCATGCCCCCTTCTAGCTCTCTGTTCCGAGACCTTAGCTCTTTGTGATCTTTATAAATGACTTGGATGAGGAAGTGGAAGGGTGAGTTAGTAAGTTTGCTGATGACACCAAGGTTGGTGGAGTTGTGGATAGTATGGAGGGCTGTTGTAGGTTGCAACAGGACATTAATAGGATGCAGAGCTAGGCAAAGAAGTGGCAGATGGAATCCAACAGAGAAAAATGCGAAGTGATTCATCTGGAAGGTCGAATTTGAATGCAGAATACAGGGTTAATGGCAGGATTCTTGGCAGTGTGGAGGAACAGAGGGATCTTGGTGTCCACGTCCTAGATTTCCCAAAGTTACACCCAAGTTGATAGAGTTGTTAAGAAGCTGTATGGTGTGTTGGCTTTCATTGGCAGGGAAATTAAGTTTAAGAGCTCTGAAGTTGTGCTGCAGCTCTCTATAACCCTGGTTAGACCACACTTGGAATAGTGTTCAGTTCTGATCACCTCATTAAAGCTTCCACATCCTCCCTATAAAGAGGGTACAGAGGAGATTTACCAGGATGCTGCATGAATTGGAGGGCAGGTCTTATGCGGAAAGGTTGAAGGAGCTAGGGCTTTTCCCATTGGAGAGAAAAAGGATGAGAGGTGACTCAACAGAGGTGTACAAGGTGATGAGAGGCATAGATAGAGTGGATAGTCAGAGACTTTTTCCCAGGGCGGAAATGACTGTTACAAGGGGGCATGATTTTAATGTGATTAGAGGAAGGTATAGGGGAGATGTCAGAGATCGGTTCTTCACACAGAGAGTGGTGGGCGTGTGGAATGCGCTGCCAGCCATGGTAGTGGAGTCAGATACATTAGGGACATTTAAGCGACTCTTGGATAGGCACATGGATGATAGTAAAATGTAGGGTATGCAGGGTAGTTTGATCTTAGCGTAGGACAATTGGTCGGCACAACAGCAAGGGCCGAAGGGCCTGTACTGTACTTTTCTGAATTCTATGTTCTATTCCAAATGCCTTCTTTACTACCCTTCGCATCTGCGAATCACCTTCCAGGAACTATGAATCTGTACCCCAAGGTTCTTTTGTTTAGCAACACTCCCAGGACCTTACCATTAACTGTATATGTCCTGCCCTGATTGGCCTTTCCAAAATGCAGTACCTCACATTTATCTTCATTAAACTCCATCTGCCACTTCTCGCACATATGTTCATTCTATATTTTTGCAATGTCCTTTTTTTAAAATACAGAACAAGTTTCCTTTCATTGTGATCTTATAGTTTCTGCCTCTGTCACTACCTTTATGGGAGAAAACAAGTTCTGGGCACTTCCTACAAGAAAGGGTGTTAAAATAAGGCTCAGAGATACAGGACCCCCTGACATTATCCCAAAGAGATTAGAGAATGCTCTTCACTGTCCTGGCAAATATTTATGTCTCACCTGACACCTAAAAGCAGATAATCTGCAATTACTGCATTGCTATAAGACTAGAAGATGTTGGAGTAGATGTAGGCCATTCAGCCCATCAGCTCCACCCCACCATTCAATGAGATCATGGCCTGTCTGATGATTGTTAACTTCAATTCCCTGCCTTTCCAACATATTCCTTCATTCCTCTACTGATTAAAAATGTCTCTCAGCCCTGAATATATTTAACAACCCAGCCTCAACAGCCCTGTGCAGTAAACGTTTCCACAGATTCACTACCCTCCGAGAGAAGAAATTCCTGCTCATATCCATGGGAGTTTGCCTTGCGCCAATTGACTGCCACATTACCTGCAATAGCGATAACATGTCAAGAGTACTTCATTGACTATGAAGTGCCAAGATTGTACAAGACATTACTAAAATGTGAGTTCTACTTTCCAGTCAAGTGCCATTTCCCTTGACCCTTAACTGGTTAACTACCTTAAAAGTCTCATTCTCTCATTCCCCATAAGAAAAAGTCAGAAGTCACACAACACCAGATTATAGTCCAACAGATTTATCTGAAATCACATGTTTTCAAACTGCTGCCCCTTTGCCAGGCGATGTGACTTTACCTGACGAAGGGGCTGTACTCCAAAAGCTTGTGATTTCAAATAAACCTGTTGAACTATAATCTGGTGTCGTGTGACTTCTGACCTTGTCCACCCCAGTCCTACAGCAGCACCTCCACGTCGTAGCTCCCCTTAAGAAAGGTTCAAGACAATAATTCAGAGGTGTCTCTCACTGCCTCGACATTTCAGCAAACATTTCTGGGTCAAGATTATTGATGTAACCTGATTTTTTTTCAAGAGAAAGCATGCTCCGGTGGCAATGGAGAGAGCAAGATGCTTGTGGACCATTTATGACAGACTTCATTAAATATTAAACAGGCAGATGGTTGTACAACAATTTCTGCAAATGTTTGCGATGCAGGACAATTCAATACTGTGAGCAGATGGTTTCTGATTATACACCATCTCCTTTTTCAAGGGGAACGCATTTTTACTCGTTTATATTCATTTCAGTAAATGTTTCTACTTTCTCAGGAGATGGTGTTTTGGATTAATGGGAGATCTGATCCAAAGGAGGTCATGCCTTGTTGGCTAGCTTTTCCGGGTGGCTCCTGCTCCTTTTCCAATGGGAATCAACAGCATTCAAACTCTTTGCTGGGGTGCTTTTCAGGGTCTGCGTCTTGGTCTCCCTCTTAAGTGGGGCCAGGGAGTGGGATCTTGCTCTGTATTAGAGGCTCCAACTTCACTGATCTGTCTGCTGGCATTTGTCAGTGCAAGTCAGCTAGACTTTCCTCCCTAAGCGCATTATGGGACTAGCTACAGCACTTGGGCTGCAGCAGTTCAAGGCAGCAGCTCACCACCACCTTCTCAAAGGCAGCTAGGGACGGGCAATAAATGCTGGCCCAGCCAGAGACACCCATATTCTGTGTGAATAAAAAAAACTAAGACACACTGGCTTCCCAAACGGCTGCTGTGGGTCACTCTACCCTTAGTGATGGGATATATCTTGACGGTGATTGTCACCCCAACCACCACATTGGCTCCTCTCACAACCAGCACATCGTAGCAACTGTGCACACCATCGACAAGTGCACTGCAGCAACTCACCAAGTCTCCTTCAACAGCACCTTCCAAATTCTCCCCCTAGGTAGAAGATATATGGGAACTCCACCTCCTGCAAGTTCCCCTCCAAGCCACTCACCGTCCTGACTTGGAAATATATTGCCGTGTCATGGGTTGAAATCCTGGAACACCCTCCCTACAACGGCATTTGTGGTAGATGTTACACCTTACTGTGGAAGCAGAGTCACTGTTTTAATGTAGGAAACACCATACTCAATTTATACACAACAAGATCCCGCAAACAGCAATGTGCTCACAACCAGATAGTCTGTCTTTACTGAGGTTGGCTCTACCCTCCTCTGGCCTGACAACCATCCAACCTCTACTAGCCTCTCTATCTCCACCCTCTACGGCATTTTTGATGTTAATCACTGGACCAATATTAATGGGCATGTTTCCATACATCAGTAGACTTCAGCTCAGGAATTAAGTCCCTTCACCTCTCTCCTCCTCTAAGGCATATCTTAAAACTTAACTCTCTCACCTAGCTTCTGGTCATTTGTCTTAACTCCCTCCCTAACCACACTACAGATGACCCTATATCCAATGGACACTTTTTTTAGTTTTTTCATTCACGGGAGGAGGGTGTTGTTGGCTAGACAGCATTTATTGCCCATCCCTAATTGCCCAGAGGGTAGCTGAGAGTCATCCCCATTGCTGTGGGTCTGGAGTCACATGTAGACATGCAGTTTCCTTCCCGAAAGGACATCAGTGAACGAGATGGGTTTTTCTTGATAATTGACAATGGATTCATAGTCATCATTAGATTCTTAATTCCAGATTATTATTGAATTCAAATTCCACCATCTGCCATACGTAATATGTTTTAGAAATATCAAAGAAACTACAATCAAGAAGAATTAAAATACAAAGACCATACATAACATGAGGTTTTCAACAACCTCACATTGCCTTGTGGAGATTCCTTGTGGATTACGAACCAGGGTTCCCGGGATGTTAGATAACAAAGTGTGAAGCTGGATGAACACAGGAGCTTCCCAGGATGTTATCTGGGTCTCTCGATTAACAGTCTAGCAATAGCACCATTAGACCATCGCCTCCCCAACCGTAGCGAGGCAGTTCAGCACCACTTTCACAAGAGCAGTTAGAAATAGGCAATAAATGCTGGGCCAGCCAGTGACATCCTCATCCCATGAATTAATAAACAATATCTCCTGTTTATAAATCCAAAACTGATACATTCCCTCCCCATTGACCACCTAGGCAGTGGTACACACCGAGTTTTACCATTATCTCCACCACATGCTGTTGTCTGAAACTGTCATGTTGTCAGTTCCACTTCCATTTCTAAAAGGCACCAAAAAACTGACACCGGGCTATCCCAGTTACCTGAGAAAAATGAAGTATTAGTGTCCCTAATTAAGGCAACACAACTGAAAGCAAAAGCAAAAAGGATTTGTAAAGTGCTGCCTGATAAGGTAATAACAACTTTGAAAAGGGAGCTGGAAAAATATGTGTGAAAGAACATAAAGGACTAGTGGGAAAGAGCAGGGAAAATGAGTCCAGCTCTCTCAAAAAGAGCCAGTGCAGTCTCAATTGGCTGAATCTGTATGATTTGAACATTTCAGAAAGCAAAATTCCCAAGCTAAGCTTCTGCATGGTCAGCAATCACTCCAATCCTTCCAGAGACAGAAATCTTCAGCTGAACACAGTCTGCTCCTCCAGGCCTGGTCCAGTCTTGTAATAAGACCATGGAAAGTGAACTAACAGCATGGAAGCAGGGTCCTGTCACCAAGTGACCCTTTATTTACACATGCGCAGTACACTGGTTATGGCCTAGCCAGCTTGGAGTCAGTCCTGAACTGAGGAGCTTCTAATCTCCTGGTTATATTGGTCAGCCAAAGCTGTCTTGATTGGAGAAAAAGTAGGAACTGCTGATGCTGGAGAATCTGAGATAACAAAGTGTAGAGCTGGATGAACACAGCAGGCCAAGCAGCATCAGAGGAGTAGGAAAGCTTACGGGCCGAGACTCCAAAATGTCAGCTTTCCTGCTCCTCTGATGCTGCTTGGCCTGCTGTCTTGTTTGGTTCAGGTTAACAACCCCAATCTTGAACCTTGTAGTTAACAAGGTCTACTACCCTTGGGACCTGGTCCCAATCACTAAAGGAAGGAAACGGGAAGAGATGGTGAGATCTTTGGCAGGCTTTTCAGATCAATAGGCCTCTGAGACTCCATTGTTGTAATTTGTTGGTAGATTCTCAGATTTGTTTGTGTATCTAAATCTATAGGCACGCTGCCTACTGTTGGCTCCCTTATGTCTGTGGAACCATAGCATGAGATTTATTCGTGAATCTGTCTGTTACAAATGTGGGCGAGGGGGTCAGACTTGGAGAAACAATCTGTTGACCTACTAAGAAACAAGCTCAGGTTTCAATAACATAATGAATGATTTATTGCATTCCAGGTAAATGTCAAAAAATATTGGAACAGCATGAACCACTGAGGGTCTCCACAAGGCAATGTGAGATTGTCGAAAATCTCATGTTATGTATGGTCTTTGTATTTTCACTCTTCTTGATTGTAGTTTCTTTGATATTTCTAAAACATATTAACACGGCTTTGTGAGGGGCAGGTCATGCCTCACAAACCTTATCGAGATCTTTGAGGATGTGACTAGAAAAGTTGATGAGGGTCGAGCTGTGGATGTGGTGTATATGGACTTCAGTAAGGCATTTGATAAGGTTCCCCATGGTAGGCTCATTCAGAAGGTCAGGAGGAATGGGATACAGGGGAACTTAGCTGTCTGGATACAGAATTGGCTGGCCAACAGAAGGCAGCGAGTGGTAATAGAAGGAAAATATTCTGCCTGGAAGTCAGTGGTGAGTGGTGTTCCACAGGGCTCTGTCTTTGGGCCTCTACTGTTTGTAATTGTTATTAATGACTCGGATGAGGGGATTGAAGGATGGGTCAGCAAGTTTGCAGATGACACAAAGGTTGGAGGTGTCATTGACAGTATACAGGGCTGTTGTAGGCTGCAGCGGGACATTGACAGGATGCAGAGATGGGCTGAGAGGTGGCAGATGGAGTTCAACCTGGATAAATGCGAGGTGATGCATTTTGGAAGGTCGAATTTGAAAGCTGAGTACAGGATTAAGGATAGGATTCTTGGCAGTGTGGAGGAACAGAGGGATCTTGGTGTGCAGATACACAGATCCCATAAAATGGCCACCCAAGTGGACAGGGTTGTTAAGAAAGCATATGGTGTTTTGGCTTTCATTAACAGGGGGATTGAGTTTAAGAGTCGTGAGATCTTGTTGCAGCTCTATAAAACTTTGGTTAGGCCGCACTTGGAATACTGCGTCCAGTTCTGGTCGCCCTATTATAGGAAAGACGTGGATGCTTTGGAGAGGGTTCAGAGGAGGTTTACCAGGATGCTGCCTGGACTGGAGGGCTTATCTCATGAAGAGAAGGTTGACTGAGCTCGGACTTTTTTCATTGGAGAAAAGGAGGAGGAGAGGGGACCTAATTGAGGTATAGAAGATAATGAGAGGCATAGATAGAGTTGATAGCCAGAGACTATTTCCCAGGGCAGAAATGGCTAACACGAGGGGTCATAGTTTTAAGCTGGTTGGAGGAAAGTATAGAGGGGATGTCAGAGGCGGGTTCTTTACACAGAGAGTTTTGAGAGCATGGAATGCATTGCCAGCAGCAGTTGTGGAAGCAAGGTCATTGGGGTCATTTAAGAGACTGCTAGACATGCATATCGTCACAGAAATTTGAGGGTGCATACATGAGGATCAATGGTCGGCACAACATCGTGGGCTGAAGGGCCTGTTCTGTGCTGTACTGTTCTATGTTCTATATTATGTATACAAAGCTTCTTCCTAGTCTTTAAGTACCAAAGGTCAAAACTAATGTAGATGAGATCCTCTCTGATGTGAACCTAACTCTGGATGATCACCTTGTCAGTCAGGCCTAAAGAGTAGACCAATGATAACCAACTCTCTTCCATACCAGGAATGGGAGCAGTTTAGTGAAACCAGAGGTGGGGGAGCAGCGAATCAATGAGTGAAGCAAAAGCCTGCAGCCTTTTACACAAGCTGAGGGCTCCCCCCACAACACACACACATACACATACACTCACAAAAACCCATACTCTCACACACCCCAAAACACACACACACACACACACACACACCCACACACCCGCACACACGCATCCACTCTTGCATGATGGATGCGGGTGCAGTTACGATTAACTGTTACTCTATTGTGTTAAATCCCTATCATTTTCTACAGATTTTTTCATTGTGTCTGCATGAAATCTGTGGCCTAATGCCAATCTGCCTTTTCCCTATGCCCTTGCACATTATTTCTAACCAAATGACTATCCAATGCCTTCTCGAATGCCTCAGTTAAACATGCTGCCACCACACTGTCATCAGGCAGTGTATTCCGTGCCACCCCATTACCATTCCTTCAGTGCCACTTCAGTCAAGCCCTCCAACTCCATCTCCCTAACGGGAAGAATTTACACCACTACATCCTCGCTGTTCTCTACCGTTTAAGTCAATCCAGAATGTACCTGTCCCGTTGGTCAGTTAATGTGTTGTGGTATAATGTGTCATAGCAACCACAATGTTGATACTTTATCCTTGCTTTTAGCAGATGCTAAAGAATAGGAGAGACGTTGCCAATCTAAATGAGAACGAGGCCTGCTCTAACATGGCGAGCACAATGTCACCCTCCTGGTTGTGGTTGAGATTCTCGACACATGCTGAGTTCCAGACACAAGATCTCACAAACATGCTGCAGGGGATTGTCACTGTCCAATGGTCCATCTGCCAACAAAATATCGATAAAAGATCTTGTTAATTGGCATTCCATGGGTGGAACACAAAATATAAATGACAAATACCTTTCTGTCAGGATTTGAATGTGTGTTTACAATGAACAGTGCAATTTAATTCTGGCAGCTTTACTCTAATCTTCAGTGACTCTGAGCAGGCATGTAACTGTTCAACATTAAAAGGATCACTTTGTTTCTGTGACCTTACAAATACACAGGTTATTCTAACTACAGCTGTGTTGGATTCACCCTGTTAGTTACCTTCAATTCTGACCTTACCCACATTAGTAGGGTCATGAAGAAGATATTTAATTTGCGGGACACAAGCACAAGCCCACATCACAGCAGAAAGTTCACAGATCCAGCCTAGTTTACAGGTCAGCTGCTGTGAATTCTGTGACACGTAACTCCCTTCCCGACACACCACCGCACCCCCCTCTCCAAAAGCCTGTCAACTGTCCACAAGGCACAAGTCAGGAGTGTGGTGGAATACTCCCCACTTGCCTGGATGAGTGCAGCCCCAACAACACTCAAGAAGCTTGACACCATCCAGGACAAAGCAGCCCACTTGATTGGCAACATATCCACCACCTTCAACATCCATTCCCTTTGCCAACAACTCTCAGTAGCAGAGCGGACACAGAAAAGGTTTACTAGGATGTTGCCTGGTATGGGAGATTTTAGCTATGAAAATAGGTGTTTTCACTCGAACGCCGGATGTTGAAGGGTTGACCTAATAGAAGTTTATAAGATTGTGAATGGCATGGAGTGAATGGAAAGTATGAGGCTTTTTCCCAGGTTAAAGGGATCAAAAACTAGGGAACACAGGTTCAAGGTGCGGGGAGAATGTTTAAAAGAGATGTGTGAAGCAAGTTTTTCACACAAAGGGTGGTGAGTGCCTGGAATGCCCTGCCAGAGGTGATGGAAGCAGACACAAGAGCAGCGTTCAAGAAGCACCTTTTTCCAGCTGCTATCAGTGCTGAAGAGTAACTGGGCTCGAAACATTGTTCGAAACACAGATGTTGCCAGACCTGTACGAATTGGCAGCCCCTGTACGAATACATCACTAGGAAGGGAATAGAGGGATACGTATCTTGTAAATGAAAACAGTTTTAGTATAGAAAGGCAAAATGTGGCAGTGCAGGCTTGGTGGGCTGAAGGGCCTGTTCCTGTGCTGTATTGCTGTTTGTTCAGTGTGTACTGTCTGTAAGATATGCTTCAGAAGGCTCCTTCAACAGCATCATCCAAAGTCACAACCTCTACCAAAAGGATTTTTGGAACACCATCTGTTGCATGTTCCTTTCCAAACCACTCCACCATCCTGATTCAGAACTATATTGCTGTTACTTCACTGTCACTGGTCAATACCGTGGAACATCCTCCCCAACAGCACTGTTAGTAGAATATACCATGTAGATTGCAATGGCGCATCACCACCTTCAGATGGTATATTAGACCTGAATAATACTGGCTGTGCCAATGGCACTCACATCCCTCAAAAGAATAACAACACCTCAGTGGTTAAATGGGATGGCAGAACTGACATATGAAGACAGATGGGATCAGTTGAAGTTCATTGAAGTTTAGAAAAATGAGGAGGGATCTCATAGAAACTGATCAAATTCTGACAGGACTAAACAGTGTGAATGCAGGAAGGATGTTTCCAATAATGAAGGCATCCAGAACCAGGGGTTACATTCTTTGAAGATAGGGGAAGCCATTTCGGACTGTGATGAAGAGAAACGTCTTCACCCAGAGAGTGGTGATCCTGTAGAATTCTCTGCCACAAAAAATGGTTGATGTCAAAACATTGAACATTTTCGAAGAAAGGGTTAGATAGAGTTCTTCGGGCTAAAGGGATCAAAGGGAGAAAGTGGTAACCGGGGACTGAGTTGAATGATTCTATTGAATTGTGGAGCAGGCTCGAGGGGCCAAATGGCCTACTTCTGTTCCTATTTTCAGTTGGAGTGAACTCATAGTTACTTACCATAGTGAATGACCTCTTCTTGTGCCACAGATCCTGTATAACCTTCTACTGTGGCTCTGGAATGCCTCTTATTGGCAGCCCGTTATAGAGACCCCACCTATCACCATGCTAATTACTGGAGGGCTTCCTAATCAAAAATCCAATGATTGACTGTTTCTTAATGGGGAAGGGGTAGGAGAGGGCTCGTGAGCCAGAAGAAGTCCTGAATCTTGTTTCCTGCTCTAAAGAAATTTAACTCTGAGATTACGGGTCTACAGTAGCAAATCTCAGCTGACTACCCAACACTCGGATTTTCGGCTATATGTGGGCAGAGTATTATTCATCCAACATAAACGAACTAACAGTCTTTAGTGTGAGATTGAGCTACATATACCAGAACACTCAGGTTATGTGCATGTGCTGAATTAGTTGATTTTAGCTACTGCAAAGGGAGAAATGTTACCATTGCTTTCAGCATTTCTGGCTGGGATAAATAAATAGTGAACCAGGATCCCAGCTCCTGATCACCAGTGGACATGCAGTGCCCCAGCTAAGATAGTATAGACTTTGATACTCCCAAAATAAGGAAAAGAAAGATTTGCATTTACGAAGAACTTTTCATAAACTCTGGATATCTCCCAAAACACTTTTTACACGCTTTATGCTTATAAGTGTAATTATTTGTTATAATGTAGGAGATGATTGAGCAGGTGATTTGTGCACAGTACTCAAAGTGCACAAAGCTCCTCATGTCATCCACGCAAACTAATCTGTTTCATCGGTTTGATTGGTGGATAAATATCAGGCAGGATCTCAGGGCAAATGCCCCTGCTTCTCTTCAAGATAGTGCCCTGGGAAAGCAAAAGCTTAAACACAAGTACCAACTCCTGAATGGACTTCGCAAATTTTAAATTTAATGCTGATCTTGCTCATTTAGCATCTTCCCTGCAGCTGGAACATTGTATTTCTAGCTCAGTTCTGTTACGCTTATGAACTTTATATGGTATGATCTGCCTGGTACTGCACACAAAACTAAACTTTTCTCTGTACCTAGGTACATGTGACAATAATGAATTAAATCAGTATTTTTCAAGAGAGCAGGCAAAATCTCAATCTCATGAATCATCCAAAAAAAAGCACCTGTGACAGTGACCCTCACTCAATACTACACTGTCAGTAACCTTGTGCTCAGGTTACTCAAGTGAGGGACATGAAAATCTAAGCTAATATCCTAACAGAGAGTTAGTGTAAGCCATGGACTGAGCAATCAGAGATGGATAGACAATAGACAATAGGTGCTGGAGTAGGCCATTTGGCCCTTCGAGCCAGCACCACCATTCATTATGATCATGGCTGATCATCCACAATCAGTATCCTGTTCCTGCCTTATCCCCATAACCCTTGATTCCACTATCTTTAAGAGCTCTGTCTATCTCTTTCTTGAAAGCATCCAGAGAGTTGGCCTCCTCTGCCTTCTGGGGCAGAGCATTCCATATATCCACCACTCTCTGGGTGAAGAGGTTTTTCCTCAACTCTGTTCTAAATGGCCTACCCCTTATTTTTAAACTGTGTCCTCTGGTCCTGGACTCGCCCATCAGTGGAAACATGCTTCCTGCCTCCACAGTGTCTAATCCCTTAATAATCTTATACGTCTCAATCAGATCCCCTCTCATCCTTCTAAACTCAAGAGTATACAAGCCCAGTCGCTCCAATCTTTCAACATATGATAGTCCCGCCATTCCGGGAATTGACCTTGTGAACCTATGCTGCACTCCCTCAATAGCAAGAATGTCCTTTCTCAAATTGGGAGACCAAAACTGCACACAATACTCCAGGTGCGGTCTCACCGGGGCCCTGTACAGCTGCAGAAGGACCTCTTTGCTCCTATACTCAATTCCTCTTGTGATGAAGGCCAGCATGCTATTAGCTTTCTTCACTACCTGCTGCACCCGCATGCTTGCTTTCATTGACTGATGTACAAGAACACCTAGATCTCATTGTGCTTCCCTTTACCTAACTTGACTCCATTGAGATAGTAATCTGCCTTCCTGTTCTTGCCACCAAAGTGTATATTCCAGCTCCAATCCCTCCAGACGTGGTTCCCTCTCTGGTTCTGTGTGGTTTGCTGAATATATTCATCACTTTCCTGGGGTGGCCAGAATGCTTGACCACATTTCCACTAGCATGTCAAACTCAACACCAGAGAGAGCCAGGGATGTTTAGATAGGGATAGGGGTTCAAGAGAATTTCAGGAGAAACCCATCTGTAAGAGACATGGAAACTGTGCCTAAACTAAACTGCTGAATGCTGATGGAAGGATGTGTGATCAGCATCAGAATAATTGAGGTGAAAGTTGATACTTAAGGGCATGATTTGGGAAGAGCTGGGATTTCATCAGATGACCATTTCCAATGATTGATGCGACCAAATTCCTGGCTGTTTGCACAGGGCTGTCACAGGGCTGCAGACTGGTAATATGGCAGAATGCATATCAGAAAATATGCTACTTGACCAATGCTTCTGGTGGTGAGATCAACTGTCCTGACAGAACTCTATGTTATTGACAGCTCAAATGATTAGGAAGATGTACAGATATGTCCAAAAGTAGATTGCAAGCCTATGGCACTGACTGAGAGCAAACTTCCCAAACTGAGAATATCAAATCGAAGGTCTTCCTAGAGCTTTAAAAATTATCATTTGTCACTTTCTGATTTCATTGTCACTTAGCTGCTTAACTGTTCACTGTTCAAGATGCCCTGATGGATTAATTTCTTCAAAGTTCTTCATTGACTGTAAAGCATTTCAGGTCTGAGGTCATGAAAGGTGCTTTCTGAATGCAAGTCTTCTCTCTTTTTGACAGAAGAGTTATAAAGTCATTGGATTTTTTTTACAGCTTAGGAAGACCTTTTGCCATTCTTGTCTGTATCAATCATTAAGCACCTATCTATTCTAATCCCATTTTCCAGCACTTTGCCTGTAGCTACGTGTGCATTTCAAGTGCTCATCTAAATACTTTTTAAATGTCTTGCTTGTTCCTGTCTCCCCCAATCTTTTGAGAGCATAAGACCATTACACATAGGAACAGAAGTAAGCCATTCAGCCCATCTAGTCTGCTTTGACTTTCAATGAGATCATGACTAATCTGATCATCCTCAATTCCACATTTTTGCCTTTATCCCGCAACCCTCGATTCCATTCCTGATGAAAAATCTGCTTCTCTCAACCTTGAATGTACTTAATGACCAAATCTCAATGCTCATAATGGTAAAGAATTCCACAAGTTCACTGTACTCTGACAGATGAATTTCCTCCTCAGCTCTATCTTAAGTGCATCACCCCTAATTCTGAAATAATGCCCCCTGGTTCTTGAATCTCCCTTAAGGGGCTAAAACTTTTCTACATCAACCCTGCCAAGGATCTTGCAGGTTTCAAAAAGGTCACCTCTCATTCTTCTAAACTGCAATGAGTGCAGACCCAACCCACTCAACCTCCCCTCATAAGACAACCCCTCCATATCTGGGATCAGCCAAGTGAACCTTCCCCAGACTGTCTTCGATGCCAGTGTACATTTAAGCAGTGACTTCCAAGTACCCGCAGAATTTTTCCTCAAATCTTTCTAAACCATGCTCCCTTTACCTTGTCCGCTCCACACTCCCCTCCAGCCCCACTACGCCCGGCACTTTTCCCTGCTACCGCAGAAAGTGCTAAACCTACACCTACACCTCCCCCCTCACAGGCCCCAAGAACGCTTTCCACATCAAGCAGATGCTCACTACACATCTGCTAATGTGGTACACTGCATCCGCTGTACCCATTGTGGCCTCCTCTACAAGCCAGGGGAAACCAGGCGGAGGCTTGGGGACTGCTTTGCAGAATACTTACGCTTGGTTCGCACAAAACAACTGTGCCTCCCAGTCGCAAACCATTTCAACTCCCCCTCCCATTCCTCAGATGACATGTCCATCCTGGGCCTCCTGCAATGCCACAACAATGCTACCTGAAGGTTGCAGGAACAGCAACTCATATTCTGCTTGGGAACCCTGCAGCCCAATAGTATCAATGTGGACTTCACAAGCTTCAAAATCTCCCCTCCTCTACCGCATCCCAAAACCAGCCTAGCTCATCCCTGACTCCCTAACCTGTCCTTCCTCCCACCTATCCCCTCCTCCCACCCCAAGACCCACCCGCATCTCCTACCTACTAACCTCATCCCGCCCCCTTGACGTGTCATTCCTCCCTGGACTGACCTACCTCATCCCCACCTCCCCACCTACACTCACCTCTACTGGCTCCATCCCCGCTTCTTTGACCTCTTTGTCTCCTCTCCATCTATCTTCTCCTCTATCCATCTTCTATCCACTTCCCCCCTCTCCCTATTTATTTCAGAACCCCCTTCCCCTCCTCCATTTTGGAAAAAAGGTCTGGGCCTGAAACGTCAGTCTTTCTGCTCCTTTGATGCTGCTTGGCCAGCTGCGTTCATCCAGCTCTACACCTTGTTATCTCTTTACCTCAAAACTCGTAATCCATTCCTCTGCTAGGGGAAAATGTTTCTCACTATCTTCCCTGAATATGCCCCTCATTCTTTACACCTCAAACAGATCAGCCTTCTCTGCTCTTAGAAAAACAACGTCAGTCTATCTAGTCTCCCCCCATAGCTGAATCACTTCAGTCCAGGCAACATCCTGGTAAATCTCCTCTGCACCCTCTCTAGTACAATCACATCATTCCTAGAGGGTGGACAGTAAAACTGCACACAGTACTCCAGCTGTGGCCTAACTGACATTACATACAGTTCCATCATTAACCTTCCTGCTCTTCTACTCAATGCCTTGAGTAGTAAAGGACTGGTGTGAGCATGTTTAATTTCTCACAAGGTGAGGAGACACAAATCCGGGTTTGCAGATGCCTCGCACAGTGATGAGAACTCAGTGAGAATTCTTGATTCACTCCTATGGTGGACTCCTGATTTTAATTGTGCAATTTCATAACTTGAGTTTAAAAAATCTCTTTTTCTTTGACTTTGGAATGCCCCCACCTCCTGACAGAACCTTAAGTTTTCCCCAGCAAACACACAAATTCCCCCGCCCCATTCCCCAACTCAACCACAATTTGCTTAGTTTTTTTTTAAGCAGCAGCAGCTACACTGAGTCCCAAGTTGATCCAAATCCTCCAGGCTATCAGACCCTGAATCGATCTGCAGGAAAGGTGTCAGTGAAGGGGAACATGGTGAGAAAAGGTCCCTTCAGTCAGGTGGGGGTCTTGCACCTTTTGAGATTCTGCATGGCTGAGAGAGAGAGACCTCTACAGCAGCTCTCTCCAATTTTACAGTGCAGTGTGAACTCCGATCCATGTGTAATGTGGATACATAATTAATGCAGCTTGTTAACATCAAAATGGCAATGTTTGTTAGGTTACAGAGAAGCTAAAATTCTGGGGCTTGAGGATGGACAGGGAGGTAAGCAATTCAACAAGGGGAGAAAAGAAAACTTCAATTCTCTGCAGGTTCCATTCATAACATCCAGAAAAATACAGTGCAGCGAGACAGAAAACTCATTGATTGAGAGATACTGTAATGAGAAATCTGCTGCAGCTACATTTACCCAGCTAAAGCCAGGAGGTTTGCTGTAATTCTAAAGCAGAGGATATAAATCTTAGAATTGAGACTCACGACCAGGAGTTGAGATCAAGGTAATTGGTGTTTTGAAGCTAGCAGAAGGTTTTCTAACATTTCAAACCTCCAGCATGCAGATGTTTTAACCTTTTCATTGTCAAAATGAAGCGTGTGAAAGCTGAACTGAGGTTTACAGCCTGCCAGCAGCCACTTCCCATCCCTAGCTCATCCTTATTTGTGCATCCTCCCAACAACCCTTACCATTGCTCTTAGGACTCTTACCCATGGCACATCGCACAAACTATTTGATGTGATGAAGGAACAGTGGTAGTTTGGTTGTATTCATTTCAATTCAAAGGCAAGACAAAGCAAACATTCATCACATCGCTGTGTGTAGGATCTTGCTGCGCAACAGGTTTGCCCATACGTTTTCCCAACATAAAATCATTGGCACTTGGGAACGTCCGAAGAAGTGAAAGATGCGACATAAATGTGTTGTTCCTGTCCTGACATCATTGCTGGAAGCATTGTACAGCTAAAGGAAGCTACTTGATGTGTCTTATCTGTGATGCCTCCTGCCCCTCTAGTTTCTCACCAATCCTACATTTCAATTTCCCATTTTCAAGGATTTAACCAATTCCCTTTGGCAAGTTACTGTTCAACAGTTTGCTCCCACCACCCATCCAATCTAGCCTGTCTACTCCAAATTGTACCAACTCATTGAGTTTGAATATATTCTCATTTTCAGATTCCCCTCATCTCCCCCATGTTTGGCCAAATTACTCTGACTCTGTAGATATCAACACTCCATCACCTAGAAACAATTTCTCCTCTTTTGATGCCATCAAAATCCTGTGTGACTTTCAACAGCTCTATTAAATCTCCCCTTAACCTTCTCTGCTGTAAAGGGAACAATTTCAGCTTCTCTAGTGTCTCAATTGAGCTGATCTCCCATATCACCATGTGTTTTCTGATGTGATTTTGGATATCAATTCAGCAGAAGGCTCAGAGTGATGTTTGACCAAAAAGCTCCGAGACCACTACTACCACCACCATTCATGAGACAACAGAATCCCTATACTGTGGAAGCAGGCCATTCAGCCTATGCTGACCCTCCGAAGAGCTTCCTACCCAGATCCACCCCATGAGCTATCCCTTTGACCCTGCATATCCCATAGCTAATCCACCTAACTTACACATGCCTGGGAACTATAGCACTGCCAAATTACCTAACCTGTAGGTAAGGTAGTCTTTGGACTGTGGGAGAAACCAGACCACTTGGAGGAAACTCCACACGAATAGTGGCCTAAAGCTGGAATTGAACCCAGGTCCCTGGCACTGAGGTCACAGTGCTAACCACTAAGCCATTGTGCCAGCCCTAATAGAGGACAACAAAATGTCCAAATGCTAATGATTTTTCACAGAGCAACAGCTGAAAATGGCTGTGGCATTTTTGGCCAAATATTCTAAGTGATGCCAATTATTACAGAAAATGTAGAAAGGGGTTTCAGTGTTACCTTGATGTATAATACTTGAAGCTTCATTGGAAACTGCATAATGAATCCCACCATATATTTGACCCAATGAGAATTTGACTCAATATTATTCTTTAACAGTGCGAGATAATTAAAAACTTCATTACTTTTGCTTTCACTGATCCTGTGAAATATTTTCACTGAGAGCATTGCGGAGGAGAAGGCTCTGCTTGGAGGAAGCACGAGCACAGAGGCACGGGTGCTGAATTGATCTCCATGCAAAACCAGTAACTGCTCATCTGAACAAACAACTCCAGCAAACTTATAGCGTGGGAGACACTATAAGAGAATTGTCAGTATGTAGCTCAGATCCTTTTACTGTGTTGATTGAGTCCCCAGGGAGAGAGGCCTGAATGAACCACAGCGCTTATTTGCTGGATCGTTTGTGACTGGAAGATCCAGTTGGGAAATCGAGATAATTTTATTTACAATTCCTTCAGTCTGAGGTGAGATTTCTCCAAGTGGCTCAGTTACTTAGTATGTCATTGGACTCAGAAGTAGGAGTAGGCCATTCAGCCCTTCAACATATCTACTGCACTTGTGCAAAAGGGATAGCCAAATAAAGACTTAGAAAATCTGAGTGTTACAGCATAGAAAATAATGAATGTGTAGACTCACAGAATGCAGGAGGAAGCCTTATGATCCATTTTGTTTGTTCTGGCTCATTCTAAAGGCTGTGTCACTGTCCCTATTGTTACCCATAGCCCTGCAATGTTGATGTAAACTGTTGGATTTATATATTGTTTAAAAAAATAGTATTTATTGTAAGTTTGACATTCTAGTTTTGAGTTAGTAACTGGTGGGTTTTCTGTCTGTCTGAGGTTAATAATTTCATAAATATTTCTCTAGCAATGGCGATATCTTTTAAAATGGTTTTGAAACCTGGCCTTTGAGTGATTAGAGTTTTGTGTACATTTAACTAACATTTCTTCAATTCAGATTATTTTGTCACCCAGCTAGATAAATAATGAGGCTTCAAGATTTTTGGAACTTTTTTTTAAGCTTAAAGGAAAGCTTAGAGCTATAACTTTCCTAAACCTTAGACAGGGAGACCTTTAGTATATGAAGTGGTGTAGTCCTGTGAAGTCCCTGGAGTAGGGTGGCTGTGTAGAGCAGTGGTCCCAAGGAGAGAAGGAAATATAATGAACTAGGTATCCTTAGAGTCAAGAGTTAATGTTAGTTCCAGACCAGAAATGTTGGAATAAAACCCTGAAGGGACTATGTAAAGCTGAGTACATTGAAGCTCAGGCGTATAATAGCTGTGGAAAGAAGCCATCTCCTGTTTCAATCTAAAATTTAAAGTCAAAAGTGACTTGAACCTATCAAAGGGTAAGATTCAAGGATCCTGATGCAAGTATTTTGTTAGCACTGTTTTGGGTATTAAGCCAGGCGTGTGTTCTTCTGTTTATTTTCTTTAAAAGGAGTGTTTTGGGATCAATGAGATTATTACATTATTGTGTGCTTATGAACATCTTTTACTTTATAACTAGATAATATGGATTATTCTACTTTATCTTAATTTCTTTTGTTATTAAAATTCTCTTTCATTGTTAAAGCAAACTCTGCAGCACTGCATACTTACAGTTCAGAGAGAGATCACTTTGTTAAAATCAAAACGTGATCTATCAAGCCTGGCTTTGGTTTGGGATATGACTTGTCTGGTTATAACATCAGCTGGATTTTTTTTTGTTTCAAATATATCTCAAATTCTCTTTTGAATAGGCAGTGTATCACAGAATCAGTTAGAAAGGGATCTCCTTTCATAAGGTGAATTTCTGACAACAAAATCAGACTTTACTGTTGATGTCCACAACTCTACAAGAGACACAGCTATTTATGAGCAGCATCAACTCCACTAGAGGCGTCTAAATTTTTGGCCCTTCCTCGTCCGATCTTCTTGAAAATGTCGACTTTGACATTTGTTTTCAGCCGCGTGTGTCAGTCAGTCCCTGTTGGATTAGTGGCAAACCACGGCTGTCACTCATCATTATACTTGACAAAACCACCTCTTAATGATCTTGTCACATTGCTGAAGGCTACTTGCCTCTCTCTGTCTCTCTCTTTGCATGTGTTTAATACCCGTTGAACTCACTGAATTAATCATCCCAAAATCTGCCCTTGCTTCTATGCAACCTCTACAGAACCAGAAACGTCACATATAATTCTAACACTGATACTTTAAGCTTAGCTACTCATATTGATGTTGCCCTATCATTCAGGATTGAGACAATAATGCTCAAAAAGAGTCATCTTCGCTCATCCGTTCAGAAAAGGAACAAATTCCTTACCTTATTTCACATTATCTAACTGATTCTTCAATGATTCAAGAATTTTCACAAACAAATAACTCCCGAGTGCTCTTAGCACAAAAAATAATTCTTCCCAACATCTAAGTCAATTCCAACCTTTGCTGGACTGCCCTGGGTGTGTATTATTCTCCTCACTCCAGGGACTTACACATAATATCATGCTTCTTTGATAAGTTGTTCTCCATACCATTCTATGTTCCTTTGATTTCTACATGCTTTCCTCCCAGTTCCAACCACTCATTGCTGTCACTCCCCTACTTCCTTTAGGTTAGTCCATCCCCATATCATTCTTTAAAGGGCTCCAATGACATTGTGGCCCTGACTCAAGATCTGGATTACTGCTTCTTTACCTACCTAGTGGCTCAATGAGGCTGTTATTGCCAGCTCCTTTACTCTTTCAGCTCAATGTCTCTGTACAATCACCACAGCCACCAACACTCTGTTCCCTTCTCTTGCAACTTCCTGAGATCCCAATGGCCTCTTTCTCTGATCTCTCAACACTCCCAGTCATTCTCTGCAATTTTGTGCCCACTTAACCTAATATGTGCAATCTAGCACAAATTCTCGCATATGCCCTCCAGATCCTGCTGATTCATTAACACCACATATAGCCACATGTACTTACCATGAGCCATTTGGCCACATGTACTTACCATGAGCAATCTTATGCTCCCACCATGACCCTACAATGTAACCATGTACCAACACATAGAACCCCTACACTGAGGAAATAGCCCATTTGGCCCACTGAGTCAACACCAAACCTCCAAAGTGCATCCCACCCAAACCCCTCCCCTATCCTATAACCCTGCATTTTCCATAGCTAATCCATCCAGCCTGCACAACCTTGGACACCATGGACAATTTCCAGTGGCCAACCCGCCTAACCTGCATATCTGTGGATTGTGGCAAGAAACTGGAGCACCCAGAGGAAACTCACGCAGTCACTGGAGAATGTGTAAACGCCACACAGTCACCTGAGATTGGAATCAAACCTGGTACCCTGACACTGTGAGGCAGCAACACTAACCACTGAGCCACTGTGCCACCCCATGTACTGAGCGTATCTATCATACGTGACCACATTTGCCCATCATGTTACTACCTGTACCAACTTGTACCCATCCAATATGCTGCCGCATGTACCACACATGTACCCACACACGTACTGACCATGTACACACGATGTACCCCCAAACATTCACCATGTACCCACAAAACTGCTGATTCATGGTGCTTTGTCATCTCCAATGTGTCCATCACAGACAATGCTATTTTTAACCATATCTGGATTTTACATCTTACATTAAGTACTCTACGCACCTCCTTGCCACCATTCTCTTGTCCCTAGGGAAAACAGCACAGGCTTTCCTCCACTACACCATTTCCAAATCTCATCTCTTTTATGTTTGTTAAATGACTGTCTCAGCATCCCTCGTGTTTCCGATTAAAAGCCAGATTTCTCTCCAGCTTCAGCCTTCCCTCTTATTCCCTCTGAAAGACAGCCAGCCTTTGCAGTCTGAAATCTGAAGGATGTAGATTCAAACATAAGTACGGCGGAACAAAAACAGAAATTGCTGGGGGAATTCAATGGGTCAGACAGCATCTGTGGAGTGAGAAAAAAAGATAGCGTTTCAGGTCCAGTGACCCTTCTTTTAGAACTTTTTGGTTGGTACTGTCAGAATGTCTACTGCCATTCACGGCATGGCTTCCATCTGTATTGTTACGCTCTATGACTGGAGCATTTCAATGCAAACAACCTGCCTTGACTACACCCAAATTATCTGCTTATTCCTGGAGGTGAAGGGAATTCTCAACTCTGCTTAAACCCAGCTGGTTTGAATCTCACTACTTTGTCATTCTGTTCACCCCTTCATGGTCCCAGTCATGACTCAGTAGGTAGCAGCTTTGCCCCCAAGTCAGAAACTTCTGGAACTATGCAGCACGGTAGCTCAACGGTTAGCACTGCTGTCGCACAATGGCATGGATCCGCGTTCGATTCCACCCTCGGATGACTGTCTGTTTGGAATTTGCAAACTCCCCTTGTGCTGGTTTGGGTTTCCTCAAAGTGCTCCAGTTTCCTCCCACAGTCAAAACATTTGCAGCCTAGGCAGGTTAGCCATGAGAAGTGTGTGCTACTGGGATAGGGTAGGGGTCTGGGTGGGATGCTGTCTGGAGGGTTGGTGTGGAGTCGATGGGCTGAATGACCTGCTTCTACCCTGTAGAGATTCTGTGATTTAATGCTCCCAGTATGGTGTTAATGACATACCATACCAATATGGTACTGAGGGAGTGCTGCATTGTCAGCAGTGCCTGTATGTCACATGATATGTTAAACAAAGCATCCATTTGTGTGGATGTAAAAAAAGATTCACTACTCTTACAAAGTTGTTGGCGGATAGGATCAGGGTAAACCGTAAGGCTTTCTATAGGTATTTAAGGAATAAAAGAATGACGAAAGTAAGATTAGGCCCAATCAAGGATAGTAGTGGTAAGTTGTGCGTGGAGTCAGATGAGATAGGGGAAGCGCTAAATGAATATTTTTCAACAGTATTCACTCTAGAAAACGACAATGTTGTCGAGGAGAATACTGAGATACAGGCTACTAGACTAGGTGGGATTGAGGTTCACAAGGAAGAGGTATTAGAAATCCTTCAGAGGGTGAAGATAGATAAGTCTCCTGGGCCGGATGGGATTTATCCTCGGATCCTCTGGGAAGCCAGGGAGGAGATTGCCGAGCCTTTGGCATTGATCTTTAATTCGTCATTGTCTACAGGAATAGTGCCAGATGACTGGAGGATAGCAAATGTGGTTCCCCTGTTCAAGAAGAGGAGTAGAGACAACCCTGGTAATTATAGACCAGTGAGCCTTACCTCAGTTGTTGGTAAAGTGTTGGAAAAGGTTATAAGGGATAGGATTTATAATCATCTAGAAAAGAATAAATTGATTAGGGATAGTCAGCACTGTTTTGTGAAGGGAAGGTCATGCCTCACAAACCTTATTGAGTTATTTGAGAAAGTGACCAAACAGGTAGATGAGAGTAAACCGGTTGATGTGGTGTATATGGATTTCAGCAAGGCATTTGATAAGGTTCCCCACAATAGGCTATTGTACAAAATGCGGAAGAATGGAATTGTGGGAGATATAGCAGTTTGGATCAGAAATTGGCTTGCTGAAAGAAGACAGAGGGTGGTAGTTGATGGGAAATGTTCATCCTGGAGACCAGTTACTAGTGGTGTACCACAAGGGTCGGTGTTGGGTCCACTGCTGTTTGTCATTTTTATAAATGACCTGGATGAGGGCGTAGAAGGATGGGTTAGTAAATTTGCAGACAACACTAAGGTCGGTGGAGTTGTGGTTAGTGACGAAGGATGCTGTAGGTTGCAGAGAGACATAGATAAGCTGCAGAGCTGGGCTGAGAGGTGGGAAATGGAGTTTAATGCAGACAAATGTGAGGTGATGCACTTTGGTAGGAGTAACTGGAAGGCAAAGTACAGGGCTAATGGTAAGATTCTTAGTAGTGTAGATGAGCAGAGAGATCTCGGTGTAGATCCTTGAAAGTTGCCATCCAGGTTGACAGGGCTGCTAAGAAGGCACACAGTGTTTTAGCTTTTATTAATAGAGGGATCGTGTTCTAGAACCAAGAGGTTATGGTGAAGCTGTACAAAAGTCTGGTGCGGCCGCACTTGGAGTATTGCGTACAGTTCTGGTCGCCGGATTATAAGAAGGATGTGGAAGCTTTGGAAAGGATGCAGAGGAGATTTACTAGGATGTTGCCTGGTATGGAGGGAAGGTCTTACGAAGAAAGGCTGAGGGACTTGAGGCTGTTTTCATTGGAGAGAAGAAGGCTGAGAGGTGACTAAATTGAAACATATAAAATAATCAGAGGTTTAGATAGGGTGGATAGGGAGAGCCTTTTTCCCAGGATGGTGACGGCGAGCACGAGGGGGCATAGCTTTAAATTGAGGGGTGAAAGATATAGGACAGATGGCAGAGGTAGTTTCTTTACTCGGAGAGTAGTAAGGGAATGGAGCGCTTTGCCTGCAACGGTAGTAGATTCGCCAACTTTAGGTACATTTAAGTCGTCACTGGACAGGCATATGGACGTACATGGAATAGTGTAAGTTAGATGGGCTTGAGATCGGTATGACAGGTCGGCACAACATCGAGGGCCGAAGGGCCTGTACCGTGCTGTAATGTTCTGTGTTCTATGTACTCTGAGTAAGAGCAAGTGTGTCTGTCCTGAGCAATATTTAGCACTCAGATTCCAGTATCTGATAGGATCACTGTCGCTTGAGGGGAGCTTCCTGGGAGCAAATGGGCTCGTGTTTTGTATATTACAACGTCTGGGTACCTGGTACGTTCCTGTGTGCACACACATGGTGAATCTGTCTGGGTACATGAAGGATGCAGGATTCCTACAATGCAACAACAGCCACATCCCAACAATTACCTGCCAATTGATTTGAGATTCCCATTGGTCATGAAACGCGCTACATGAATGGAACTCTTTCTCCTTCCTACTGCTTTGCTACACTCCTCTTCACCTTGAAAGTCTACAAGATCTCCAACCCTTAGTCAGCTTTACTAATGTCCCTTGTTTTCCTGATAGATATAATCTGTGATCCACTTTGGGATGTGTTACTAGACAAATGGAAGATGTCATTGTCTCTGGATCACAGAGAAAGGGAAACGAAGGGCATCTGATTGTCATGACCCAACATCAACAGCAGGAAACAACAATTGGAGCTCCTTATCGTTGAGCTACCATGCTGCTTAGTTCCAGAAGTGGGGTTGAATCCAGAACCTTCTGACTCGGGGCAAAGCTGCTACCTACTGAGCCATGACTGGGACCACGAAGGGGTGAACAGAATGACAAAGTAGTGAGAGTCAAACCTTATCTCAGCTCAGCATGTTTCCCGGGGAAGTTAGAATTTCTCATGCTTTCGATAATTTGCACTTGCAATCTCAATGGCAACAGGATTGGATTAAAAATGCTTGATTGATAGCTTTGTCTAAGAAATGACATCACACCTTCTGTGCTCTCTTAATGAAAATTCAAGGAGAGGAGCCATCTCTTCTATTTTCGTGTACATTAGCAAATGATGGGGACATTTTGTGAACAAAACTGATCACGTTTGGTGCGGCTGGCTGCCTTGAGCGTTTCATTTGCATTTTGCAGAGAAGCACCTAGTTTGTCCCTCTGTTTGGTAGGCTCGCATGGGATATGTGGCATAGGAGCAGGCCAAACAAGTCCTTTACAGTGTTTATACTACACTCAGGCCTCCTGCTCTTCTTCCTTCGCCACCTTTATCAGCAGAACTCTCTGTTCCCTTCATGTTCCTGTGAGATGCTCTCCCCTCAAATGCATCCAGACAACTCTCGTCAGGCCAATCTTTGTGGGAGCAGCTTCCCCATTCTCATCTCTCTCGGTAAAGATCTTCTGAATCCTTGACTGCATTTCAACATGACTGTTCTCCCACATGACAGCCACTAGTTTTTCTCTTCCACATGTGTGCAAACGCTATCTGTATCTTTGTCAAAACCTTTAATCATTTTCGAAGACCTTTTCTGAGGGCACCCCTCAACTTTTCTTTCATGAATCGGTCTCTGATAGATCCTGGCATTGCCCCTGCAAATCTTTATTGCATTCACTGTATTTTTCTTTCCTCATAATGCAACAACCAGATCTGTATGCAGAACTGCAACAGTGCAGTCATCAAGCCAAAATACTACCGATGCTGAAATGTGGATCAAAAGCAGAGAATGCTAGAGAAACTCAACAAGTCTGTCAGTATCTGCAGAGAAACAGAGTCATGTATGTATCTTCTTCAGAACTGATGAGATCTGCCAGATTCTCCAGCATTCTCTATGTCTTTCTCATTCAGTAGAATTTTGGCATACTTTTCACACTTGTGGGTTTGTCTAAAGCTATACAGGGCATTAGTGAGACCACATCTAGGGTACTGTGCACCGCTTTGGTCTCCTGATTTGAAAGAAAATTGAATTGCTTTAGAAGCAGTTTGGAGAAGATTCACTCGACTGATTCCTTGGATGAAGGGCTTATTTTCTGAAGAAAGTTTGAACAGCTAGTGCTCTTTGGAGTTTAGCAGACTGAAAGGTGAAATCGTTGAAATATATAAGACCTTGGGGGCATTGGACATTGTTGGAAATAGGGAGAATGCTTCCTCTTCCAGGGGAGACCAAAACTAAGGGACACGATTTAAGTATCGGAGGTCTCCTTTGAAGACAGATGAGTTACAATTCTTCTAGGCTGCTCCAAGACTCTGTGCACACCAGACAGTGTGCTGATTTATTGACATTTTGGAAATCATTGCCATGCACAAACCTCCGTGGCCCATGCAGAAGGGATAGAAATTAGAGGAGTTGAGAAGAAATTATTCTATCCCAGATAGTCATTCAAGTGTGGAGCTTTCTTTCCCAGAAGGTCATGGAGGCTGGTTCTTTACATTTATTCAAGGCTGAGTTAGATAGATTTTTGACAGACAAGGGGTCAAGGGATATAGGGAGCAAATAGGAAAGTGCGGCTGAGACTAGAACCAGATCAGCCATGACCTTATTGAATGGTGAAGCAGACACAAAAGATCTAAGAGTATCATACAGTCATACAGCATAGAAACAGCCCTTCAGACTAACCAGTCTATGCCAACCATAATCCTAAACTAAGTTAGTGCCATCTGCCTGTGCCTGGCCCATATCCCTCCAAACCTTTTCTATTAATGTACTCACCTAATTTTTTTTTTAAAACATGTGACTATACCCACATCCATCACTTTCTCTGGAAGTTCAATCCCCATCCAAACACCTCTCTGTGTAAGAGAATTGCCCCCATGACATTTCAAAATCTTTCTCCCCTCATCTTAAAAACATGCCTCCTTGTCTTGAAATCCCCCACCCTAGGGAAAACCCTTTGCCATTCACATCATCTATACCTCTCATGATTTTATAAACTTCTATAAGGTCAACGCTGAACCTCCCACGTTCCAGTGAAAAACATCCCATCCTATCCAGCCTCTCCTTATAATTTAAACCCTCCATTCCCAGCCACATCCTGGTAAATCTCCTCTGAACCCCGTCCAGCTTAATAATATTCTTCCTGTAACAGGGCAACCAGAACTGGACACAGTACTCCAGAAGAGGCCTCCCCAAAGTCTTGTATAACCTCAACATAACATCCCAATTCGTATACTCAAAGGTCTGAGCAATGAAGGCAAACACACTAAACACTTTCTTAACCATATTATCTAATGGCCCACTCCTCCTGCTAAGTCCCATATTCCTACACTCTATCCCAAAGTTGCTGGGTTTGCTTGGGAAGACGTATCAACCGTGAGTCTTTATGGGTCGCACAGTTGGGATTGCCTTCAGGAATCACAGTTTTGCCCTAATTCACACATATTGCAGTTTGCTCATTCTGGTAAGAGTGTAGCAATCCAATTTATACAAGGTGCTAAAAAAATTCTGAATCCAAATCCCCAGACTCAAACAAGAGAAGCCAGCAAACCAGTCCAAGTGTGAACAGAACTAACTTGCTTAGGAACCTGGGGATGATACACTGTGGCTTGAGGACCCCATATAAGCCAATAAGTGTAGTTTTGGTTACCCTTCCCTTGTAGACAGTTGACATAGCCGTGAAACATGGATCCCTTGTGAACTCTGCTGGTACATGAGGATATGGTAACTTAAAGTGGACAAAAATGTACAGTGATAACAAAGTGTGGAGCTGGATGAACACAGCAGGCCAAGCAGCACCTCAGGAGCACAAAAGCTGACGTTTCGAGCCTAGACCCTTCATCAATGTACAGTGCAGTTTCCAATATTCCACATGTGCCTGCCTCTTCTGTTCTAGAAATACAATATTCCAGCATATTCTGTAGATATGATGACTTCACCTTGGAACCCATCTAAATTTGATGAATCTAGGAGCACAGGGTTTGGAAAATGTCAAGTTTGCAACTTTGTCTGGATACAGTCTTGGAGGGTTCGTGATCTCCTACCTTAAACCACCCAGGCCCATTCATATAACTCACAGCATTAGCCCATCATCGGAGTACACTGAGTTCTCAGGAACAACTGAATATAGTCAAACACATCCAATTTGATGATTCTTGACTGTTGATCAAACAGCCTTTCCTCTATCTCGAATTTCACAAATGACAATTGAAGTGCAGGCAGAATTTTAGTTTAATTCCCCTGTGATTTTTCTCCTGTCACTGCTCAGACCAGTGTCTAGGTCATTCCTGGAGGGTTGGCACGCTGACAGGAATAGTGAAAGTGACCACAGTTTCTGTTACACCAGGGGTTTAATACCCATTTGTAGAAACATTTCAAAGCATTTAAATCAAAGTCTGTCTTCCATTGCCATTTTGAAGAAACAGTTCCCAATCCATTTAAAGTGAAAGTTAGTCATGTAGTTACATAGAACTTACGTTTTGTTGAAAAAAGGCACATTTGATTGGAGCTTTTCATCTCACACATATTAAGACAATTTGCAAGACAGAAAGGAAAACTGGTATTCTTGCAAATTGTCCTGATTCATGCAAGATGAAAAGTTTTGACAATATGTGTCATTTTTCAGCAATAAAATGAACATGTTCAAACACCATCGTTACACTCTCAGGCAAAGAAAGGCTGGCATTTTGTAACAAAGTGCAGTAGACAATTTGCACACAACAAGCTCCCAGGTACAAAAACAAAAATTGCTGGAGAATCTCAGCTAGTCTGTGGAGAGAAAGTTAAAGTTTCAAGTCCAGTGATCTTTTTTCCAGAACCGTTTATCGGTGATGATCATAAGCATTGGACCAGGACATCAGAGAGAACTTCTCTGCCCCTCCCTTTAAAATTCTGGCCTGGAACCTTTTACTTCCAGTTCATACAGGAACACAGTTAACCATTGTGGGAATTTCAAATGAAACTGTTAAATATATTGCATCATTTGATTCAATGTCAGTTCAATTGTAAAAATTAGAAGAATTGTTTTTCTGAATTTTCTCAACTTAAAAAGACTGCTCTTATACAACTAACAGAAAACTTGACAGAAAATGACATTTGATTTACTAATGGTCCCATTGAAGTCCCTCGCTAAAGGAAGGATGAAAGCATTTTGGGCTTCTTAAAATTCTTAATTTCATTTTCAAATCTCTCCATGTCCACACGTCTCCCCATATCTTTAGTCCTACAAGCCTCCAAGCTCACAACACATCTCCACATCTGGTCTCTTATGCACCCTCAATTTGTTTTGCTGCATTGTTGATGGGAATACCTTCAGTAGCCTTGGCTCTCAGCTATGGAATTCCATCACTAAGTCCCTCAGTCATTCTACCCCTATCTCCTCAAGGCCTCACTCTTTGACCTGATGTGATCCACTGTCAAATTTTGCTTGATAAATCTTCTTCTGAAAGCATGTTTTTCACCAAGTTGAAGGTGCTATACAAATGCAAGATGTGGACCAAGCCAGTCTCTGCCACTTACTTCATCCGTGTTTGTTGCAGGAAAGTTCACAACAAGAAGCTAAGAGCTATTTCTTGAGGCATTATATGAGCTGTAAAGGCCTATTCCCCTAAGTAATATCTAATTATGAATAATTCAAGTTAACTTGGAAGACATTACATGGTTTGAAAAGGATTACCTAGCATTAATAATCAATGCAGCTGTCCTTTTGTCTCCTGGACCCGAGACTGAACTCAACTCAAAAGCATGAAATTAAATTTGTCCCTTTCCGCTGATGGGAAAGAGTCCGTGTGTAACACGACCAGCCCCAGATCTTAGCACCGATTCATCTTTAATTCCTTGCTTCAGTCAGGAGTAATCTCTTAAACTGACAAAACTTTTCAGTTCTGAAGAAGGTCATGTTGGACTCAAAACATTAACTCTGTTTCTCTCGCCGCAGATGCTGCCAGACCAGCTGAGTTTTGGGTTTTATTTCAGATTCCAAGCATCTGCAATATTGTTCTTTAATTACAAACTTGTTCTACTTTTGTTAGTTACAGAATAAGGGGAGATTCATTTAAAAATCACAGATGGAATCCCTACAGTGTAGAAGCAGGCCATTCAAGAGCACACTGACCCTTCAAAGAGCATTCCACCCTATACCTGTAACCCTGCATTCCCCAAGACTAATCCACACATCTTTAGACACCACGGGCAATTTCCCATAGCTAAACAACCTAACCTGCAAATCTTTGGACTATGGGAGGAAACCAGAGTACCTGGAGGAAACCCATGCAGAAACAGGTGGAATGTGCAAACTCCATACAGACAGTCACCTAAGAGTAGAATCGAACCCGGGTTTCTAGTGCTGTAAGACAGCAATGCTAACCACTGAACCGCCCATGAGCATTGTAATGGCTAGATCTTTAAAGATGAGGTAGATGGATGTTTGAATGGTGAGACAGACTTGATGGGCTGAATGGCCAACTCCTGCTCTTACTTCTTCTTGAGATGTGAATGTCAATTGCCGGGCTGGCATTTGTCACCCAACCCCAATTGCCCTCAAGAAGGTGATGTTGACCTGCCTTCTTGAACCACTGCCATCTATTTATTGCAAGGACCTGGACAGTGCTTATTTCTGTAATGGCTTAGTACAAAGAAGTGCCTTGCTCAGTAATTTCAGAAGACTTAAAAGTCCATTATGTGACAATCAAATGTAAGCCAGACCAAGTAAGGATAGCATATTTCCTTCCCTGAAGGCTACCATGGGACCAGATGGTGTTTTATGATAATAATACAGTAGTAATGCAATGAGACATCCACAATTGGACACTGTTGATCCTATTTAACAATGGTTCATTAACTGGTTATATGGGCCATTCAGCTCATTGGTCTACTCCACCATTCAATGAGTTTGGAGCTGATCTCATAATCCTCATCTCCAGTTTCCTGCCGTTTATTTAAAGGGAAGGTACAGAAACATTGATACTGATAATGAGTATGGAGTTCGCATTTTCTCCCTCTGTCAGCATGGGCTTCCTCATAGGGATGTGCAGGCTAGGTGGGTTAGCCAACGGGAAATGCAGGGCAACAGGGACACGGTAAAGGGGTGGGAGTGGGCAGTTTTTCAGTGGGTCAGTGTGGGCTCAATGGCCCAGATGGCCTGCTTCCATCCTGTAGGGATTCTATGATGAGGAACAGGCTAGAACACTGACATTCAAGAGTTCCTGGAATGCAAGGGGTCTGTGGGTATTTAAGGTATTTCCTGCAGTATTCTAGTCACTTGAAAACTGAACCATGTTTTTCAACTTTACAAGTTGTATTCGTCTTGCATTTAATGGAAAACAATCTTTCCATTAAACCACAATAAGACCATTGCGCCCATCAAATCTGCTTCGCATTCAAATGAGATCATGCTTGATCTCATAAACTTAGCTCCTGCCTTTTCTCTTCATTGCCTTACTGATTAAAAGGGCATTTTTGGAATACTGCATTCAGTTCTGGTCTCCATGCAAAATGGAAGATGTTGTTAAACTTGAAATGGTTTGGAAAAGATTTACAAGGATATTGCCAGTGTTAGAGGGTTTCAGTGATAGGGAGAGGCTGAATAAGCTGGGGTTACTCTCTCTGGAGCGTCAGAAGCTGAAGGGTGACCTTACTGATGCTTATAAAATTATGAAAAGCATGGATAGGGTGAATAGCCGAGGCCTTCTCCCTAGTGTAGGGGAGTCCAAAACTAGAGGGCATAGGTTTAAGGTGAGAGGGGTAAGGTTTCAAAGGGACCTAACAGGCAACATTTTCAAAGAAGGTGGTGTGTGTATGGAATGAGCTGCCAGAGGAAGTGGTGGAGGCTGGTACAATGACATTTAATAGTACCCATCCAGGTGCCATGAATAGAAAGGGTTTGGAGGGTTATGGGCCAAATGCTGGCAAATGGGACTAGATTAATTTGGTCAGAATGGATGAGTTGGGCCGAAAGGCCAGTTTTCATGCTGTACATTTCTATGTCTCTAAATCGGTGTGTCTCAGCTTTGAACATGCTTAATGACCCAGCCTTTACAGTCATCTACAGGAAAGAATTCAACAGATTCACTATCCTCTGAAAAGAAATTCCTCCTCATCTCTGTCTTAACTGTGCATTTCTCCATGCAATAGTACTTTACTTTGCTTTTAGATATATGTACAGTGGGAGGGAAGGCGAGGCTGTTTGGGTTCCAAAGAATTCAGCAATATATTATGACGTTCCTTAAACACAGATCTGTTGTAAAGCACTGAGCTAAAGAAACCACTTTGAACCACATTTATGTGCTGTTTTCATTCATGCACACTTCCTCAGAACCCAGGTATGAGGAGAGAGGATGCAGGCACAAAACTTATCAGTGATAGCGGAAATTAGATATTCTGGAACAGAAATAAATCAAGGCTGCATCCACCCACTCCAGTGAATATAAACAATCCATCGGCATAAATCAAAGAAGAGCTGGGAGTGTGTGTCCCAGCTGATATTTAGTCCTCAATAAACATGAGAAAAAATTAGTATGCAATGATTATTACAATGATATTTGTGGGAGCTTGCTGTGTACAAATTGTCTGCTAATTTCACACAACAATACTTTATTGCCTATAAAATGGTTTGAGATGTTCCGAGGGTCATGAAAGGTGCTGTATCAATACATCTGTTGCTACAAAAAAAAATTGTGTTCCAGCAGATGGTTGGACATGTAACAGAACTGCAGAAATGATCATTAATTTGGGATCAATTAATTTTTAAAAGTGGAACTGATTGTTATCCATTGATGGCAGGGCTCTTAAAAGCACTGTCAAATGAATCAGAGTGGGACAATCTTGGAAGGGATGAGAAATAAGGGCATTTCAGATCAGTTTGTGGGCCATGGATGGAGTGAGCATGATTGCCCAAATGGCCAAATCTTTCAATTGTTTATGCTTTGGTGAGTGAGGCTAAAACCTTGAATCCATTTTAAAAGGACCTGGTCCTGCCTCTAAAGTGCTGAAGCCTAAAGTCTGCAGGTGCTGGTGCATCCACTTTAGTCAGTCTCACAAACAAAATGGACTGAATGGCCTCTTTCGCTGTCATAACCTTCTTATTGTTCAATGGTTTTCTGGGGAATGGTTGAACAGGGAAAGCCTGGACATGGGACCGAGCTGGATGATCAGCCATGATCATATTAAATAGCAAAACAGGCTCAAAGGGCTGAACGGCCTACTCTTGCTCCTTTTTTTTGTGTGTTGAATATAGAACATAGAACAGTACAGCACAGAACAGGCCCTTCAGCCCACGATGTTGTGCCGACCATTGATCCTCATGTATGCACCCTCAAATTTCTGTGACGAATTTCTGTGCTTCCACAACTGCTGCTGGCAACGCATTCCATGCTCTCACAACTCTCTGTGTAAAGAACCCGCCTCTGACATCCACTCTATACTTTCCTCCAACCAGCTTAAAACTATGACCCCTCATGTTAGTCATTTCTGCCCTGGGAAATAGTCTCTGGCTGTCAACTCTATCTATGCCTCTCATTATCTTCTATACCTCAATTAGGTCCCCTCTCCTCCTCCTTTTCTCCAATGAAAACAGTCCGAGCTCAGTCAACCTTCTCTTCATGAGATAAGCCCTCCAGTCCAGGCAGCATCCTGGTAAACCTCCTCTGAACCCTCTCCAAAGCATCCACATCTTTCCTATAATAGGGCGACCAGAACTGGACGCAGTATTCCAAGTGCGGCCTAACCAAAGTTTTATAGAGCTGCAGCAAGATCTCACGACTCTTAAACTAATCCCCCTGTTAATGAAAGCCAAAACACCATATGCTTTCTTAACAACCCTGTCCACTTCGGTGGCCATTTTAAGGGATCTATGTATCTGCACACCAAGATCCCTCTGTTCCTCCACACTGCCAAGAATCCTATCCTTAATCCTGTACTCAGCTTTCAAATTCGACCTTCCAAGATGCATCACCTCGCATTTATCCAGGTTGAACTCCATCTGCCACCTCTCAGCCCATCTCTGCATCCTGTCAATGTCCCGCTGCAGCCTACAACAGCCCTCTATACTGTCAACGACACCTCCAACCTTTGTGTCATCTGCAAACTTGCTGATCCATCCTTCAATCCCCTCATCCGAGTCATTAATAAAAATTACAAACAGTAGAGGCCCAAGGACAGAGCCCTGTGGAACTCCACTCACCACTGACTTCCAGGCAGAATATTTTCCTTCTACTACCACTCGCTGTCTTCTGTTGGCCAGCCAATTCTGTATCCAGACAGCTAAGTCCCCCTGTATCCCATTCCTCCTGACCTTCTGAATGAGCCTACCATGGGGAACCTTATCAAATGCCTTGCTGAAGTCCATATACACCACATCCACAGCTCGACCCTCATCACCTTTTCTAGTCACATCCTCAAAGAACTCGATAAGGTTTGTGAGGCATGACCTGCCCCTCACAAAGCCGTGTTGACTGCATTTGATCAAGCCATGCTCTTCCAGATGGTCATAAATCTATCCCTCAGAATCCTTTCTAACACCTTGCAGACGACAGACGTGAGACTTACTGGTCTGTAATTGCCGGGGATTTCCCTATTTCCTTTCTTGAAGAGAGGAATTACATTTGCCTCTCTCCAGTCCTCAGGTACGACTCCAGTGGAGAATGAGGATGCAAAGATCCTCGCAAGTGGCGAAGCAATTGCATTTCTCGCTTCCCAAAGCAACCGAGGACAAATCTGGTCCTGGCCTGGCGACTTGTCAATCTTAACGTTTGACAAAATTTTCAGCACATCAGCTTCCTCTATCTCTATCCATTCCAGCATGCACACCTGCTCTTCAAAGGTTTCATTCACTACAAAGTTCGTTTCTTTCGTAAAGACAGAAGCAAAAGACTCATTTAGGGCTTCCCCTACCTCCTCAGACTCCACACACAAGTTCCCTATGCTATCCCTGATCGGCCCTACTCTTTCTTTGACCATTCTCTTATTCCTCACATAAGTGTAAAATGCCTTTGTGTTCTCCCTAATTCGTTCTGCCAAGCCTTTCTCGTGCCCCCTCCTGGCTCTCCTCAGACCATTTTTGAGCTCCTTCCTTGCCTGCGTGTAATCCTCTCTAGCTGAACTTGACCCTAGCTTCCTCCACCTTATGTAAGCTACCTTCTTCCTTTTCACAAGAAGCTCCACCGCACTTGTCATCCAAGGTTCCTTTATCTTACCCCTTCTTGCCTGTCTCAGAGGGACATATTTACTCGTCACTCGCAACAACTGTTCCTTAAACAGTCTCCACATGTCTATAGTGCCCTTACCATGGAACAATTGCTCCCAGTCCATGCTTCCTAACTCATGTCTAATCGCGTCATAGTTTCCTCTTCCCCAATTAAATATCCTCCCATTTTGCCTAATCCTCTCCTTCTCCATAGCTATGTAGAATGTGAGGCAGTTATGGTCACTATCACCAAAATGCTCTCCCACCACAAGATCTGATACCTGCCCCGGCTCGTTTCCGAGCACCAAGTCTAGAATGGCCTCTCCCCTCATCGGCCTGTCAACGTACTGTGTTAGGAAACCCTCCTGAACACACCTTACAAAAACAGCTCCATTCAAATCTTCTGCTCAAAGGAGGTTCTAATCAATATTAGGAAAGTTAAAGTCACCCATTACAACAATCCTACTACGTCCACACTTTTCCAAAATCTGTCGACCTATGCTTTCTTCAATCTCCCTGCTGCTATTGGGGGGCCTGTAGTAAACCCCTAACGAGGTGACTACTCCCTTGCTGTTCCTAATTTCCACCCATACTGACTCGGTAGGCAGATCTTCCTCGACAATGGAAGCTTCTGTAGCTGTGATACCCTCTCTGATTAGTAGTGCTACACCCCCTCCTCTTTTTTCCCCCTCCCTATTCTTTTTAAATGTTCTAAACCCTGGAACATCCAGCAACCATTCCTGCCCATGAGAAACCCATGTCTCTGTTATATGACTATAAACAGTGAATCGTTCATTCCTTTGATGAATGACTAGATTTATTTCTTCTTTTGAAGAATTCAACCGCAATCTCAGGGAAGCAGGGCAGGCCTGGATCCCCTCAGCCTTCATCCCTCCGAATTACAGAAGCTTGAATTATTGATCATGTCTTTAATTATTTAGGCTCCCATAAAACCAAACAACATTAATATCTCTTGGAATTGTTTCAGCTTACAAACACTGGCTCTGTTGCAAAGCTAAATCACTGCATACCTTAACAGTTTTCTGTGTTAATATCTAGTAGTACAAAGTATTCTTTTTAACATAAATACCAGCACAAAGGTGAACTTGCTAAATAGTTACGTTGAGTAACTTGTTGGGCTATTTTTTTCTCTCCTTCCTACTTTTCAGAAAGAAAGGGCTATGGTCCCACTGTAGCAATGCTGGCTGTCTCAAAGGAATGACATTACACAAAATACCTGTATTAGAGATGTTACAAGACTGAGAAAAAAAGCCAGAGATGGCTTAACCTAAGGAGGCAAGACTGAGGGCTAAGCTGATCAAGTTTTCTGAAATTATCAATAGAGTAATACAAGAGATGATCACATCTCAATCATCCCTAGGCTAAGGGAGCCCAGATCCAGATGCCAAAAATGCACGACAGTCGCTGATAAACCCAATCAGGAAATTGGCAGGAGCATCTTTACTCAGGGATTGGGGAGAATGTGGAGAGAACATTCCCACAGATTGTCATCCAGATCAGTAACAAATCTAAATGGAAACGGAATCAGGATGAAATGACAAACAGGATGGCAAGAAGGGCAATAGAAGGGTGAGAGGAACTAAGCAGGGAAAGAGGAGCAATGTTCCCTCTCCATTTTTACTTCCTCTGAACTCCATACCCAGCAGCGGCTCCTGGAGCTGGAAGTCAATGCTTTAGCCAATCATTGTGCATGGACCAATGAAACAATTTCATCACATGGAGGGAATGTTGGAGAGGAGGTGCATGGAATGTAAACAGCAGATGGGCTAGAGACCATGTTTCTGTGCTATAATTCTGAGCTAACCTTTTAAAGCTCCCGCTACTATGCTGTAGAGACTCCCTGCCTTGTGGGTCGCAAGGGCAACATTCTCCTGTCTACCTAGTGGATGACAAGTTGCAGAGATTGCAATCCGTTGCACTTCTCATGTCACCCCCAGATACAGGCTGTGCAATCCAACTGAGCATTCACTCATCATGTCCCAGCATTAACAGATAATAATCTCAAATCTAATCCATTTTAAAACGATTAGGAAAAATTTGATGAATTCACATCCTTACCGTCACATGCCACTGTGTGAGTAAAGATCCTTTCCGCAAAGTTTCTCAACTCAGTAAAGCCACTCACTGAGTGATCAGTTTGAGATGGGCAGTGTATTTAATAAGTACATGTCTAACCAGTTTTATCAGCTCTATTATAGGCAGTAATGGCACTTTACCTAATTCAGGGGTTTTTTGTGTATAATGACAGGAGGTATCAAGAACACGGAATATTTTTCAAATAGTATCAAAAGAAAGCATCAGACATTCCCAAGTCATATAGGTAACTTTCTTCAAACCCTACACTATACTTTAACCTTAGTTTCATAAAAGCATCTTATGACATTTCCATCCATCATGCCAGCCTTCTCTCAGAGATATCTGCAGTTAGTGGCATTTCATCTGCATTTGCTGCTTTGATTCCCACACAAGTATGTCTCTCAAGGTTATCCCAAATTCTTGTCACGCAGAACCCCTATAGGTTTCAGACTGAAGAGCCTTTCATCTTATCTGCCTGCGCTGCATTTTAATGAACCCTGTGTCTACTGCTGAACACTTTCGATAAAGGACAAGAGGGAGTTCTGCTGTCAAGTTGTGTCCAAGCATAAAATATATGCAATCTGTTTCAGGCAAGTTTCTCAACTGGTCCCTGGCAAATATTTGTTGAACTGATCGGTTTTGTTTACGCGTCCCCTGCCTTCTTTTGATGTGGGTTTTTCCATGCATCTCAATCAGTCACAGCCGTCACCCCCTGCAGACTTTAAAACTGATAGGTCAAGCCTTCCTCCAAACTTCCGGCTCATTTTAAATGCAGTTGGTTGACACAAAGTCAGATCTTCTTCTCCAGTCAAGTGAGGCACCTCTCAACCTGGTCTTTAAGGTTTGAGGGCTTGTGCAGGAGTTCATCGAGATGTTAAAGACATGAAAAGATATGGGGGCAAGTACAGAAAAACGGTGCTGGAGGTAGAAAATTGGGCATGTCCTGGTTGAACAGTGAAGCAGGCTCAATGGGGCTGAATGGCCTTTACCCATTGAAAAGACATTTGGACAGGTATGTGAATGGGAAAAATTCATAGGGCTACAGCCCAAGTTTGGTTTGGACTGGATTGGTTTGGACTCTATGACTTTATGCTATATGTTCCAGGATCAAAGCTGAGCTTCATTCAATAAAAGTCCTTTACATACTTTTAGAAAGACTTCAAGCTCAACCGAGGTCCATTCTCTCTTTTTAAAGGTCATAGAATCTCTACTGTGTAGAAACAGGCCATTCAGCCCATCAAGTCCACACCAACTCTCTGAAGAGCATCCCATCCAGACTGACCCCCCAACCCTTCCCTGTTGTCCTGCATTTCCCATGGCTAATCCACCTAACCTTCACGCCTCTATGGACACTATGGGCAATTTAGCAAGGTCAATTCACCTACCTTGCACATCTTTAGACTGTGGGAGGAAACTGGAGCACCAGGAGAAAACCCACATTGACACGGGTAGAATGCGCAGACTCCACACAAGCAGTCACCCAAGGGCTTGACCTGAACCCCGGTGCCTGGTGCTAATGATGTCGCAGTGCTAACCACTTTATCAAGCTACTGTCCAAAGACAGTGGAGGGCTCTCCCAAAAACCTGGTCGACATTGTGACCCCATTCCTACCAATGGACAGAGTGGCCATTCACCCAGTAGTTCTGTGTGAGAAAAATGGGCTGCTATGCTCCTACATGGAGGCTTGATCCTCAACTACCTCCTGAATGGGGATTTTCACAAACAACCAACGTGGCAGACTACACAGGCACTTCCTACTCAAGGAAGTAAGTTTCCTTTTTATTTTCTCTCTCATTTAAAGTCAGTGAAAATTGGAACCAAAGTGGGCAAGAAGGTATCTGGTAAATTTTGTCCAGACAGGCAAATTGGTGAAGAATGTGACAACACTATGGCTTTAAGAGATGTATTTTGTCCTGGGTTTTGTTGTGAATAAAAGTTGAGACAGAGGTCCAGAGTAGTCTGCTCAAAGCCAATAAAGTAAGCAGCTTGTGAGGCTTTTGTTTTTTTTAAGTTGAAGCAATAGAAGCAGCCTGAAAGGTGGGATCAATCTCCCACAGAAAAAGGATTTTTAGTTTTATTTAGCTTTCTGCAGTTGCTGGGACCTTGAAACTGGATGTGGAAGCTCTTATTCCACTCTCTGTTGCAGCTAAGACCTGGAGTTCTCTTCCTGCTGTTGAATTGCATGTGAGACAATCTATTTTACTGAATTTGCCTTTGCAAAAGGTGTGTTTGTGGGCTGTTACTATATTGGAACAGTTAATTAGTAGCAGGTAATTGATTTATTATTTTATTAAGCATCTCAAACGAGTTACAGTTAACACAATTCTTTTTGTTTCATTTGGCCTGTATTTTAATGATTGAGTAAAACACATTTTTTGCACTAAGTTGAGTAGTTTGAGTTGTTGAATTGCATCGGAAACACAGCGCCTTACACTTACCTTTAAAAGAAGAAAAAAATAGAGTCTAGCCTATCTTCTTATATTTTGAGGGAGTTTGATCTGGTCCATAACAGATTTGGCTGTAAGAAAAGTCTAACTGTTAAGGTAACTCACTTTGTGATGCTTTTTTGAAAAAGTAATTTGAGTGATAGGCTCGCATTTCATGCTGTTTTATTTCCTTGTAAATGTATATGTCCTGCCAAGAGCTTTCCACACCACCAGCTCTTGCCTGTTAGCCATCTCCCATTTTATTTGTTCCATCATTGGTAGCCATGCCTTCAGCTTCCTGGACACTGAGCCCCAGAAATCCGTCTCTAAACCTCTCCATCCTAATAGGTTAATATTTATCCTTAAGCACAGTCTTTGCTCATCTGCCTTGATATCTCTCTACGTGGCTCAGTGCCAAACTTTATTTGCTCAGTGTCTTGGGACACTTTGCACATTAAAGGCACTGTCTTAATGCAAGGTGTTACATGTCCATATCAGTGCTATGATAGACACTGCGACAGTATTTGGAATGGCTCTGCTTGAAGTGTCAGAACCAGTTGGCGTTGCTCCTGTAAATAACTTCTGAATAATACGCGGCTTGAGAGTGATTCTTTGAAAGACTGTAATCTAATTGCTCTTCTCAGTGGCTTTAATAAACAATGCATTTGGATTTACTAGCTCTGCTGAATTCGTTGAGCTATATATGGTACATTTGTTTGGACCGAATTGGTGACATTAGCAAATTCTTACATCAAATGACTACTTTTGACTTGGTAGTGAGGTCTGAACTCAGCAGTGATACTTTTCTGTATTCATTCATGGGATTGGGCATCGCTGGCAAAGCCAGAATTTATTGTCCATTCCCAACTGCCCATGAACTGAATAGCTTGCTAGACCATTGTAGAGGATGCAACATATAGGTCAGACTGGGTAATGATGGCAGATTTCTTTCCCTAAAGAGGGACTGGGTGGGTTTATTTTAGTGTTGGAAGAGTCACTATTAGGCTAGCTTTTTAACTGCAGATTTCTTTCATTGAATTTAAATTTCGCCATCTGTTGCAGGTCCACAGACTGTTAGCCTGAATTACCGGTCCAGTGACATTATCTCTACACACTGCTTCCCCTTTAATTAAATAATGTAATGGGGTTCATTGTGGAGACTCACACGTACAGTGCAGAAATACTCCAAAGTAAAATTCTAATGTGTAGTGAGATTGTAAACGACGACAATGACACAAGTTAACTCTGAATCAGTATTTAGCTATAAATGAAGTGTAAGAAAGAATTCATAAAAGGCATTTGTGAAACAAGGCAGTAAATTATCTGATAGCACTCTGGAATCACGCACACTAAACTATGCTGACTCCCGACTTGGTAACCCTTGGCACTCTGATTTATAACTCAGCGTCAAATCTGAGAAGTTTAATTTACTTAACCCTAGGAGATCAGTCTTGTCGATGAAGTTGGGGAGTGGAATATACAGACACTCTGACTGTTGGTTTATTCTATGGGGCCTCTCTGTTGCTGATGTCTACAACTAGTGTTTCCCATCAGATGGCTGCAGAAAGTATGTTTACTGAGATGGCTCAATTCTGCACTCCCCTTTCCTTCCAAAGCCCCCATCCGCCCACACAGTATCTCAACCCCATGGGTTTTCCTTTGTCCATCAGTTCTCTCATCATCTCCAGCCTTTTATCCAATCCCTATTGAATCCTTGATCCTATTCTAGATATCAAACATAACAAGGGATGTGGAAACACGGAGTTGCGATGGAATAGAGTGGGTAGAGCCATGTTCTAGTCATATTGTGGCGCAGGCTCGATGAGTTGAATGGCCTACTTCTGCTCCTACTTCCTGTTTCAATGTAAGGAAGTGGAAACTCATTGTTGCTTTTAACTTCTGCTGATCCTGTGGTTTAGCCAGTGAGAGACAGGTGAACTTTTTCCCCCCATTCAGAATTCCAATTGCATGTATTTGTTACTGACCTTCATCATCCAATGTCATTCCCAGGAGCAGAGACATACCAAGGTGGGTGCATCCTGCCGATAGTAATCTCATTTTTCTGTCTGCCCACTCCATCACTCTCTTCCTGTTCTCTGCCTTTACCCCTCTCGTTTCTTCTCCCCCTTCTTTCCTGTCATTTCCCAACAACCCCCCCAACCCCAGACTCTCCCCCATCTCTCTTCCCCTCAAACTGATATTGCTGAAAAACTCAGTAGGTCTGGCAACATCTATGGATATAATGTAGATTTTCCGGTCCAGTGGCTCTTCTTCAGAATTGATTGTAGCTAGGAAAGGTTTGGTATATATGGTTGGTATTATTCCGACATCCCCCATCCTACTCTCACCTTCAACTGGTCCATTTCTGGAACCTCCCTTCCCTTCCTCAGCCTCTTTGTTTCCATTTTTGAGATTAGGGTGGCCACCAATATCCACCACAGACTCACCTATTCCCACAGTTACCTTGACTATACATCCTCGCACCCTGCTTGCCTCAAGCAAGGATTCCCCAGCATCACAGCTGATGGGACCTCAGCTGGGTCTGACCCACCTCACATGCTTTAGCCCTCAGCCTTCTCTTCCCTCCCACAACAGCATATGGGATCTACTTGTCTTTACTACCATCCCACCATCCATATCCAGAGGATCATTAGCTGCCATTTCTGCCACTTCCAGTGGAATGCCATCATGAGACACAAGTTCTCCTCCCCTCCCTTGTCCACCTTCCACAGGGACCGTTCCCTCCAGGACAACCTGGTCAACCACTCTTTCACTCCTAACATCTCCCCACACCTTGACAGCACCTTCGCTTTCAGTTCTAGAAGGTGTAACAACAGTCCATTTACCTCCTCCCTCCTCACTATCCAAGGGCCCAAACATACCTTCCAGGTGAAACAGCGCTCTATCTGCACTTCCCACAATCTAGTCTACTGCTCTGGGGAAATAAAGTGCAGGTTGGGTGATCACTTTGCAAAACAACCATGTTCTGTCTGCAAAACAGACCCCGAGCTTTCAGTTGCCTGCCTCTTCAACACACCACTGTGTTCCCCAACCAAGATCTCGGTCTCATGCTTACTGCAGTGTTCCAGCAAACCTCAGCACAAACTAGAACAGCATCTCATTTCTCACTTGAGGAACCTTCAGCCTCAGAACTCAACAGGGCCTTAGAACCTTCTCCCAAGTCCTTTTCCCAACTCTAACACACCAGACCTTGTCATCATATTAGTTGCTAGCACAACCATCTCATTGTCAGTCAGTAATAGTCCCCATTAGCAGCTAGTAATTCTCCCAGGCTGAGCTTTACCCATTTCTCTGTCCGTCCAACTGTTGCTCTCTCTCTCTGGGCTCCATCTCCAACTATCATTTACTCCTCCCTCCACCCCACATCCCAACTTCAGCATATATACCAACCATTCCTTTGCTAGAATCTGTTCTGAAGAAGGATCACTGGGCCCAAAATGTTAACTCTGCTTTCTTTCCACAGAGACTGCCAGACCCGCTGAATTTTTCCAGCAGTTTGTTTTTGTTTCTGATTTCCAGCATTTACAATTCTTTGGGTTCTTTTCTCTCTTCCTTCGTCTGTCAATTCCTCCGTATGTCGATTCCTCTGTCTCTCTATATCTATTCCCCTCTCACTCTTTTCTTTTTGTCTTTCCCTCTCATTGTCTCCCCATCTCTCTCTTCCCCCCTCTGTCTCTCCACCCCTTTCTTTCACTTTCATTGTTTCTCTTTCTTTCCCCGTCTTCTGTCTCTCCCTCTCTCCCATTCACCCCCTTCTCCTTCCGTTCCCAGCATCTCTCACCTGTCTCTCTCTGACCCTACCCCCTTTTCCCCTGCTGTCTCACTTCACCATCTTTCTCCTCTCTTTGTTCCTGTCTGTCTGTCTCTCTGTGTATCTCCCTTCCGCTCCGTCTGACAAAATAGGGGATATTATAATATTAGCATATAAGTTTTGTCAAAGTTCATCTGCTGCTTTGAAACTCACGGGGACCGTCTGTTTTCTTGGACACAAACTGTCCCGTCAACCTTCAAATCAGTGGACAAAAAGTCATGAAACAAAAATAGGAACTGTTGGAGAAACTCAGCAGAAACTCTTGCAGCATCTATGGGAAGAAAACAGAGTTAATGTTTTAAGTCCAGTGACCCTTCACCAGAAGGGGACGAGAAACATTAATTCCTTGTCCCCCTCTCCAGATGTTTCCAGACCTGCTGAGATTTGCCAACATTCTCTGTGCTTGTTTCAGATTTCCAGCATCCATTGTTTTGTTTCATAGATGGGATGTCATCCCCATCATGAGTGAAATGTGTCACACTGACGAAGACCTATGGACGTCTCGAGTATCAGACCCTTTGCATTTGTGTAAATGTACAGAAATGGTGCTGTCCAAATTTCTAACTCAGAAATTACATTCATGTGGGCAAAGTGCTCCTTTGTTTGTCCCAACATCTTAAATTTTAGAATTCCTTTTTTGAATGTCGCAATTCTTACTCTTCCTAGAAGAAGCTTACTAAAACCATTTTTCCTACCAAGCTTGTGATCAATTGCTCCAGTTTTCCCTCTGCAGCTCTCTGTCCAATGTTATGTGTTACTTGTCCCCATCAAGCACCTTGGGAAGGTATCAGTGTGTTAAAGGTGCTATATAAATGCACATTGTTGTTTTTACATGCATGTAGTAGGGGCTGAATCTGTCTGATTAATCCAACACTTCATGTTCCAGGTTCAGAACATCTCACAGTCTATCGAGGTCCTGGATCTACGCACCTATCGCGATCTCCAGTATGTTCGGAACACAGAATCACTGATGAAAGTTCTCAACGCTAGGCTGAAAGTCGTATCAGAGAGCCAAACAAACCTGTTGAACAGAAATTTCCAGGTACAGTGTGGCCCCCAGAGGCAAAATTGCTTTTCATCGCCAATTTCCCTCCGCAGCTTTGCTCAAATGTACCTCCACTTGGACACAACTGTCTTGCAAGTGACCATTTATGGTTAGACATCCTGGATATTTGTCTCTGGAAAGCGTCATTATCTCAGGCATGTGTCTCAATCAAAGAGGGTGGTAGGATGAGCAGTGTGGCATCTGAGCAATAGGATCTTATACTGAACGTATGGGCACTGGATATTCAGCAACTTTATGAACACAGCTTAATTCAACACAGGGCAAGAACCTAACATTTTCCCGTTCTCTGTCACTCCAGAGACAGGGCACCTTTAGCTCTTGGCCACTGGAGCAGATTGTGTGTTATGTACGACATTCTTTCTCAATGTGGCTTTTGCTTCTTGCTCGTATATTAGAAGTACCATGGTGTGGCTGTAATTTTGTAGGTCTTGGTGAAGTGTTTTTTTTCCCCCTTTATTCATTCATGGGATGTGGGCATCACTGGCTAGGTCAGCATTTATTGCTCATCTCCAATTGCCCAGAGGGCAGTTAAGAGTCAACCACATTGTTGTGGGTCTGGAGTCACACATAAGCCAGACTAGGTAAGGATAGCAGTTTCCTTCCCTAAAGGGCTTTAGTGAACCAGATGGGTTTTTCCAACAATTGACAATGGATTCATGATAGTTTGTGACAGTTTCTGTCCATGCCTGAATATGTGGCTGTTTTTGTGTATGTATGTGTCAGTGCAATTATGTTTCAGTATGCGTATCTGGATGTGTGACCATGTTTGCATCTATGTATTTGGATGTGTGACTGTATTTGTACACGAGTGTATTGATGTGACTGTATTGAGTATCAGGGTGTGTGGCTGTGATTTTACTGGTCTAGGTATAATCTAGGTATGTTTGTTTAGGCTGTGTTTTTGTATATCTATTAGTGTGACTATTTCTGTCTGTGCCTGTGTATGTGTGTGTATAAACAGACAGACACACCATTCTGTTGTACTAACTTGAAACCATTGATCCCTGTTACCCAGACAGTAGAGTTGATGCTCCATTGCTTTATTAACATCTTTGCTGAGGCAGATTACAATAGTTTCGGAGATGATGGGAACCGCAGATGCTGGAGAATCAGGGTCTAGGCCCAAAACGCCAACTTTTGTGCTCCTAAGATGCTGCTTGGCCTGCTGTGTTCATCCAGCTTCACACTTTATTATCTTACAATAGTTTCAGGCTCTGTTCAAACAATCAGCTCTGTGTCTTTAAAGCTGTGGGCAGCTATACACATTCCCGGAGCGAAATCAGAAATAGATTCTGTACTCCCAATGCCCGTAAATTGGAACTGTAATTTGAGTTTCTGTTGAAACAAATGCAGTGAAGACGCTCACATATCAGTGCAGTCCAGAGTTGTTAGGGCTTGTGAAATGGAGAATGAATTTGACATGTCACAGATGCTCCGGTAGTCAGACCTTACAGTGTCCTGTATAATGGGCACATTTATCGGGAATTTAAGGGGATCAGCAAGTCGCAGCTTGAGCTGGGCCGAATCAAACGAGGCAGCAGTGAGATGTGGCAAGGAGTTTGTGAAACAAAGCCCATTATCAGTCTTGTTGAAGCAGATAGTGAGACTGGCAATGTTTAAAGGGGAATTGGGTGACAGTCAACCAAACTCACGACTACTTCCAACTAGACGGACAAGAGCAGCAGATCCATGGGAATGTCCTCCCCTGGTTGGCCCCCTCCAAGCCACTCCCCCTGAATCCTGACTTGGAAATACACCATTGTTCCTTCACTGTCATTGAGTCATAGTCATATAGCATGGAAGCAGGCCCTTTGGTCCAACTCATCCATGCCAAACAAGGTTCCCGAAGTAAACTAGTCACATTTGCCTGATTTGGCCCATTTCCCTCTCTTCCCTGTTCATGTACTTGTCCAAAATGTCTTTTAAATGTTGGAACTGTGCCTGCACTTATCACTTCCTTTAGCAGTTCATTCCATATTTGCATTCCATATATTTGTGAAAAAGTTGCTCTCCAGATCCCCTTTAAATCTTTCTCTTCTCACCTTAAAAATATGCTCCCTATCTTTGAATTCCCCCACCTTAGGGAAAGACTTTTAATATTCATCTGTCACTGGGTCAAAATCCTGAACTCCCACTCTAAAGGCATCGCGGGTGCCAGTACACCCCACAGACTGCAGCAATTCAAGAAGGCAGCTCACTGCCAGCTTCTCGGGTGCAACTAGGGACAGGCAACAAATGCTGGCCTAGCTAGGGACACCCATATTCTGTGGAACTATTTTTAAAATGACAGCATCACAGACTCGCTAAAGACAGCTTTATCACCTTTGTCTTTAGGAGAACATAAGAAATAGAACCATTAATACTGCAGGCACCTTTCAATACAATCAAGATTGATTCAGGGCTTCAACTCTGCTTTCCTGGCCATTCTCCTTGTCCCCGATTCCCTCAGAAACCAATATCCCTCTTTTCCGGTCTCAAATGTATTCAACAATGGAGCAGCCACACACATGAACAGAGGCAGAGAATTTCCCAGCACTCTGAACAAAGACATTTTTCCTCATTCCACACATAAGTGATGAATTCCTTATCTTGATACTGTGATACTCCAACTGGGGGAAGCTACTTCCCAGTAACTCTCCTGTCAAGGCACCTTCATATTCTGAAAGGTTTCAATGAGGCCACCTCTCAATTCTTCAAAACTCTAGAAAACCATTAGCCCGCGATAATCCTCCCATCCAGGAGTAAACTTAATGAACATTCAGTTACTGTCGGCAACTATTTTTCCTTAAATATGGAGACCACACAGTGCACTTAACAGTGAAGAAGTACTTAGATGTGCACCTGCGATACCAAGGCTATGATACGATGACATGGACCAAGTGCTGGAAAATGAGATTAAAATAGATGGTTGTTTTTGACTGGCACAAGCTCCATTGGATGAAGGGCTTCTTTCTGTGCTGTAGACTACTTGAATTTATGTCTACGACAGTACTCTAAGTGTGAACTCCACAGCACCCTACACAAATTGTATCAAGACCTTCTGATATTTCTAATCCAATGGTTGCAATGAAGGCTGACATGCCATTTTCCTTCCTACTGGTTTGCTGAATCAACAAGCCAACTTTCTGTATCAAACCTTGTTTTAATATGTTACTACAGCCATTGTTTTTATAGAGTTGTAATAAGGTTAGAGTTAGATTAGACTTGGTATAAACAGTATTAGTAATTTCAAATGTTATGAACCCAAGCTCCACTTGAGCACTCAACAAGTTAAAGTGTTCATCCTTTACTAGAGCCTGTTCGGTGTCTCGGAGAGACAGTTAGATCACAGAGACCCTACAGTTTAATGGCATCTGACCCATCGAGTCCACACCACCTCTCCAAAGAGTATCCCACTCAGACCCAGGCCACCGCTCCATCCCTGTAAACCCACATTTCCCATGGCTAATCCCGGCTAATCTGCACATCCCAGAACACTATGGCCAATTTAGAATGGCCAAACCACCTAACCTGCGCATCTTTGGACTGTGGAAGCAAACTAGCACACCAGGAGGCAACCCAAGCAGACACGGGGAACTTTTACACCATTCTTCAAAAGTAAGGGGTCACGGAGACAGCCAATCATTGCTGCTACTCCACAACAATACTCTGGTCAATCAGGATCTACCTGCCTGGTCTGAAAATTAAGATTGACGGCTAATTGCCCTTGTTGCATCTCCATGTCAGTGCTGGCCCAACCAATCAGCACCCACTTCTCATTCTGTATAAAATGGTGTCTCTTTTTGTACAAGTCAGTTCCTCATGTCCTGGTCCTGAGGAGTGTAAGATGAGAAGCTTCAATTTCTGAACTCTAAACCAAATTTGTTCTCAGTCTGAGTTCCCTTACCCCACAATATAAGATGTCAGTGGCCCATTGTGGTTTCCCCCTACATTATGAGCCCAGTGAGCCTTCTAAAAAGACATAAGATGTATTAAACTATTAACTTCACTTGCTCCCACAATGATATTGGTCTATGTTATGTTTGCATTTATACAGTAAATTTACCATAGTTGGTTTAACCTGAGGGTCCTCAGGGCAAGATTGAGAAGGTAAGGTTTTCATAGGAATCTGAGTTAGTACGGCAACTGAACCCATTCTGCTGGCATTACTCTACAATGCAAACCAATTGTCCAGTCAACTGAGCTAACTGACCTCCAATTAATACAGTATGGTACATCTTACTCAAACTGTACCAAGGAACCTGACAGGAGGGTTACCAAATAAACTTTCATACAAGCCATATCAGGAATTATTAGGAGCCGATCAAAAGCTTGGTTAAAGAGGGTAGATATGAAAAAATGAATAAGAGAGGAACATTAAGCTTACAGCCCAAGTAGCTAAGATCTGACTGAATATGATAGTGTAAAGTAATGGGAGGGGAGGCAGGGTGGTGACCACTTCACAGTTGGAGAAGCACAGATATCTTGCTTCCTGTCAGACTGAAGGTAGTTAACAGCAAAAGGGAGTGCCATGGGAGGATTTAAAAACAACAATGAGATTTTAATACGGACCCAGTCAGGGTGTGTGTGCCAATGTGGATGAACTAGACAGGGGTGATAGGTGCATGGACACTTGATGCCCAGTAGATGTAATGTCCCAGTCAATATTACAGGAGCTTCTACAAACCATCCATTGACACAATTTCACTACTGATCTCTTAATTTTGCCACTAGATCAACCAAGCAGGTGTAGGACTGTCAGGGACAGCGTGCTTAGTATTTTTATAACGTCCCTTCAAGAATTTAAATTTATGGATTCTTTGGCCTTAGATACTGTGGGGAAGTTGCTCATGTAGTGGTAATATCGCTGGACTAGTAATCCAGAAACTCAGAATAACACTGTGGGGATGTGGGTTCTAATTCTAACAGGACAGATCGTGAAAATAGACTTAATTTAAAAAAAGAAGTTAGTCTAATAGCAATCATGTTACCATAATAGCAACAATGGCAAAAGCCCAGCTGGTTCAGAAGGTCCTTAGGGCAAGGAAACTGCTGTCTTTCCTGGTCTGGCCTACGTGTGACTGCATACCCACAGCAATATGGTTGACCATTACTGCCCTCTGAAATGTGCCTAGCAAGGCAATGAGTCTGAGGGCAGCTAGAGAATAGGCAAAGAATGCTGGTCTCATCATGACACCCGCTATCTCATGAATGAATGAATAAAGATATTGACAGGGTTCCTAATGGAAATTCTCTGGTAAATTTACCAACTCCCTTTAGTCAGTCCTTGTTGAATAATGCAAGATTTAGATATGAAAGAGTTAATTTTCAGTATTAATGGGAAGATGCATCTGTTAACCCACGTGTACATGTTCATTACAACCAAGTACTAATTCTGAAAGTGACTCGAGGCAGCACAGTGGCTCAGAGTGCCGGTGACCTGGGTTCAATTCCAGCCTCAGGCAACTGTCTGTATAGAGTTTGCACATTCTCTCCGTGTCTGTGTGGGTTTCCTCCGGGTGCTCTGATTTCCTCCAAGAGTCCAAAGATTTTCAGGTTTTTGGTGGATTGGCCATTGCCAATGGTGTCCAGGGATGTGCAGGTTAGGTGGGTTAGCCATGAGAAATGCAGAGTTACAGGGGTAGGATAAGGAAGAGGGTCTGGGTAGGATGGTCTTTGGAGGGGTTGGTGTGGAATCAATGGGCCGAATGGCCTGATTCCACACTGTAGGGATTCTATGATTCTTTGAAGCCTCAGTACATATTCATTTGCTATCCCTCATTTTAAACAACACTCCTCATCATAAACAAAATGAATTCCCTTTGCTCTGAATTGTAAATATTTGATTTTGTTAAAGATCTAATTCAGACTTTTCTCCAGATAGACCAAGTCTCCTGCAGTCAACACAAAGAGAGAGCATGAGCATCTAGGGACAAGCAGTGCAGCGGAGAAATAACAGATCAGATCTGTCAGCATGGAGGGATGTGTGGCCTGAGAAAAAAATCTCCTGTGTGTGTTAAAGATTCATAAGCATGTTATCTTTCACAGTGCTCAGAAGGACAGTCATCTCCTTCTGGCTCTGTGAGGTTGATGTTTAGATGGAACGAGTTGCCAGATGGAATGGCAGATACAGGTATAGTTACAATGTTTGGATAAGTACACAAATAGGAAAAGTTGAGAGATAGGCCAAATACGGGCATATGGGACTAGTTTAGTTTAGGAAACCTGATCGTCATGGACAGGTTGGGCCAAAGGGTCTGTTTCTGTGCTGTGAGTCTATAATTGGTGCATAAGCCAGGTTTGGGTGGTGAACTGACTTTTTGTCTGTTTGCCTCTTATTTATACCAGACTGGTCTACAATGACTATTTGTAGACCACAAAGTAGCCCAGGAGTTGGAAAAAGTTTTCAGCCTTGCCCCCTGCCTTGTAGGTAGACAATCCTTCCTCATGGCTGAGTTCGAGAACCAGCCTCTTGATCTCTCTCAAATCACATGATATTCTTCTTTCCTATTCCTTCTTTCAAGGGCTGTGGGCATCAAGCCAGCATTTGTTGCCCATCTCTAATTGCCCTAGAATGAGTGGTTGGGCCCTTTTAGAGGGCAGTTAAGAAAGATGCTGTCAGTGTGGAGTTACACTTAGGCCAGAATGGGTAAGGATGGCAGATTTTCTTCCCTCCAGGGCATTAGTGAACCAGATGGATTTTCTGGATGATTAATTGTGGTTCTTTTTGTGCCACTGGGAGGGAAATATGCCATGAAGGTATAAGGAGAAAAAGAACAGGAAATGACATCACCAACCCAAGGAAACCTAACCAGATAAATAGAAAGCGGGACATAACACCAGCGCTTCGTCAGAGGCTCACTGATGATGTTACCTAGAATGGTGACGAAACGTCTGAAAACTAACCTTCCAGCTCAGCGAGCAAACTCACATCCAGTATAAGGAGGTTGCAGATAATTATAGATAGGTTGAATGAGTGAGTGAACTAAAATGTGGCAGACAGATTATAAGGTGGGAGGTTTTCCAATGTGGCAGAAAGATTGAAGAATTTCTCCACACAGAACAAATGAGGAATTCTGAGTTCCAGCCTAATATATGTGTATGAATCACATATAGCTAGTATACAGATACAGCAAGTAATAAAGTAGGCTAATACGATGTTTAAGACAGAAGTTAGGGATTTTTTTTCTCTTAAGGATATTTGACTTTTGAACTGTTTGTTTTAGAAGGTGTTTGTAGACATTTTTGAGACTGATTTTGAATAGATTTTTATTAAGCAGGGAATCAGAGGTTATTTGGGGTAGATGGGAATGTGGAATTCCAAACATAGAGATCACCCACAATCTTATTGAATGGCATAGTAGGCTCAAGGGAATAAATGACCTTTTCCGTACACATTACTGAGAAACTCGCCTTATAATTTTACATGAGGTTTCATACGAATGAGGTTTTGGTTCCACCAGTAGTCCAAGTTGGATTTGAACCCACATTTTCAGAATATTAGCCTGAATCTACGGATTACTAAACTAATACCATTACTTAACATTTACTTTTCCATTCCACAACACAACGATGGAATTGAAAATGGTATATCATACAAAGGCCAAAGGTGAGATAAAGGTTCGACTACCTCCTTTGAAGAAATTGCCACTCTTAGCTTTCCATGCAACATCTTAGTCACTTTCTTGACTGTGACTTAACACTGAACAAATTATTTTAATGATCCGATCACCAAATCTCCCTCCTGTCCTTGTTGAAACAGAGCAGAAGGAGCTTTAATCTACCTTTGGCATGTTCTCTCTGGCTTGGGCGTGTTGATTTTGTTATTTCACACCTGTATTACAGAGATTAGCATTCTACAATGTTATTTCTATCAGTGCAGGGATTTGAAAACATTATAATGAGAGAACAGTGTAAGGGTAAAATGAAAAGATTATTCTCCAACACCATCCTCACAACTGCAATTCAAAAGGACATAGATCCAAAATCTGGCTTCAGGAGAGATTTGAGGAATGTCAGTAAGTACCTGAAATATTTGGTGAACTCTAGGTCTGACTGCAGTAATCTGCTGTGACTTCTTGAATGTTTCCCAAACTTCCACCAAACGAGTGGAAGCACTAGCATTTATTGAAACAGGTGCACACTATTCAATGGGAGATGACCTTTGATCTGTATCTCATCTCCATTTGTCGGTCTCCATCCTCCAAACCTCTTAACTCACAGCTGGCAAAATATTTATCTATTTCAGATAAACACTGATTAATCCAGATATCATTTTCTGCTTTTGGTGGGAGAGATTTCCACATGTTTAGTACCTATTGCGTGATGGATTGCCTTCTAGTTTCTCTCCTTTGATTCTGACCCTATGTTCCATTGTCCTAGACGCCATTAGCATGAAAAATTTCCCTCTATACAGTCCTTTCAAACTCCCCAAACTCTCATCTGAACAGCCAACTTCTAATAAATGAAAATGAGATAAATACATACGGTAGAATGGAAAATATTTTCTTTGGAACAGTTAAACCTCGACTGCTAATTTATGTAACTGATCTTCCCATTTTAACTCTTTTGAGATGTGTTGTATGTGTACCTTGCCTTTAAGAATGCCATGTGCTATGTGTATACAGTGTTGTGGCTGTGCCAACTTGTCAGTCTGCTGTGAGTTTTCAAGCTGTACATGTACAGACATGAGAACAAAAATCTAACAAACTGCAGATGCTGTAAATCAGAAACAAAAATAAAGATTGCAGGAAAAGCTCAGCAAGTCTGGCAACATCCATGAAGAGAAATCAGAGTTAACATTTCAGGTCAAGTAACCCTTCTTCAGAATTGAACCAGAAACGTTAACTCTGATTTCTCTTCACAGATTCTGTCAAACCTATCAAGGTTTTTCAGCAGTTTCTGTTTTTGTTTCACACAGAAATGAGTTGGCTTGTGGAAATGTCTGCTTCATAATTTATATTGCACTTTACTGTTTTAAGTAAACTAATCCACAGAGTTTAACAACCTCTCTGATAAGCGATCGTCATTAGGTCAACAGCAACTGGTGTTTCTGGTGAATCTGCCCCCTACTCTTTCTGAAGTATGTGATCCAGAACTGTGCAGCATGACTCCAGGCATATTTAATGTAGCTGTAGTGAAACCTCTTCCCCATTATTTTCAAGCCTTCTGGGTATGAAGGCTAAACTTCCATTCACCAATGCAATTCATTTCTTTTGTACTCGGCAGCTACATGGGTGAAATGTGCAAATGTACTTTATCAATACTTTACAACACCTCCCTATTCTCAGCTTATCACAGTCCTTTCTTTTCCTACAACTAGTTTTTAGACAGGCCCTATGGTGAAATCTATCTGCCACAGTTGTGAGATCTCAAAAATATCTCTATCATTGATGCTTTCAGTCATATCCCTTACCTCTCCAATCATTGTGCAATTGATGATGTTGGGTCTGTGGATCTCTACTGTGTTATTTCTATCATTAATAAACATGATCAATAATTATGTATCTGCATCCCAGCACAGATCCTTGTGAGACTCATAGAATCATAAAGTCATATAGCATATATGTCGTCCCAACCCATCCATACCAAATACAATCCCCAACTAAACTAGCTCCACCTGCTTGCTCCTGGCCATATCCCTCCAAACCTTTCCAATTCATGTCCTTATCCAAAAGGCTTTTAAATGTTGTAACTGTACCCACATCCTCAGGAAGTTCATGCCACGCACGGACCACCCTCTGTGTAAAAATAAACCCCTTGTGTCTTTTTTAAAAATTTCTCTCCTCTCACCTTAAAAATGTGCCCCCTGTTTCTGAAATCCCTCATCCCCCTCCATTCAGCTGCTTCTAAGTCAAATACTCACTCATTAGTAATCTCCTAACCAAGTCAATCAGTAGTTCTCCCCCTTCCAACTCTACTCTATTTTAGCCCTCTCCCCCTCTCCATACCTCTCCTTCACCTTCGACGGTCTCATTACTCTTAATGGGCTGTGCACAAAAATTATTCAATTGGAAAACTCAGCTGATTTACTGGTGTTAGTTAATCGATGTAAAAGAAGACATGGATGATTTGATGATGAAAAAAAAACTCAGTTGTGTGTAAGAGCACTTCTGAATATACAGAAAACCATAGAAAATAAAGATCATAATTTGCCTTCAATTCCAAAGGCTTTAAATTTAGTAAGTGATTCCTAATATGGAATGTTACAGGGGGTGAATACCATCAGCTACAAATACCCCTCAAAATGATATATTATCTTGACTTGGAAATACATCGCTGTTCCTACATCGATGCTGGGTCACAATTCTAGGACTCCCTCCCACACCACACTGTGGGAATACTTTTTCTATTTATTCACTGGGTGTCGGTAGCTAGGCAACCATTTATTGCCCATTCCTAATTGTCAGAGGGCAGTTAAAAGTCAACCTCATAGCCATAGGTCTGGAGTCACATGTGGCCCAGACCAGTTCAGGATCATAGTTTCCTTCAGTAAAGGAATTTTGTGAGCCAGGTGGGTTTTCCAGCAATTGACAATGGATTCATGGTCATCATTGGACTCTCAACTCTATTTTTTATAACGTTGCATTGAAACTTCATCTGCCATGGCAGGATTTAAATCCAGGTCCCTGGAATATTATGTTGGTATCTAGATTAACAGTATAGCAATAATACCACGAGCCTCTCACCTCTTACTTGATGACCAGGAAGTTCGTTCCAAAGGGGATTAACACCACCATCCAGGGATGGGCAACAAATGTTACTTTGTCTTTGTATCTCAAGCATCATTTGTTTTTGAAATGGCCCACTGATAATGCAGGCAATTTGAATTGCTGACTCCTGGAGCTGAGGAATTCAGATGGAAGATGGCAAGTGGAAAATTACAGGTCTTCCTAATGTTTGCAGCAAAATACACAGTTTAAAAAAAAAATCAGCTTTACAGGCACTCATAAATCATCTGTTGCTTTTCCCCAGCCCCTGCACTATGAGAAGCAGATGTAGATTAATGTAAGACTTTGAGGTCTGTTGTTTATTAACACATTCTTCCTCGCTCCTTGTCTTTTCTAGACAATGCATTGTTTGTTAAGATGAAAAAAACCATCTAGTTAAAATTTATATGTGATATTTAGTGTCATTCAGGGGTCTAGGGGATGTAGATGTATTTTGAGACAAGGGTTTTGAATTTCATAAGCAAAACAAGTGTCAAGGAGATTGATGTTGCATTCGCTGATTCATAAATTAGGTGCCAAACCAAGCAAAACGTTTCAATTTAGCTATGGATAAACTGTCGGATTAAATTACTGGACGCAAATTACATCTACTTTCTTTAAAGATGCATAGGCAGGTATAATGATATCCTGTTCCTGCATGGCTGTCTGCATTGTTACCAAGGAGAAGGAGGGTTTTAGTTAAATTCCTTGCACTACCTCTCTTCGCACAGCACTGTCTGGGACAGGCAATTGGCAAGACAGGATTTCGGGACTCTCGTGTTCATTCATTAATGGGATGGGGACAAAATCAGCATTTGTTACCCATCCCGGATTACCCTTAAAAAAAATTAGCTTGCTCAGCCATCTCTTGAGGGCAACTAAGAATCAACCACATCATTGTGGGCCTGAATCACAAATCGGGGGAGGTGATGGCCTGGTGATAATGTTGCTGGGCTGTTAATCTAGAGACTCAGAGAGTGTTCTGGGAACAAAGTTTTAAATCCTGCTTTGGCAGATAATAGAATTTGAATTCAACAAAAATCTGGAATTAGGGGTCTGATGGCAATCGCAAATCCATTGCCGATTGTCAAGGGAGGAAACCCATCTTGTTCACTAATGTCCTTTAGGAAAGGAAACTGCTGTCCTTACCCTGTCTGGGTTACATATGACTCCAGGCCTACAGCAATGTGGTTGACACTTAACTGCTCTCTGGGCAATAAATGCTGGCTCAGCCAGCAAGGACCTCAACTAATGAGTTAAAAAGATAATGACAGCAGAGTCCCCTTGATAAGCAGGTAACACCTTTACTGATGTCAAGTTTTGAATTCATGATTTATTAATTAAACTTAAATTACACAAATTGTCAGGGCTGGATTTGAACCCGTAAGCCCGTATGGGCGGCACAGTGACTCAGTGGTTAGCACTGCAGCCTCACAACATCAGGGACCCGGATTTGATTTGCGCCTTGGGCGACTGTCTGTGTGGAGTTTGCACATTCTCCCCGTGTCTGCGTGGGTTTCCTCTGGCTGCTCCGGTTTCCTCCCACAGTCCAAAGATGTGCAGGCTAGATGGTTTGGCCATGCTAAATTGCCCATAGTGTTCAGGGGTGTGTGGGTTATAGGGGGATGGGTCTGGGTAGGATGCTCGAACAAGCAGTGTGGACTTGTTGGGCTGAAGGGCCAGTTTCCACACTGTAGGGAATCTAATTTAATCTAAGGTCTATCCATTAGCCTGGACCTATGGATTACTAGTCAAGGGACGTTACCAGTGTCCCAACATCTCTGTCCTAGTCTGTCTACGAGATCAATTTGCTTATGCAGTCATTGCTGAGGGAGGGAAGAGTCTGGGCATCAATTTTCCTCAAGTCAGCAAAGGTTACAGGTCTGAGAGGCTTCAGTGAATTCCCTACATGACCCCCATCACCAACAACTGATAGTGCACCAAAAGCTTGCCCAATGCAGCAGGTCTTACGTATTTGAAAGAAAGGAGGAATGGGCTAGGGGTGGAGGGATGTAAGTCCAGAGCTTGGGGTTTTGGCACCTGAGGTAAAGCCAAAAATGATGGAGCGATTGTGACTGGGGACACAGAGGCTGGGAGGTATCTTGAAGGACTATGATACTGGAGGGGTTTGCAAAGACAAGGATCAACACCTCCCTGGTCCCTGGGTCTTGTACCCAGACTGCCATACCACCTACTAGGTTAGCACTCAATGTGATCTGAGCTCCTCTGCTCAAGAGTAGTTCTATGCAGCTTCCCCTAAGCTATGTATCTTTCAACCTCTCAAACCAATTCTGCCATTCAGTAACAGCATGGGTAATCAACATGGTCATACTTTTGGTTCTGTGAAACGTCAATACCTTAATTAAAAGGAAGTGCTGACCCTTCAGCAACGCCCTCCAGCTCATCACCCTGTTCCCCTCATTGTCTATAGTTCCACAAGGGCAAAGAAACAGGAAGGCAAGTAGGAGGGATCAAGATGGCAAATGAGGCAATGAGGAGACAGTGAGGGGGGGATTGAGTGAAATGAGGTAGCGAGGAAGGCAGTGCATGAAAGGAGGCAGCAAGGGAGGAAGTGAGGAGAGAACAGTGACAGAAACGAGGCAGCGAGGGGGCACGGTGTGTGAAATGAGGCAATGAAGGAAGTGAAGATAGTGAGTGACTTGCTTTTACAGTGTGGTGACGTGAGATAATGGTTTAAACTCCACATGAGTTTCCACACATCATCATCATCTCACCCAATCACCATAACTTTCCATTCCTTTCTCTGTCAGGCATTTATCCAGCTTTCCCTCAGATATACCGATGTTATCTCCCTAACAGGACTAGACAGAGTAAATACAGGAAGGATGTTTCTGATGACTGGAGAGTCCCGAACTAGGGAGTCACAGTCTAAGGATAAAGGATAAGCCATTTAGGACTGAGATGAGGAGAAACGTCTTCAATCAGTGAGCAGGGAACCTGTGGAATTCTCTGCTGCAGAAAGCGGTTGAGACCAAAACATTGAATATTTTCAAGAAGGAGATAGATGTAGATCCTGGGGTTAAAGGGAGAAACAGGGAATTGAGTTGGATAATCAGGAATTATCATATTGAATGGTGGAGCCGGCTCAAAGGGCTGTATTATTTTTCAATCATTCCCAGGGTGGCTGACTTGGCCAGCATTTATTGCCCATCCTGAATTGGCCAGAGGGCAGTTGAGAGCAATCATATTGCTGTGGGTCTGGAGTCACGTGTAGGCCAGACCAGGTGAGGCTTGCAACAGTCTCCTTCCCTAATGGGCATTAGCCGCTTACGGTCTATTCCTGTTCTTATTTTCTATGCTTCTATTTAACTAGCACTGATTATCCAGTACAATATCCTTAACTTGGTGGGGTGTCTGGTTACCTCATCTGGTTTAACCTGGTCATGGCCTCAATGTTAACTGATATCCAGACCTCAGTGTTTCTAGATTGGAAACTGATTTGAGTGGTACAAACGATTGAAGTAATAGAGTAAAAGGAAAGGGTGAGCTATTACTCTGATGGATTAGAGCATTTATTGCGAACAGAAACTGATTCAGCAAACTGTCTTGGCATTTGACAGGAACTAAAGGAGAAGATGAATGAATTGTTGCCACTGATACCAGTCCTCGATCAATACAAATCAGATGCCAGATTGATTCTAAAGTTAAAGGAAGAAGTTCGGAACCTCTCAGTAGTCCTGCTGGGAATCCAGGAAGAAATGGGTGCCTATGACTATGAGGAACTACAGCACCGAGTCATGCTTCTTGAGCAGAGACTCCATGCCTGTATGCAGAAATTGGGTAAAGACTTCTTTGAATCAACACTCACCTCCCTCACTTTCTAGGACTCTTCTGTTATTGCATGGTTTGGATTGCTTCAGTGACAAGTTAATGCAGGAACAAGGGTCCACTGCTTGCTGTCTGGCCAGCAAGAGGTTGACACTGGTTTATTTCATGTCCCTGCCCACATTTAGAGTAATCAGTCATCTGGATAACTGTGTACCCCAGCTCCTTCCACTCCCCTCACCATAATTTCCCCCTTGCCTTACACCATTCGCCCTTCCATTAGACTATTCCAACCTCCCCCTCCCATCACTCTCCCATTTCCTTAAACCATTCAGTCCTCTTCTACAGAGCCCCCTCCTGCACTTCCCCCCCGCCCCACACCATTTCTTCACTATCATCCCTTCTGTCTGGTTGGATGTAAAATGCATTGCCCATCCTCTGTTTGACTTCACTAATGGCCAACATTTACCCTAAGCCATTTTAATTTGAAAGGCCTTGCCTGCTTTCAGCCTGTTCTCTACCTCACTCTGTGAGGTTCTCTTGGATCTTCCCAAAAAGAACTGAACATTTGAATGACTGGTAACATGGTCGAGCACGAGATAAATTTATCCATTGTGTTATCCTGCAGGCTGTGGGAAGCTAACGGGCATCAGCAACCCATTCACCGTCCGGGCTTCGGGCTCCCGCTTTGGGGCATGGATGACCGACACTCTGGCATCGAGCACAGAGAATCGGGTAGGTGGACTGGACCAGATCGACTGAACTTAACCGATTAGAAGGATGTTGCGGTACACAAATGATGGTTTGACATGGTTGCCTTGTGGCTTAGACCGGCTAATTACACGTGACCAGCAGAGAGAGTTTACTGGTTTATTTAGTGAACTGGATAGAATATAGAGTGAGCAAGAAGGTACATGTGCAACTGAAAGGGTTATTTGGAGAAGAATCCGGGATGCTGTCAGGGGAAAAGAATGACTCCTCTGCCATTCGGTTTAAGTATTAGTCACTTAGAATCTTAAAGACCTGCCCCTTAATTATTTCCATTGAAAGATTTTCCACAATTATGGTGCTGTAATTAGACATCATTTACTAAACCATCCTAAGTGTGCTATGAATTACATTGACAAACAATTTGAGATTGCAAGTTGGACTTAGTATGGTACATTTTTGGGTGTTGGAGATTACTTAAGTTAATCCTTAGGGCCCTGATTCTTTGCATATATGGACCTGTTTCAACCCAACAAAATAGGTCACTGCCATTCATTGGTTCATTTCTCAGGGCAATGCTGATCAGAGTCGACCTCCTTCATTTAAATTTAAACAAAGTCTGGCAGTTAATTGTCAGTCATCATCCAACAAGTGCATTCTCCTAGGCAACACCTCAGCCATTCGAGTCCACTTGCCAACTAATCAACATTCTCCTCTCACACAGTATAGGTGCTATTTTCCCTTAATATTGTCAGGACAGTTTTCAAAAATACCTATAGCAAACAAAAGGTTTTCACAAATATGGTGCTTTTCAGCAATACTGACATTCTGTACGACTTGGAAGTCTTGTATTTCAGGACTCTTGCCTCAGTAGCTCATGCCTGGTTTAGCTGTTAGCAACCAGATAAATGTTAGTTGATCAGAGATATTAGTCTGTGATATGACACAACTAACGCAGCAAGCAATCACTGAAGAGCCAATGAGAATCATTGCTTCTGGGCCCCTCCCTGTCAATGTGCTGACCTGCCTGGACTCAGATCTAGTAAGCCGAGAGAAGATCATGCGGAATTGAAAAGATAGAAAGAACCAATTTTGTACCCTATGACCTTCCTCACCTACAGAACAGATGTCCTACTACAGGGCCTTCCTTACCTGTAGAGAATATCGTGAACCAAAAATAACAGACATCACACAGTTTCCTATATTTCCAGCAGTCAAAGCTATTTTACTCTGGTGATCACTAGTAGAATATTACTTTTAGTGTTAGGGACGTCACTCATATTGAGCAGCTGATTGTATTTATTATTGTGTCTTTTGCAATAGCTTCCCTGTTAATGACCCATTTAGCATTCATGGTGAGCTTGAGGTAATTAATTTATATATTACTGATGACACTGCAATGGTTTATGTTCCAACTGTGGGATTAATAGGTTGTTCTTACATATTCTACATCAGTAATTATAACAGTGAATGATGCCACTGATGCTAAATTGTTGACTAATCTAACCTCGCCTAGTTGATACTAATTAATATCACAATGTTTAAGTGTTTATGAGACGCAGTAAATTAAACCTTTACAGACGAATGGTGAGTGACACTCCCTTATGGGCCACAAAGGAATACTATTTCTGTTATACTTACAGCTTTTATATTCTTGGGAAGCTCAGTTCATGGAGATGCTGCTTTTAGATTAGGGAGTCACTTCTGGTCTATAGTACTCACTGCACAGTTGTGTACCAGTGATAAATGGATCCCTTGTATTACTTTGGCAGAAGGAGAATTGTGCTCCTCAAGACAGCACATAATGTAGTTTAGGAAATCAAGTAGCTCCCACTTTCAAAGGGCAGGATAAACGGTCCCCTTGTTCTGCCTAACTGCAATTAAAGCACACACGAACTGGAGGCAGATTGTGGCTTCCTCCATTACTACCACATCAAATACTCTAGGAGAGAAGCCGTCTCTGCATTTTATCCAGTCCAAATGTCAGAAACAATTCTATTTCTAGCATGCCGTTCTGGTATGCCATTGCACACATCTGTTTAACCCAGATTTTTCCAATCCTTGTGAGCAAATGTTTTTGTTGCAAGCACGCCAACACCGTATGATTGCTGTCTGAAACATAAAAATGTAAGAAATAGGAGCAAGAGTAGGCCATCCAGCTTATCATAATTGGCCGACTCTTCTATAAGATCTGTTCCAGGTGAAAAGTCCTCTTCCATGTCAGTTCCTCATATCAACTCCAAAATATTTCACAACGCTCTCTCTCTCCCTTTTAAATACTTCCAGTGATCTAACCTTAATGATTCTCTGCAATAGAGAGATCCATTCATTCTACCTCTGGGAGAAGCAATTCCTTCACATCTCAGTTTTAAATGAGTGCCCCCTTATTCACTGAGGCTGATATAAAGAGGATGGGAGGAGGTGGGTATGGACCATGAACACGGGGTAGTACGAAGATGTCTGTTGTACTGAAAAATCTACTCTCTTCTGCCATCCTCCTGGTGTCCATGCGTTGGTTGTGAATGATCGTGGTCTAATGAAATTTGAGGAACCATTGGCCTGAAATTGGCCTGTCGCTTTCCAAAGGGGCTAGAAGTCTTACAAGACAGTATCGATCAAGCCAAACTTGCACTTGTAAAAGTAACAGTTCTGTTGGCACCCAATAGGAAAACGTTAGCAAAAGCATTTAGACTGCCAGCCACTCCGATCTTAAAACCAACAACACATCGAGCTTATTAGTCAGACTGGTGTGATTAAACATCAAAATTAGTTTGGGGACTTAATTCATCTTTACTGTTCAACGTTATACTAATAGCAAAACTGAACAGAATGCCTTTGAATCTCAGTGGATTTGGCCTGGAAGGGCAAATTAAAGCACACACGAACCAGCTCCCTTCTTTCTCGGTGCAGCTAGTTTCCTTGCAAGCTTTGAACAATTATCAAATGACTAATTAGTTTCTGAAGAAAACACCAGCTCTGATCTAAATGATAGGCCAAACTGGCTCAATGGACACAAAAACAAAGTTGCTGGAAAACCTCAGCAGGTCTGGCAGCATCTGTGAAGGACTAAACAGAGTTAATGTTTCAGGTCCAATGACCCTTCCTCAGAAGGGCTCAATGGACTGAATGGCCTCCTCCTATGTGGGGAAGTGAATACTCCACCTCTCCTCATTTAAGATAGATTATCAGTCATTTAAAAGCCACTGTTTTTCTTAATTAGGTCACTTTCCTTCCAGTACAAAGATCATCTGTGTTGCCATTGGTTATGACGCCTCTAATGTTATTGGACATTGTGATGGCAATGAAACCAGATACCTTCACTGATGAAGGGTCTAGGCCCGAAACGTCAGCTTTTGTGCTCCTGAGATGCTGCTTGGCCTGCTGTGTTCATCCGGCCTCACATTTTATTACCTTCACTGACCTCAGGTTGGCACATCACCTGCAAGGTCACAGTGAGAGATTCAGCAATCTGCCTTAGTGCCAAGCTGATCCAGTGTCCAAGGAAATGTTGCCACAGTCCCAGGGAAATACAGAACTGCTCTCTCTCATTAAAGAGAAATGACTGGTGGTAGTTTAACCTGAGGGTCAGCACGCCTCAGGCGAGGGGAGAGGTTGAGGAGGAGAGTCCTTCATGGTGACGTCAACCAGTGTGGGAATTTAACTTGTGCTGTTGGTATCAGTCTGCATCACAAACCAGACATCTAAGCCAGTCAACATCGCCATCCTCTCTTAAAACCCCACTTGCACACTCAAGTCAGGAATATGGAATAGATAAGAAAACCAAAGACCGAGAATGCAGGATGTGCATTTAAATACTGCTTTTCATGCACTCCTGATGTCCTGCTGATATGTTTTACAGTCAATCTTTGATCTGTAATCACTACTGTAATGTTGGAAGATCAGCAATTTGTACACAGCAAGCTCCCCAAAACTGCAATACAAGAATGAGAAGAATATCTTGGGCTTTTTTAACGGGATGTTGGTTGAAGGACAAACACTCGTTCTTGATCCAAAAAGTGGCTTCTAGATCTACGCAAGAAAGTAGACAGGACTTTGGTTTAATGTCTCTTCTGAAAGACAGCACCTCTGACCACTGCAGCACTCCCTCAGTACTGCACAAGTGTCAGCCTTGATTTGCAACAGGACAGCTTGCCCGGCCATTACTCCAGGGTCAGCAAACTCAGTATGGGAAGACACCTGATGTCGCCCAGGTAGGTGACAGTTAGAACATAGAACTGTACACCACAGGAATGGGCCCCGGACACGACGCCAAATTAACCTAACGCCTTCTGTCTGCCCTTGTTCCATGTCTTTCCATTACTTACATACTTCTGCTCTTATCTAAAAGTTCCTTTATTTCCCCTATTGTATCTGCCTCCACCACCACCTCTAACAGTGCATATCACAGTCCTATCACTCTGTCAAAAACTTGCACCTTTTAATTTTCCCCTCTCAGCTTAAATGCATGCCCCTAGTTTCAGACATTTCAACTCTGGAAAAAAAGATTCTGACCATCAACCCTATTTATGCATCTCAATTTTATAGACTTCTATCAGGTCTCCGCTCAGCTTCCACCGCTCCAGAGAAAACCACCTGAATTTTTCTAGCCTCTCCTTATAGTTTATAGCCTCTAATCCAGCAGCATCCTGGTAAACCTCTTTCGAACCCTATCTAAAGTCTCCACATCCTTCCTGTAATGTGGCAATGAGAAGTGAACGCAATACTCTAAGTATGGCCTAACCAAAGTCATATAAAGCTGCAATATGACATCCTGGCTCTTGTACTCAATTCCCTGGCCAATAAAGACAAGCATGCCATATGCCTTGACTGCCACCCTATCTACTTGCATGACCACTTTCAGACTTAAACCCCAAGATCCCTCTGTACATCAATGCTGTTCTGCACTTAATTGTATCCTTTTCCTTAATATTTGATCTTCCAAAGTGCAGCAGCTCACACTTACACAGATTAAACTTCATCTGCCATTTCTCTGCCATACCTGCAACTGATCTATATACCGCTGTATCCTTTGACAACCATCTACACTACCAACAACTCCACCAATTTGTGTATCGTCTGCAAACTTATTAACCCACCCATATGCATTTTCATCCAGGTCATATACTTGTATCACAAACAGCAGAAATCCAATACAGATCACTGTGGAATCTGTGTGTAGTGTGTGAATTTTAGTCATGCATACACTTAATGTTTCAAAGCTTTAGGAGGAGCTCACCAGGACATTCCTGCCAATATCATATGACAGGCAATAAACCAACATTCACAATTCATGATTTCTAAACTATTTTTTGGAACTTCCACTGTGAGGAGACAGAGAAAGTTCAAACAAAGAACACCAGGCAGCTACAAAAATGTATAGCAATTGGTAAATTCAAAACATTTGGGATCTCTAACACCCAAGGTCAATAATGTTGCAGATAAGCAACCACATTTCCTAAAGCCTTGGTCAGTTTGAGTGATATTTTCAGGACTTTTATTTGAACTAAAGATGTACAAACCACAGGTTCTGCTGTTAACCTGGCTCCTACAATGCGCTCTCTGCTAAAGTAACATAGACAGTTGAAGGAAAGATACTGGGTCATTCAGAATCTGTAAGATAAATAAATGTGAACAGGGTTTTTTTTGGAGCAGACTACTATCATGAGAATTCAATGGGGATACAGTGATCTGCAGATCCTAGCAGTTATTCCTCAATTCTGCAATGCTAGTCCCAATTTTTAAGGAAAAAATTTTTTGGTTGTTGCTACATTCCCTGGACCTAGTTGCCCTTGCTAAATTGTTAGACTTGCACTACTGTAATCTATGCTCAGATAATGTAGTGATTGAGTGGCCACTGAGGCCATTTCAGGGAGTAGTTAAGAGTCAACCATGTTGCTTTGGGTCTGGAGTCACATGTAGGCCAGACTGGGTAGGGGTGGCAGATTTTGCTCCAACGAAGACATAGTCAGCGGGATGTTCCATCATTACACTCGTAATCCCAGAATTTTAACTGGATTCCAGTTGCACACTCTGCCGTGGGCATAATCCGAACCTGTGTTAATAATCTAGCAGCGATATCACTAGGCCAGAAGGCAGTAGGAACTGCCGACGCTGCAGTCTGAGACAGCAAGGTGCGGAGCTGGAGGAACACATCAGGCTCCTCCGACGCTGCCTGGCCTGCTCCGTTCACCCAGCTCCGCACCTCGACATCACCAGGCCGTGAGTCTGCCTTTAACGTTCCCTTTGTTGTTTCTTTTTATATATAACACACGCAGTTGTGGTACATGGACGGATACCTGAACGGTCGGACGGTGCGCGAGTTCCGCTCCTTCAACGACTTCGTCAAGGGGGAGAAGTTCGTCATCTACCGCCTGCCTCACCCTTGGGCGGGAACGGGTCACGTGGTCTTCAACGGCTCGCTCTACTACAACAAGTACCAGAGCAACATCGTCATCAGGTACCACTTCCGGTCGCGCAGCATCCTGGTCCAGCGGAGCCTGGACGGGGCCGGCTACAACAACACCTACCCGTACTCGTGGGGCGGCTTCTCCGACATCGACCTGATGGTGGACGAGAGCGGCCTGTGGGCCGTCTACACCACCAACCAGAACGCGGGCAACATCGTCATCAGCCGGCTGGACTCCCAGACGCTGGAGATCCTCCAGAGCTGGGACACGGGCTACCCCAAGCGCAGCGCCGGTGAGTCCTTTGTGATCTGCGGCACCCTGTACGTGACAAACTCCCACCTCGCCGGCGCCAAGATTTACTTTGCCTATTACACCAACACATCAAGCTACGAGTACACTGATATCCCATTCCACAACCAGTACTCTCACATATCCATGCTGGACTACAACCCGAGAGATCGAGTTCTTTACACCTGGAATAACGGTCACCAGGTTCTCTACAATGTCACCCTTTTCCACGTTGTTAAGACGTCGGGCGAGTTGTAATGTCGTGACAGGACACTCCTTTTTACATTTAAGCATACTGATACTTAAAGGAAAAGAAACAAGACTGTTCAGTGTGAGTGCGCATGGTTTTTTTTTTGTGTTACCAAACAATAAAGTTTAACTTTGAAATGGACAAATTGTTTGGTGTCTTACGGATGACCTTAGTTCAAGGGCCCAGCCAGTTGTAAAAACCTGATTGAAAGGAACAGGGAATGCTCAAAAGACTCAGCGGGTCTGGCAACACACATGGAGAGTCCGGTGTTTCGGATAGGGCAGAACAAAGTACATTGGAAGAGTCGCCATTCTTAGATGACACCCAAGCTTCAGTCTCTTTTATTGTTGATTGAGCTTGCTATTATTTTTAACAAATGAAAAAAAACTGCAGAAAGCTATAAGTACAGAAGGACACGGGGGTCTGTGGATATAGTCATGACAGCTTGGAAGCAGACCCTTCAGTCCAACTCCCCCATGCTGACCAGGTTTTGTCAACTGAACAAGTCTTCTATGAATGGTGGCTCACTGTTTAGTGTAGCTGCCTCATGGTGCCAGAGACCTGGGTTCGATTCCACTCTCAGGCACCGGTCCAAACTCCACACAAGCATTTTCCCCTCACCTGTGTGGGTTCCCTCCAGGTGCTCCAGTTTCCTCCTGCAGTCCAAAAGATGTGCAGGATAGGTGGTTTGGCCATTCTAAATTGCATGTGGAGTGTAGGTGTCTGGGTGGGATGGTCCGAGAGTTGATGTTGACTTGTTGGCCCAAAGGGCCTGTTTGCACACTGTAGGGATTCCATGATCTATTTGCCAGCATTTGGCCCATATCCCTCTAAACCTTTCCTATTCATGTACCTGTCGAAATGTTGTATCTACCACTCCCTTGGGCAGTTCATTCTGTGTAGGCACCACCCATGTACAAAAAGCTAACCCATTCATTGGACAATAGAGCAGGTAAATGGAATGTGAGCCTTTATTTCAAAGTTAATTGAGCAATTATTTATATGGAATATATGAATAAAAGCAAGGCCCTGAGGATGCTGGAGATTTGAAATAAAAAATTGAAGTGCTGGAGAAACTCAGCAAGCCTGACAGCATCTGTTGAGACAAAAGCAGTTAATATTTTGAGTCTGGTATGACTCTTCAAATTCCTCTCCGGGAATTTCAGTTCATCTAAACAGCCTTATAATCGCAAATGCAAAGAAAGGAAATTACTGGATTAAGCTAAAGGATCTTTCTCTTATGTTGCCTTGTACATTGGTTTCAACATTTTCATATTGACTTTGTTGACCTGATGGACATTTTAAAAATCTGATAGTGTTAGAAAAGGGGTTTCCATTTTTAAGGGAATCCAAAACTGTGGTCATAATTACAAAATGGCCAGCAATGAATCCTACCAGGAATCTGAGAAATACCTATTTAGCCAGGGAATGGAGACAGTGTGTAGCTTGCTGTAGCAGGCAGTGATGGAAGTAAAGAGCATGAATGGATCTAAGAGGGAGTTGAGACAAGCACAAGAATAGAAGAACATGACAGGCTAAGGTGAGCATTACAGTAGGGAGGAAATTCAGATAGAGCATTAAGACTGGTATGGAGCAGTGGGACTAGGTGACCTGTACCTGTACTGAAAACAAAAAGTGCTGGAAACCACAACGGGTCAGGCAGCATCCGAGGAAAGAGAGCAAGGTAATGTTTTGAGTCGAGATGACTCTTTGCCATTAGTTTGCTCTGTTCTGCCTGACCCACTGATCCCCAGCATTTTTTTTATTTTCAGTACAGATTCCAGTGTCTGCAGTAATTTGCTCCCACCTGGCCTGTTCCTGTTGTCCTTTTTGGCATCGAAAACTCACCAGAAGTGGGCTATCAGTTATAAGGCATACACTGAGCTATCAATGTGCTGTACAGGATGATTCTACACTGAGAGCAATACTTCCTGACTCTCTTACAATCGTGTAAAATAGGTCATTGCGAATTGTATTGTAAGTATCTACTTACTTTAATTTCTCTTGAAATCAATGAGTTGCTCCACATTGTCTGATTGTGGCAGCCTGGGAACAGTTATTTTAAACAGAATCACTTAAGGTAGAATTGAGAAATGCCAATCAGAGTGAACAATATCTCCCCTAATAACATTTGAGAATATGACAACTCTGTCGGGTCCATTTCCCATTTAACTTTGTCAATGCAACTAAAACACCAGAAATAACGTTTATCGCAGTCATAATTTGTGATATACAGAACCACAGCATTGAATTGGTCAATCCTCCCAAGTCTCCATTGCTTGATTTTTCACATTAATGAGTACCAAATGTATAAAGCAATTTTGTTTTGTGATGCCTTTCTGAAGGGCTTCAGATTTACTGTCATATAAGGTTGGACCATAATATGCAACAGTCTGTTTGTCTTGTTGGTTTATGACCCCATACAAATCTTGGTGGAAGCCAAAGAAAGGGCTGAATTTAAAAGCTAAAGCCTGTGCTTACAACAGTGGACAGCCTATCTCATTCAGAATGAGCCACCCAAGGATCTAGCTGGGCCTCTTCACTGCAGGAGTGAAGCCCAGTCCTCTCAGCAGAACAGGAGGCAAATATCCACCTGCTGCAGCTTTTGGACTAAACTTTAACCATTGAGCCACGTGTCCCTGGAATACTATGTGCCAGAGACAATTCTGAAAGAGATCATAGAATCCCTATAGTGTGGAAGCAGCCCATTCAGCCCATACCTACCATCTGAAGGGCATTCCAACCAGACCTACACCCCAACCCTAAAACCTTGCATTATCCATGGTTAACTCGCCTAGCCTGCACATCTCTGACACTATGGGAAATTTAGCATGGCCGATCCAGCCTAACCTGCACACCTTTGGGCTGTGGGAGGGAACCAGGGCACCCAGAGGAAGCCCCCACAGACACAAGGAGAATGTGCAAACTCTGCACAAGTAGTCATCGAAAGCTGGAATTGAACCTGGGTGCTGTAGGGCAGACACTGTGCCACCCAACTAAGGGCTGGCAGAGTTAGCTCATGTATGCTGTCTGTCAGACTTGTTGATGCACCAAAGTGAAGCTAAACAAGGTTTGTGACCAGTCAAAGCATGCCACAACCAGAAATCAGATTGGTCACTGTAAGGTTCAAGTAAACCAGAGCCAAATTGACCATACATCCGGACTACAAGTGAGAATTAAAACAGAGGTGACAATTCTTGTGTGCAGCCTGCCCCTCAGTTTTAGATGGTTTCCAAATCAACCTGCTCAGAAATGTTATGACACACCTCTGGAGCAAGCTCAGAGGTAAGAACACTACTACTGCCCCGAAGCACCCTTCCTCAGTGAGTTTTGGAACGTTCTTGAAAAGTCTCAGGCTGTGATAACAAAGCTCTTGCCAAATCCAAGGTGTTGACAAGCTAATGACATCCAATAAAAGCTTTACGCCTTGGGCTTGGACTGTGCCAAGCTTTGATAAACTGGAATTTACAAGTTTAATCTTTGAATATTCCGCTGAAGTTTTTGGCTGTATTTGTTTACTTTCTTTCTGCAAATTTAAAATGTCGAGCAGGTTTACTGAGATCTAATTGGATTGACTTGGTCTTGAAACCTTTAAGAGCTCAATTCGTGGATTTGAATCTCGGGTTCAAAGGTAACCAGAAGGCAATTGGAGCCCATTTGCCTCTTTGAGTCGTAGAGTCATACAGCACGGAAACGGACCCTTCTGTCCAACCAGTCCATGCCAATCATGTTCCCAAAATAAGCTCGTCTCACCCACCTGTGTTCGGCCCATATCCCTCCAAACCTTTCCTATTCATGCATTTAACCAAATGTATGTTCAAAGTTGTAACTGTAACTGTACCTGCACCCATCACTTTCTCTGGCAGTTGATTACACACAGGAACTACACCCTGGGTAAAAAGGTTGCCCCTCACGTTCTTGTTCAATCTTTCTCCTCTTACCTTAAAAATATGTCCCCGAGTTTGAACTCCCCCACCCTCGGCAAAAAGCCCTTGTCATTCGCCTTATCTATGCCCCTTATGATTTTATAAACTTCAAGTCAGTCACCCCTCAACCTCCTAAACTCCAGTGAGAAAAATCCTAATATTTTTCCACTCTGCTTTAAATATCTCATTACTGTTTAATTGCTGCATGAGTGAAATATATTAGAGGCTAAAAATCTGAAAGGAACAGAAATGCTGTAAAAACTGTGTAGAGAGAAACTTTTCATGTTGGTCATGAAAAGTTAATCTTGGTGGTCGCTGTTGCGGAAACTGCAGTGTCTGTTCTCCAACACTAGTCACACATGCAGATTTTTAGCCAGCTACCTTAGAGGGCAACTAAGCCTCCTGAAAGGAGCTCATGGTGAATTCACCACTCAAGGCTGCAGTTGGCAAATTGCTGGAATGGTAAGAGACCTGGATGATCACTGCAGACATAAGATCAAATCCCGCCAGGCAGCTTCGGGGAAATAAAATTGAATTAGTTTATGACTCAAAAGCAGGTCTCAGTAACGATGACTGTTGAAGCTAATGGACTATCACGGGGAGATCACACATCTGGTTACCAGTGTCCATTACTGAATGCCATCTGCTGTTCTTGTCCAGTTTCACCTAACTGTGACTACAGATTCATAGCAATGTAGTTGCTTTTTATGACTAAGCTCCGTTGCCTCCAAGCAGTAAGTGATAATGTCACTGGGCTCAGGAATTCAGATGTACAGGCTAATGTCTCAGGGTTTATAGATTCAAACCCCATCATTGTAGCCGGGGGAATTTAAATTCAGTTAATAATGTCTGAAATTGAAAGCTGGTCTCAATTATGGTGACCATGACATTGCCATCAATTGGTCTTAAAATCCCATCTGGTTCACTTATGTCGTTCAGGGAAGAAAATCTGCCATTCTTACCTGGTCTGGCCTACGTGTGACTCCAGACCCACAGCAATGATTCTAAACTGCCCTCTGAAATGGCCTCACAAGTCACTCAGTCCAAGGGCAATTAGGGATGGGCAACAAATTCCGGCTTTTCCAATGATGCCCATCTGTGAATGGTCAGAGCAATTAGTTGTAGGTGAGGAACAGTCGGTGAGAGGAGGAAAGTCAACAATTGCTGCTATTGGGGAACTGACTCCAAAAAGAAACCTGATACACTTGTGCAATGCAAGCTACTTCTTTCCTGCCTCATTTTCACTGATGCTGCATTGACTGTCAAACCCTCGTTCTTCTCGAGAGATTGTGGTGGCCCTTTGAGACTCTGATAACAATTGCTCATCAGTCTTGTCTGGTGCACCAGTGTCTGTTAGTGAAGGCGATCTGTGATTCACAAGCAATTTTGACATATGTGTGAAGTCCAGCTTCACACTGGTGAACCAGATTGATGCTCCATGTATGGGCTGAGCACAGCTATTCTGATTGTATCTTCAAGCCCAAATTCCCACATATCTCCTGCTAATTTCCCCCACCCCCAGCGCTACTTAAGAAGCTATCCACTTTGCTTTAACTCTGCTTCTACTACCTTTACAGGAAAACATCCCAAAGACTTGCGAACCCCTCAAAAAAAAGGTCTCATCCTTGACTTAAATGTGGAATATTACATATAATGATCAATCCATTCCAGCCCGAATGGAGATGATTAAATGTAAATCCCTCATCAACCAGGCAAAAATTGCACTGCTATTTAGTCTTAGAGTCATCAAGGTCAACAGCAGTGAGATCTCCACCCCATTGTGTCCAATATAAGACACCTAAGTATTCTAATCTACGTTTCCTGCAATTTACCCATAGCCTTAGCTTTCAGTTTATTCACATCATTTGCTTTATGCTCCTATTCTCCACTTATAGCAATTTGCTAAGACACGTCCCTGCTGTGGCTTGTAGAAACCCCTGCAGATAATTTATAACAGGTTTCTGGAACAGGTTGGACTTGAAACTTGAACTCCCAGCCCAGAGCAGGAACAGTACCCCTGTAACCTCAAGAACAGTGATGGCCTTTAGAAACAGACTCTTTAGACAGTTGACCGTCATCATCTCTTTCAGTCAACGAAAAGTTTGTGATCCACCAATTGGCTATTGACACCACTGGGTCATTGATCTGACTGGATAGAAGTAGCAGCTTCTACGAAGTGCAGCAGTGAGCCCAGTGAAGTGGCAATAGTGAGCTAGTCGACTTTTCTAATGACAATTTAACAGATTCTGTCACACCTTGCTGTGGTGAAGTTCCTCTTGGTACCTATAGGTCCACCATCATCTGCACAGCTCCACCATGCCCTCAATACAATTGACAGAACAAATACTCATACATGTTTCCTTGCTCTCTGACTCAGCATCTAGCAGACAGTGTTGCTAGCTTCAGCAAGAGACAAGAAACCTAAAAACTACATTTAAAGAAAAATTCACACAATATGGGTGTTACTGTTAGGTCCAGTATTTATTGCCCTTGAGGAGGTAGTGGTGAGCTGCCTTCTCAAACTGCTACAGTCTATGTGTCACAGTGGTTTCTTACAATCAGATGGCTTGCTAGGTCATTTCTGAACCAAATGGGTGGCATAGTGGTTCAGTGGTTAGCACTGTTTTCTCAGAGACCCGGGTTCAATTCCACTCTCGGGCGACTGTCTATGTTGAGTTTGCCACATTCACCCCGTGCCTGTGTGGATTTCGTCCAGGTGTTCCGGTTTCCTCCCACAATCCAAAGATGTGCAGGTTAGGTAGGTTGACCATACTAGATTGCCCCATAGTGTGCAGACTAGGTGGATTAGCCATGGTAAAAGCTGAGTTATGGGGATAGAGTGGATCTGGGTTGGATGCTATTTAGAGGGTCAGTGCAGCCTCAATGGACTGAATGGCCTCTTTCTCCACCATAGAGATTCTATGATGCACAAAGTCAACCACATTTCTGTGGGTCAGAAGTCATATATGGTCAGACCAGGTGAGGATATCAGATTTTCTTCCCTAAGCAGCATTAGTAGCAATTGCTAATAGGTTTATGGTGCCATTGTTGTGATTGGCTTTCAATACAGGATTTCCTATTTAATTCCCAGCAAAATGCCATTCTGTGATTTGAACCCATATCCCTGGAGTGTAAATTTGGGCTTCTGGAGGATTAGAACAGCAACAGTACCACTTCACCATGCACTGATGAGCTTGTTAGTCCCTTACCCTTTCAACAGACAGTGTAGTGTCAACATGAAAGGTGTGCATTTCTGTCATGAGATAGTGTAACAAATGTTGTCAGGCTTGGGGTAATGAGGTCTGTGCTTTCTTAGCCAAGCGAGAAGCAATATTTGAGGAGTGTCATTCCTCTTTCTTAACAAGGTCACCATCACTGAGGAATGCTGTCTCTGTGACTTGTTGCTCCAATTATTGTATCACTTTTTGCCTGCATTATTGTCAAGATCTTTCACCTACCTCGTTTACTGTTAGCAGTCAGGGCAGCGCAGTTTAATTTTACCCATTCACAGGATATGGATGATTCTAGCTTAGCCAGCAATTAATGGCTATTCTTAGACGCCTCTCACAAAGTAGTAGGGAGGCACCTTCTTGAACCGCTGAGGCGTGAGGACACCCAAAATGCTGTTAGGCAGAGAGTGCCAGGATGTGACGCTGAAGTTACAGCGATATCTTTGCAAGTCAGGATGGTGAATGGCTTGGAGGGGAACTTGCAATGGGTGGTGTTTCCATCTGTCTGCTACCCTTGTCCTTCTGGATGGAAGTGGTCCTGGGTTTGGAAGGTGCTGCTGAAGGGCTAGGTGAGTTGGAGCTCCCCTGCATCTGTAACTGGTAAGGCCCAAGGCTGAAGCCCCACTCTGGGATTCATTGACGAAGATCAGGGACAGCTGTGCAGCAAAGGCAATCCTGTTGGGTTCGGTGCTGTTCCCCAGCCTTGATGAATAGGGAAGGTTGACAGGAGGAAGAGCATCTGGCTGTGAAAATAAAAATACACCCATCCAAGAAATTAAAAGAAGAAGATGCTTAATGTTATGGTGACCCTGCCATAATCTTTCCTTTTGAAAAAGCCAAAAGGGAAGGGACGGAGGGTTCACTGTTTACAATCAATATTGTCAGAAATCACCAAGGCCATGCAAAATTAACCTGGCATGAGAGCGTTAATGGGAACTGCAGATGCTGGAGAATCCAAGATAATAAAGTGTGAAGCTGGATGAACATAGTAGGTCAAGCAGCATCTCAGGAGCACAAAAGCTGACGCTTCGGGGTCTAGGCCTGAAACGTCAGCTTTTGTGCTCCTGAGATGCTGCTTGGCCTGCTGTGTTCATCCAGCTTCACACTTTATTATCTGGCATGAGAGTGATTTCTTTTTTGACCTAGTTTAACATATATACTGACTTGAACCATTAACTCTTCATCCAATCATTTTTACACTCAGGCATTTAAAATCCTGGAGCTCATTCAAATAAAAAAGGGCTGCCTGTCTGGCCTGATACATCTTGGGGTTGGATATTTGGCTGACGTGTGGAATCATCAGGTTGGTGGGGAAGGGATGTGGTACATGTGAAATATGGCAGGGGGCTGGTGAGAAGTGGGGAACTGTGGCTAGGTGGTATGGAAGGGGTGTGGGGGTTGGTTTGCCTCTGGTGGGACAGCTAAGCTGAGATGACAACAGTAGGAAGCTCCTGCTCTCAACGTGGATGGCTAATTCGATTCGCCTGAGGTGTCGACATTAGCATTGCCTCCCCCCACACACACAGACTTGAGATGAGCAACACTTCATATTGAATGATTCCTGATCAAGCCAAACAGCCCATTCCCTCTGTTTCTGATATTTTGCTGAACTGTGACCAACATGGTCCCACGTTGTCGTCAATGGCCCTTGTGTTTTTTTTCAGTCTCTCTCCCACGTGTAATTCTCAGCAATGAATCTTCGACCCATGAGGATTCCCAGACAGCATGGAGGGTTGGTAACTCTGACGTGTGAAACAAACTCTTATTGTTCATCTTGAGGGGAAAGATTCGTCGTGGGGTTGTGGGAGACATTGGCGTTGAGGATGTGAGCTTTGAGTTGGCCGAGCAGATGAGTCGAAGGCTGATGGCTTTGTGGGATGTGAACCTCAAGGAGGATGTCCCATGGACAACATCTGTAATCCTTCAGTGCCATCATTTCATAGCCAGCTGGTGTGCCCAGGCGTGAAGAAGTTCAAGTGAGGGGAACTTCAGTAAAAATGTGCCTAGCATAGGGGAGTAGGGGGATGGTACATGACCTGTAGGCTGCTTTCTTGTTCTGATTTAAGGCGGGCAGTTTCAAAAAGGCTCACCCCCACACCCACCTCCCCTGCACTGATCCTGATTATCATCCAGCAGGAAATTGTTTTGGAACATTTTCTTTCATTTGGCAGGGAGAAGATATCAAGAAAATTTCCCAGCCACCTGGCCAAGCTTCCTCCCGCAGTCAATGCCATCCAGGTCATTTGCTCCAAGTTGTTAGTTTCTGGGTAGGGGCTGTCCTGGTGCTGTGATAGTGTCCCTACCTCTGAGCCCAGAGCCCAATGTTCAAGTCCCTACTACTCCAGAGGTATGGAATGACATCTGAGCAGGTTGACCAGAAAGTATCTTCCTCAAGGTTCCAGGGTCCTGTGGCATAGTGGCTGTGCCACTACCCCTGAGCAAAGGTTCCAGTCCCTCCTGTTTCAGAGCTGTGCCTCAGCATACCTGGGGAGATTGGTTAAAAATATCTGCGACCGAGCTGTGCACATTGGCTGTCTGTTAGTCCCTTTTAGTGTATCCTGAGGATGTGACAGGGTGTTAAGTAAATGCAGGATCCTTCCATTGCACTGTGTAAGTGCCCTGTGAGAAAGAAATCCAGTAGTTCTTAAGCCTGCCATGAGGGCCCACCCCACTCTCTCCAAATGTGAAATAACTCCACAGAGGCTGGTATCCTGTCAACAAGATGGAATAGCAAGAACTGCAGACGTTGGAGTCAGAGACAATGCAGTGTAGAGCTGGAGGAACACAGCAGGCCAGGCAGCATCAGAAGAGCAGGAAATTTGATGTTTCTGAAGAAGGGACCTGACCCGCAACGTCAACTTTCCTGCACCTCTGATGCTGCCTGGCCACTGTGTTTCTCCAACCCCACAATGTTGATCTGTCACCAAGTCACCTTTTATTTACATGTGGAGAGTCCTTGACACTGTGAAGCTATGCAATTGCTTTCATTCACATGGTGTTCTCCACTTTCAGTCAGACTGCTGAGGGTGTCCACTTTCATCGGAATACACTGCAACTCATCTGCTCCACTTGCTGCATTTTCTAATGATAATGCCAGTTGTAGTGCCTGTTTGAAGTCCACTTGGACATAGCTATGAGGCTAGTTACATCATTAATCCCATGTACCAAACAGTGTCTCAGCATCTCATTAAGGGTTAAACCAAAGTCACACACCTTTTGTGAGTTGTTTTAGCCTGGGCAGAAATCCCAACAAGGATTCCCCTGGTTCTCAAATTGCTAAATGAAACTGTCTCAGAATTAGAGGAGGCTTTTTGTTGTAATATTCCTTAACTAAATCTGTCAACTCTTGAAAGGTTTTCGTATCTGGTGCCTCAGGGAAACTTAGGCTCCTCATAATCAAAAAAAAAGCTGCAAGTCCATGAGCTGTTCAGAGAATTACACATTGCCTTTCATCTAGTGCAATGTCATTTGCCCAGAAAAAAAAACATTCTTTCACATACTGGGCTCAGTCTTCAACGGCAGGATCAAACAACTCCATCTTCCCAAATAACAGCATGATGCCAGAAATGCGTACTCCAATTCAAAGACAACTGTTGCAAGTGAGTTTCTTCAGGACTGTGCCCTTCTCTCATCACCACTGAAATAACTCCACAGAGGACAAGTCTCCCTTTGCTTACATGTCGAGAATCCTTGACGTTGACCCAGCTCTCTCAGAGAAAGCAGACACGCTGACACTCCTGGTTATGTGTGTGTCAGCTAGGGCTCCCTGATTGGACCAGATTAACAACCCCAGTCAGGGAGCCCGTATTCTATGGCAGACCTTGTTGCAATCAGTACAAAATACCCATTCTCCAATCTCAAATCCCACGTGAAGTGAAAACAGTGGATGAATCATCAGCAAGTGTTGCTGAACCACCCACCTCAGTGCATTCCATTTTTATTTATCCCTCTCTGTCTGTTGCAGAATGACCTCAAGTATTAATTGAAAATCTCTCAAGTCAGTCATGAGAATATGTATTAATATTCTGTTGACCCAAGTGTAACATCTTTAGTGATATCTTTCTTGAGTTTCTCTGCATGCTATACAGCTGTCATACTGACAGCCTGCCTATGAGAAATGGTTTTAATATCGGGGAAGTCAAATGTAACTGCATCTAACAGCATTGCTTATTTACTCACTGCCTGGAATGCGACTGATGGGCTCACAGCCTGAGCTTTAGATTTACCTAGAAGTCAGGCACAGGCAGAAAAGTAGAGTTTGTGCCTCAGTCGTACCAGCCACTGATCTTACTGAACGACAGAGCAGGCCTACTCATGCTCCTATTTCTCAAGTTATGATCTTTAAGTCAAGTCTGTTTAAACCAGAGCTCAGGTTCTGGCCCCTGGGCTTCTCAGTGACTGGCAATGCTTTACTGTACCCAATCATCCATTTGGAAGGTCTGATCTGGAACTTGTTCATCTTCAGATTTACCCATTCCAACGCTCAAGATGTTGGTGCCTCAGTATCTCCACCGTCTGCAAACTCCAGCTCATCCGATAGTCCACATGAAAAGTCATATACTACAGAAGAGTCTGACTTGCTCGCACAATCACTGCTGTGCCATGCCTCCCAGAACAACCCCCCTGCCGATCACACCCACCCCCAATTCCTCAGCATAGAACATAGAACAGTACAGCACAGAACAGGCCCTTCAGCCCACAATGTTGTGCTCATGTATGCACCCTCAAATTTCTGTGACCATATGCATGTCCAGCAGTCTCTTAAATGACCCCAATGACCTTGCTTCCACAACTGCTGCTGGCAACGCATTCCATGCTCTCACAACTCTCTGCGTAAAGAACCTGCCTCTGACATCCCCCCTATACTTTCCACCAACCAGCTTAAAACTATGACCCCTCGTGCTAGCCATTTCTGCCCTGGGAAATAGTCTCTGGCTATCAACTCTATCTATGCCTCTCATTATCTTGTATACCTCAATTAGGTCCCCTCTCCTCCTCCTTTTCTCCAATGAAAAGAGACCGAGCTCAGTCAACCTCTCGTCATAAGATAAGCCCTCCAGTCCAGGCAGCATCCTGGTAAACCTCCTCTGAACCCTCTCCAAAGCATCCACATCTTTCCTATAATAGGGCGACCAGAACTGGACGCAGTATTCCAAGTGCGGTCTAACCAAAGTTTTATAGAGCTGCAACAAGATCTCACGACTCTTAAACTCAATCCCCCTGTTAATGAAAGCCAAAACACCATATGCTTTCTTAACAACCCTGTCCACTTGGGTGGCCATTTTAAGGGATCTATGTATCTGCACACCAAGATCCCTCTGTTCCTCCACGCTGCCAAGAATCCTATCCTTAATCCTGTACTCAGCTTTCAAATTCGACCTTCCAAAATGCATCACCTCGCATTTATCCAGGTTGAACTCCATCTGCCACCTCTCAGCCCATCTCTGCATCCTGTCAATGTCCCGCTGCAGCCTACAACAGCCCTCTACACTGTCAACGACACCTCCGACCTTTGTGTCGTCTGCAAACTTGCTGACCCATCCTTCAATCCCCTCATCCAAGTCATTAATAAAAATTACAAACAGTAGAGGCCCAAGGACAGAGCCCTGTGGAACCCCACTCACCACTGACTTCCAGGCAGAATATTTTCCTTCTACTACCACTCGCTGTCTTCTGTTGGCCAGCCAATTCTGTATCCAAGCAGCTAAGTTCCCCTGTATCCCATTCCTCCTGACCTTCTGAATGAGCCTACCATGGGGAACCTTATCAAATGCCTTCCTGAAGTCCATATACACCACATCCACAGCTCGACCCTCATCACCTTTTCTAGTCACATCCTCAAAAAACTCGATAAGGTTTGTGAGGCATGACCTAAGGCATCTCCTCCAAGTGTTCAAGTCTCTCTGAGGCCCTGCCCTTCACTGTCTCCATAACTGACAATAGTCCAATGCTAAGCAGTCTCTCCACTATGACTCCTTGTGTCTCCAGAAATGCTTGCAACCCCCTTTCCAGCCTTGCCTTCTAGCTCTGCAATCGATACCCCACCCCACAAACCCCATTCTCCAATCCCAACCCTCACTACTTCACTCATGGTCTTAAAAAGTTAACATTTTGGTACTATTTACTGGACTTAATGTCTTTTTAATTGCTTACTGACTCACATTAAAATGCCTCAGTGTTTTCTCCTGCATTAAAGATACCATACCAATGCAAACTTGTTGCTGCCTTGGTTTTGAGGACTGTGTGCCCTGGAACCTCACGGTCACAATTGGAATGTAATTCCAAGTTCCCTTTTGTGTCTTGGCTGGAATGTTGATAACTTATTCCAGATCTCTAAGCCCATGAGGAACAATTGTCCAGACCTGAGTGACCCCGGATTTGACATTTAGGTGCCAGAGCATGAGAAATAGAAACAGGAGGAGGCCATTCTGTCCTTGAACCTGTTCTGCTTAGATCATAGTGTCAAGAAGGTGGAGCTGGAAAAACACAGCAAGTCAGACAGCATCTGAGGAGCAGGAAAAGTCAACATTTCAGGTCAGAACCTTATTCAAGACTGGGGGAATGGAGGGAAGGGGATAGTGAGATGGAGATGCAGATGCAGGTAGGGGATTATTGTGGTTGGTCACCGGGAAGGGTGGAGCAGGTAGGTGAGTCAGAGCATGGACAGGTAGGGGAGGAGAGATTTTGAAGCTGGTGAAGACAATATTCAGGCCATTGGGCTGTAGGCTCCCAAGGTGAAATACCAGGCGTTGTTCCTCCAGTTTACATTTGGCCTCACTCTGACAGTAAGCCAAGTACGAACATGTCACCAGGGGAGTGTGACGAGGAGATAAAGTGGATGGCAACCAGAAGGTTGGATCGATTGGTGAGTGCAGAGTGCAGGGAACTCTGCGAACTGGTCCAACAGGATGTTTGGTCTCCCTGATACAGAGGAGACCACATCGGGAGCAATGGATGCTGTAGTTGAGGTTAGATGAAGTGCAGGTGAATCTCTGTCTGATTCGGAGGGATTGTTTGGGGCCTTGGATGAAGTTGAGAGGGGAGGTGAAGGGGCAGATGTTGCACCTCCTGCAGTTGCAGGGACAGGTACTGGGTGTGGTGGATGGGTTGGTGGGGATGTGGAGTGGATGGGGGAGTCGCAGAAGGTGGACAGAAGTGGGGAGGGAAGTATCCTTTTGGTGGTGGGATCTAATTGTAGGTGGCAGAAATGTCAGAGGATGATGCATTGTATTCGGAGTTTGGTGGGGTGATATGTGAGGGCTAAGGGGACTCTATTTTTATTGTTGTTGTGCGAAGAGGATTTGAGGGCAGAATCGCAGAGAATGGGGGCGATGTAATCAAGGGCATCCTTAATAACAGAGGTGGGGAAACTACGGTCCCTAAAGTAGGAGGATATCTGGGAAGTAGAACACTGCATCCTGGAAGCAGATGCAGTGGAGGTGGAGGAATTGTGAGTATGGGATAACATTTTTGCAGGAGAGTGGATGAGAGGAGGTGTAGTCAAAGCAATTATTGGAGTCTGTGGGTTTGAAATGACGAGTCACTTACCAGAGACAGAGAGGCCCAGGAAGGGCAGGGAGGTGTCAGAAATGGTCCAGGAGAATTTGAGGTGGAAGGTGTTGGCAAAATTGTTCAAGCACATTGTGGGAGCAAGGGGCAGCACCGAGAAAGAGGTGGGGATGGTGCCGGTAAAGATGTTAAAGAGGGACTGTTCCACACATCTTACAATGAGCCAAGCAGAGCTCAGGCCCATTAAGGTGCCCATAGCCACCCTTTTGGTTTGTAGGAAGCTGGAGAAATCAAAGAAAAAGTTGTTGAGGGTGAGGATCAGTTCCACCAAGTGAATGAGAATGTTGGTGGAGGGGCACTGGGTGGGCCTAGGAGAGAGGAGGAATGGGGAGGGCTTTTAGGCAACCCTCATGGGGTATACAGGTATGCCGGGACTGAATGTACGTAGTGAAGATGAGGTGTTGCAGGTGGGGAGTTGAAAGTTTTGGAAAATAGGGGTTGTATCCCAAACATAAGTGACCAGACACTGAGATCATGGTTCATCTTCTCCCTCAAGTCCTCTTGCCTACCCTGTCTCCATACGCTTTGATTCCCTTAGTGTTCACAAACCTATCAGTCTCTCTCTTGAATATATTCAATGACTGAGCACCTACAAATATGTCTGAGAGGGAGAATTCCAGAGACTTACCAGCTTCACCTGAGAAAATGTCTCTTCATCTCAGTATTGCTCAGTTTCTTAGTGTTCGATTACCTGAGTCCACTCACTGTATATGATTAGTTAAACCCCTGTGAAGTCACTTGGAGAAAGAAACTTGACTGAGGCTGAGTGCTGTGAGCCTGAAGGAGCCTTTTAAAGCCTTCAATAAAACTCCTGCTATACAACTCGAATCTGGTTCAATAATATTAGCGCCTAAATTCTCCCATGTCCTAGCCCCCTACCCTACACACCAGGCCTTGTTATCACATAGCCTGCCATTATATACTCCCTAGTTTCTCACTCACAGTCACCCTCCTCGACAGATTGTTACCAATTCCTTTGTTTATCCGACTACTCTTCTCTCTCTTCGGGTTCCATCTCCACCTATCATTTACTCCCGATCTCCTCCCCCATCCTGTCTTCTGCGCATTAACCAACGTTTGCCGACCTACCACCAGTTTCTGAGGAAGGGTCATCAGACCCAAAACATTAACTCTGATTTTTTCGACATAGCTGATGAGCTTTTCCAATACCTTCTGTGTTTGTATTCCTTAAGAAGTTTATGTTTTAATCAGATTACCATGATTCTTCTACAGTCCGGTGAATATAAGCCCAGTTTACTCAATCTTTCCATATGAGCGAGTTCCATCATCTCAGAACCCATAGAGTGAAACCTCTGTTGCCTTCCAAATGTGAACCTCCTTGGATGAAGTATACTGTACACAGTACTCCATGTGTCTGCTTCAGAGCTTCAGCTAAATGCAGTAAATCTTCAGTATTATCATTCCCCAAACCTTTTGCAATAAAAATTAACAGAACGTTAGCCTTCCCCAATTCTCACTGCACCTGTTGCTAGTTTCCAGTGATTCATGTACAAGGACACCAGATCCCCTAATACTTTCTTGTCTCTTGTCTTTTTAGAATTAAACTCTGTTTTTCTGTTTCTCTTCCCCCGCCAAAGTGTAGAGTTTCATTGTTTGGCCTCCAGAGATTTAGGTTACACCTGGTCCTCATATGTCACTATGTTGACCACCTTGTCCTTATTCCTGGAAGGCCCAAGAGGTTTGGAAGCACAGCCCCTGGAGCAGCAGAGGTAGATCGGGGCCCAGTGACTGGATCCTCTTGAGGATCTGCTGCTACTGCATCTGGAGCAGTGGGGGGGACTAGGGGTAGTACATGATTTCTGTGTCCACCCCCTTAGCATATAAAGGGAAGAGTATCAATCTCATGGTAACACTGAAGGGACATTGCTGAAAGAATCATAAGACTTGCATTTCTACGGTATATTTGTCTCCACACATTGGGGGTGATAGGGCTAACAGAAGCTGTGGAGTAACAAGCACTGGGGCAGGGCTTAGTGAAGAGTGAGGAAATGACTAGTGAGGGGTATTGGGTAGGAGTTAAGGAAGGGTGAGGGTGGTGCTATCACCCGATGGGTGAGGGAACTGTGAGTGAAGAGTGGGTCGAATGAAGTGACTGGAGGATGTGTTAGTGAGGCGTTCGAGAAAGGAGTGGCAGGGAACTGCTTTCGAGGGGTTGAAGAGGAGCTGGTGAGGACTTAGTGAGGGGTAAGGCAGAGTTAGTGAGGGGCTAGTAAACAATGAGGGTCAGTCTAATGAAGGTGGGGCTAGTGATTGGAGGTGTTATGTTTAATGATAGGTGGGGAGCAGCTAGGGAAGGGAGGGTTCAATGAGATGTGGTGAGTGGCTAGAATAGCAGGATAGTTCATTCTTAGTGAATAGTTTTGGACAGAAAATGGACACATCCATTCATTCCTGCAATGCTGGGGGAGCTGCAAACCTAGAATAGTGAATGGTCTCGAGATGGAGATTGTAACCTGTTTTGTTTTGATTGCTTTGAAATGGAGTAAAGTACAACAAGGCAACAATTCTACACAATATGAAGTGAGGAAGACACACAGAACTTGATTGATTAAATACCAAGGAGACATTGAGAATCTGATCAGCGGACTTGATCTAAGAGGCTTTCATGAAAACAGAAGGTGAAACACATGATTGATTAATCTGTGGGACATTAGCATCACTGGCTGGGCTAGCATTTGTTTCCCATTCCTAGTTACTCTTGAGAGGGTTGTAGTGAGCTGCCTTCTTGAACCACTGCAGTCCATTAGGGAGGCCTGACGCCTGAAAGCCTGTCCACCATCTACCAGGCACAAGTCAGGAGTGCAATAGAAAACTCGCCACTTGCCTGGATGGGAGCAGGCCCAATGACACTCAAGCAGCTTGACACCATCCAAGACAAAGCAGCCGCTTGATTGGCAACACATCCACAAGCATCCACTCCCTCCACCACTGACGCTCATTAGCAGCAGTGTGTACATTCGACAGGATGCACTGCAAAATTTCACCAATGATCCTCAGGCAGTACCTTCCAAACCCACAACCACTTCCATCTGGAAGGACAATGACAGCAGGCACATGGGAACACGACCCCCTGCAAATTGCCCTCCGAGCCACTCACTGTCCTGACCTGGAAATATATTACTATTCCTTCACTGTCACAGGATCTAAATCCTGGAATTTCCCCCCTAATGACATTCTGAGTCAACACCCTTCTCATAGGCAACCAGGAATGTGCAACAAATACTGGCCAGTCAGCGATGCCCACATCCCACAAAACGAATTTAATAAAGGGAGTTCCAGAATTTTGAGGAGTGACGGAAGAGTGGATCACAGTGTCCTGGAGGAAACGGTTCCTGCAGAAGATGGATTGGGGAAGGGAGGGGAATATGTGTCTAGTGGGAGCATCTCACGAGGTGATGGAAATGACGACTAATGATCTTCTGGATGTGGATGCTGGTGGGATGGTAGGTGAGGATGAGAGGACCCCATCACTGTTATGGGAAGAAAGAAAGGTGGTAGAGACTAAAGTGCAGGAGATGGGTTGGATCTGACTGATGTCAACTACAGTGCTGGGGAATTCCCACTGGAGGAAGAAGGTGGATATTTCAGAAGACCCCTTGTTGAAGTAGGCACCATCAGTACAGATGCAACGGAGATGGATGAACTTTGAGAATGGAATAGAGCCTTTACAGGAAGCAAGGTGTGAGGATGTATAGTCAAGCTAACTATGGGATTCGGCGGGTTTATAATGGATATTAGTGGCCAATCTGTCCCCAGAAATTCACGATAGTGTTCAGGTTACCTGCTATGTGTTGCTTAGTGCATTCTCCAGCCAGAGAATGGTGGATTAAAGAAACTCACTGCCTCAGAGGGCTGTGGAGGCCTAGTCATTGAGTGCATTTAAGACAGAGACAGATAGGTTCTTGATTGGTAAGGCAATCAATGATTACAAGAAGATAGCAGGGAGCATGGGGTTGAGAAACACATCCACCATGATCAAATGGCAGAGAAAATTCAATGGGCTGAATGGCCTAATTCTGCTCCTGTGTCTTATGGCCATTCTCTCAGTAAAGGTGGAAGGTAAAGTCACCATAGTCCTACCAGACCACAGGACTGCCTCTCATTACAGAGAGCCGGCTGGTGTCGATTTAACCTGAAGGTCACCACACTTCAAGCAAGGGGAGTGGTTGAGAAGGAGAGTCTAGCATAGTAACCTCAATTTCAATCTATGCTGCTCGCTTAACTTTTCATCACAAACCAGCTGTCTGCCAACTGAGTTAAAGCAACACCCTACTGTCTACTCTGACATATTCCAGAGGCTCAAGCACTGAGCTGCAGGTTAGAGAGTTTCCCATATGTGGATAGGATGTGGACATCTCTGGCTGGGCCATCATTTATTGTTCTTCCTTAATTACCCAAAGTTCTGTTAAGAATTAATCCCATTGCTGTGGGTCTGAAGTTACATATAGGCCAGACCAGGTAAGAATGGCAGATTTCCTTCCCTAAGGAACATGAGTGAACCAGATGGGTTTTCTGAAAATCGACGATGGATTCACGATCATCATTAGAATCTTAATTCTAGATTTTTACTGAATTCAAAAACCATCATCGAGAACATTAGCTGAGTTTCTGGATTAATAACCTAGCGATAATACCATTGACCATTGCCTCCCCATTAAGAATAGCACCTGACCCACACTGGGGCCTCACACTCCTGTGAAGAAAATTACAACTCCGTCTTTATTAAATAATAAATATTGAATATATCGCCAGACTGTTTATCCCCCACTCATTTGCAAAGAATTAATATAAAGCTCCCTCCCTGCTGTGAGAGTTTTGCATTTACAAGTATGCCTTTCATTATTTCATTATTAATATGATTGACATCTATTCCTGAATGCAATAAGTTTCATACTGTTTTCACATTGAGAAGGAGGACGCAGTATCAAGAGATCCCCTCGCTTTCCTCCTCTAATCTTATTTTCTTCATGCAACTGATAATTACCAGCGACCTGCTGTCACAGTGTGAGTTTCTGCACTACTTTCCATTTTATTTATTAATGCGATTCTGCGTCATCAAGACTGCAGGGATCTTCCTGTCTCCATCTCATTAAACAGTGCTGCTTCTGGAGCTTCTGCTAAGTGGCTTACCTGTGAATTTATCTTAGCCTTGATGTCTCATTCGGTCAATGATGCAGACTCACACAGATTTCAAAAGGTTAGACAATTGCTAAAGGATGCAGATTGTTTCCTAGCATCCCACTGCAGATCCTCTGTATGTTTCTTTTTTAAAAGTCTGTTACAAATGCACAAGATGGCCCTTCAGCCCGCAGGTGGGAAGGACGGCACTAACAGGAAGACCGTGCAGATGGAAGTTATTGACAGGCCAATGTGTTCTGGTCACTGCACTGACAAAGAAGCAATTAATATGCACACATGATTTGAAAGCGTTCAATGCTTCAGTATGAAATGGCAATTAGTCACAGCAAGCTATGGTGTTTTGAACCAAGATCCAATTATGACATTATTCACACTCTGTAGCAGCATAAAATGGGACCAGTTGCACTGTTGAATAATTCTTGAATGCTGTAATAGCTACAAGAGATCTCCTTGTCATCCTTCTTGGGAGGTACGCTGTTCAAATTTGATGTCAAGCTCTGGTCTTCCCGCTAAACCCAATATAATGATGGGTATGCAGCACCTCCCACCCAATATCTCTCACTCCTGAAGTTACACAGAAATAAGAAATACCAATTAACAGGAAAAGCTCAGTCAGTAATAGAAGCACTATAAAACTAATCCTTCTCCCAAGACTTAAAAACTGGTGATCAATGTCATTTCAATAGCTTTTGGTCAATTGGGACATCTGCCATTTACATTTAGCCTCCGTTGCGTTTCCCTATGTTCCTCACACATTTACTGTTTTGTCTAACTCTTGCATCATATTTCTTTCACACTTTTCAGTGCAGTTTTAATGGTATTTATGTGACCTGGAGCATTCATTTTTCTGTTTCTATCTCTCTTTCCCATGCACAAATTCTTCTCTGTCAGGTAAATAATTCTGAGCTCTCTCCTTATTTATTCATCGATGGGATGAGGGCATCGCTGGCTAGGCAGCATTTATTGCCCATGCCTTACAGCCCAGAGGGCAGTTAAGAGTCAACCACATTGCTGTGGGTCTGGAGTCACATGTAGACCAGTCCAGTTAAGGATGGCAGCTTCCTTCCGTAAAGGGCATGAGTGAACCAGATGGGTTTTTCCAACAATCAACAATGGATCAATGGTTATCATTAGATTCTTAATTCCAGATATTTATTGAAATCAAATTCCACCATCTGGGATTCGAACCCAGGTCTCCAGAACATTATTTGGGTTTCTGAGTTAACAGTCCAGTGGTAATGCCACTCAGCTATCACCTTCTCACAGACTAACCTCCCTAGTGCAGGTTCTGCAGATCTTCACACAGGTTCAGACCGAGTTTCTAGTTTTTAAAGAATGTTTGTTGCTAGTTGAAACATGCCAACATACAAAATAGCAGCAGAAGTGGGCTATTTGGATGCTTGAGCCTGTTCCACTATCTGATAAGATCATGGCTGATCTCTTTGAGCTTCAGATTCCACATTCTCATCTATTCTTGATAACCCTTGATTCCCCTGCCGAGCAAGAGTCTATCCTCTTCGGTCTTTAAAATATTTAATGAGCCTACCTTCATCACTTTCTAAGGCAGGGAGTTCCAAAGTTGCATAATCCTCTGAGAGAAAAAAACATTTTCATTTTCTGTCACAAAAGGGTGATCCCTTGTTTAAAAATGGTAACCACTGGATTCAGTTCCCACACTGGCTGAGGTTACCATGAAATACTCTCCTTCTCAACCTCTCTGCTTGCCTGAGGCATGGTGACCCTCAGGTCAAGTCACCTCGAATTGTCTCTCTCTGTAATGAGAGAGCAGCCCTATTGTCTAGTCAGACTATGGCAACTTTACATTTAACAAACACTGTCACTGATCTTTGCTTGCTCCACTTCATAAAATCAACAACAGTTTGACAGAAATTGTTCCCACTGGCACCAAGTTCTGTAACAGGTTGGGGTGGGGGGGAGGTGGGGGAGAGGTGCACAGATTTAAGGGAGTTGGGAGCCAGGAAGGGGTGAGGAGAGTGTATTGTCGGGGTCATGAGTATTTTGTAATCTGAAAGGTGCTGTCTGGAAGAGGAGTGAAAACAGATTCAGATGGGGCGGCACGGTGGCTCACTGGTTAGCACTGCTGCCTCACAGCGCTAGGGACCCGTGTTCGATTCCATCCTCAGGCAACTGTCTGTGTGAAGTTAGCACATTCTCCCCGTGTCTGCGTGGGTTTCCTCTTGGTGCTCCAGTTTCTTCCCACAGTCACAAAGATGTTCAGGTTAGGAGAATTGGCCATGGGAAATGCAGAGGTACAGGGATATTGGGATGAATCCGGGTGGAATGGTCTCTGGAGGGTCAGTGTGGACTTAATGGCCTGCTTCGACACTGTACAGCTTCTGTAACTGAATAGCAACTTTCCACAGCGATTTAGGTAAAGACTTGAATGAAAGAAGTGTGCAAAAATGTGGGGAATTAACCAGGCGAGTGGAATGAATTGGATATCCCTTTCTAACAGCCAGGCACAGGGCTGAATGTCTTCTCCTGTGTCAAAAGATCCCACAATTAATATTATTGGAATTCAACTCACATACTAAGCAGAAAAGTTCTTTTTCAAATCGGTGGTAGAATGTAGGTTAATGGATGATGAGGTTCCCAACACTGAACTGGGGCATTTAGAAGCAGGCAGAGCCAGTGAAAATTCAACCCCAGAGCCCCAGCTTCTGCCTGCTGGACATTGGATGATTTTATTAACCAGGAGAGGGCTCAGAAGAGATTTACCAGGATGTTGCCAAGAATGGAAGGTTTGAGCTATAAGGAGAGGCTGGGTAGGCTGGGACTTTTTTCACTGGAGCACAGGAGGTTGAACAGTGACCTTAAGGAGCTTTGTGAAATCCATGAGGGGAGTAGATAAGTTGAATGGTAGCTGTCTTTTTCCCTAGGATGGGGAAGTTCAAAACTAGGGGGCATATTTTTAAGATGAGAGGAGGAAAATTTGAAAAAGACATGAGGGGCAACTTTTTCTCATGTGTGGAATGAACTGCCAGAGGATGTGGTGGATGTGGGTACAGTTACAATATTTACAAGACTTTTGGATAAGCACATGAGTAGGAAAGGTTTGGAGGGATATTGTCCAAGTGCAGGCAGGTGGGACTAGTTTAATTTGGGATTATGGTTGACGTGGACTGGTTGGGCTGAAAGATCTGTTTCTGTGCTGTATGACTGTAAATCTATGAATGTCGACTGAAATGTCAGGCCTGATTTTAACTTGGTGTAAGTGTGTGAGTTCTGAGCAGGTTAAAATCCTGCCTGTGGTATCAGGCATTGGTGTGAGGGCATAGGGTCAGTAAATGTATGGGGAGGGAGGCATATTTGCATACATTGAGATGGGGGAAAGACAATAAAATGATGTAGTACAGGAAAGTCTGAACAACCCGAGGATTTTGACTCCTTGTGAATTTGGGTCATATCACTGTGTGTGTGAATGTGTGTTTGTGAGAATGTGTGTGTCTGTTTGTGTGTGAGTGTGTGTGTTTGTGTGTGTGCACATATTTGTGTGTGCGTCTCTGTGTCTGTGTGTATGAGTGTCTTTGTATATGTGTGTGTGTGTCTGTTTATGTCTGTATGCGTGTGTGTCTGTGTTTGTGTGTGCATGTGTGTGTGTGTTTGTTTATGTCTGTATGCGTGTATGTGTGTTTGTGTGTGCATGTGTGTGTGTGTTTGTCTGTTTATGTCTGTATGCGTGTGTGTGTGTGTGTGTGGGCATGTGTCTGTCTGTGTGTGTGTGTGTGTGTGTGTGTGCATGCCATCAGCCACCAGTATCAGGCTGACATTATTCCCTGGAGTGTTTTTTGTCCAGGCATTCTATTAAGCAGGCGATCGTAAATAATACACGTGATATTAGATATCATGGCCAGGTAGACCTGCACAGGGGGAAGGACTGTTTGCTGTATTTCAGTAATGAATTCCTAATAAGTGGATTTTGCCAGCAAGTGAATAAGCGGGACATATTCCTTGTCAGGGACGGATGGTAATTAAACAGGTCGGCAAAGATAGTTGGCAGGCTACAGCAACGTGCGAAGTAGCATTTGTACATGATAATAACTACTGTCACAGACTCTTGAGATTTTGATAGTCCTGTCAGATATGTTTGCACAATGCAGGCAGAATGAAATTCAACTCCCTTTGGTACTATACTAGCTAAGAGATAGAGAGGTCTGAAGTGGCAGATGGAAGCTGAGCCTGTCTAAACAATCTGTACAGAATTCAAACATTCCAACGACAACAGAAATTTAAAGGGGAAAGGACGAAGACAATTTGTAGAGAATTGATTCCGAACTCTTTTTTTAATATCTTGGTTTATTGTGTTGGGCAAGATGAACAGGACTTCTATTTTCCTGTTAGTTATTGCCATAAGGTTGCTCTCGGTAGATCGGCACCAGCGCATCCACTACTCCAAGATACCAGTGTCTTCTCAGCTTCTCACTCAGAGGCAGGGAAAGCAGTTAAAGAAGAAACATTGTTTATAGATTAGTTTTGCAGGCTACACTCATCATTATGCACAGAAAGAAACACAGAGCTGGGAGCACTCCATAACTATTGGTGTGTAAGTGTTTGTATGGACCAGTTGGGCCAAATGGTCTGTCCTATGTTGTAAAATTTGGTGGACGTTAAGATAATTTTCTTTTTGCTTTGTATATTTTCTTCATTTTATTCATTGCAAAGATGTTCATGAAACTCTTGTTTGACCTACTTTCAGCACTCATCCAGCCAGGCACTGGAGACTCTGTTGGCCTATTGGGAAAATGGGGTGTAGTGAAGATTAGCTGACCAGTTGCTGGAGGGTGCAGATTGGAAGGTGTGGGGTGAGTTCATGGGAGGTCAAGTGATGAAACTGCCAGGGACGTGTGCCGCCGGAGTTAGCCGCAGCTCAAAATGTTCTCAAAACTTGGCACTGGGTTGTCAAAATCAATCAGGTGAGAGTTGATGCTGAACGGGGAGGGTGTTAGGGTGGGGGGTTGCACATGTTTGGGGGTGTTCAGGGAGAACTGCAGATGGCATTCCTAAAAGATGAACCATTGGGGAATTCTGTTTCAGAGAGGGAAGTGCTGCAATTCCTAGATCTCATGGAGCACAAACTTTAAGTAGTCGTAAAGTCATACAGCACAGAAATAGACGCTTTAATCCAACACATCCATGCTGACCAGATACCTTAAATCTAGGCCTGTTTGCCAGCATTTGACTACATCCCTTTAAACCCTTCCCTTTCGTGTACTCATCACATGCCTTTTAAATGTTGTAATTGTACTAGCTTCCACCATTTCCTCTGGCAGCTCATTCCATACACGCTCCACTTTCTACGTCAAAAAGTTGCCTCTTCGATCAATTTTAAATCTTTCCCCTCTCACTTTAAACTTATGCCCTCCGTTTTTGGACTCCTCACCCTGGGGAAAATGCCTTGTCTGTTCACCCTATCCATACCCCTAATGATTTTATAAACATCCAAAAGATCACCCCTCAGCCTCTGATGCTCCAGGGAAAATAGCCCCAGCCTATTCAACTTCTCCTTATATCTTAAACCTTCCAACCCTGGCAACATCCTTGTAAATCGTTTCTGAATCCTTTCATGTTTCACAACATCTTATAGCAGGGAGACCAAACTTAAAGGCGGCAATCTCGGGAAAGTCACATAAACTGATGGTCAAAACATATCTGCAAAGCCAGTCATGATGGACAACTTCCATAGATATCCTCGATTCCACAGAATCCCTACAGTGTGGAAACAGGCCCTTCAGCCCAACAAGTCCACACCAACCCTCAGAGCATCCCACCCAGACACATTCCCCAAACCCACCTAATCTATACATCCCTGGACGCTAATGGCAATTTAGCATGGCCAATCCACCTAGTCTGCACATCTTTGGACTCTGGGAGGAAACCGGAGCACCCAGAGAAAACCCACTCAGACATGATAAGAATGCGCAAACTCCACACAGATGTCACCCAAGGGTGGAATTGGGCCGAGGTCCCTGGTGCTATGACGCAGCAGTGCTGACCTCTGAGCCATCATACCGCCCCGATGCTCATCTCCGTTGCTCATGCTAATAGAGCCCCGCAACATTTCCATTTTATACATGCATGCTGTGTTTCTGGGTGAACTGTGTGTGTGAGATCACTCAGTTCCCAATTACTGTTGTAGCAAACTAATGGGCTCCCTTATAAATAAATTGCATTACATCTGCCTCATTCTCCACACTCCTTACTAGTGGATCCATGCAACAGCATTGCGATCAAAGACTACTGGGAATCCTAATGCTCAGAAATAATTTTCTGAATGGGTGCATGGGGCAAGAGTATCACCAAAAAAGCTTTCATTTACATAGTGCCTTACTGTCTCTCTCAGGAGGGCCTTGGTGCTTAAGAAGTCATTCTTGTTGGCATTAAGTCTGAAATCTTTTTATTTACCTTTGGTGAAGAAATAGTCAGAGAATTTTCAAACTGAATTCCAGCCAGACAAGCAAGGGAAGGATAATCAATGCAATGGAAATGCAAAATAAATAGTGGGTGCAGGGATATGTAGAAGAACAGACAGAGCGAGGAAGGGGAGGTGGGGAATGGGGAGAGGAGGAGAGGGAGGAGAAGTGGGGAAGAGAAGGAGTGGGGTGAAGGGGAAGAGGTGGAAGTGGGGGAGGAGAGGGTAAGGGAGGAGAATAGGGGAGGAAGTGGAAAGGAGAAGTGGAGATGGAGGAGGACAAGAGGGGAGGAGGAGAGGGGTAAGAGGGTCTGGAGAAACAGCACAGGAGGAGGTGGGGAGTAGGGGAAGATGAGGAGAGAGGGAAGAGGGATGGGGGAGGAGGATGAGAATGGAGGAAGAGGAATAGAGGGGAGGAGGAGGTGGGTTTTGTGGTATTGTTGGACTAGTAATCTCAGGCCCAGGTTAATGCTCTGGGGATCTGTGTTCAGTTACTAATAGCTGAAATTAAAAACTAGTCATCAGTGATGGTGACTGTGATAACCATCTGCTATTGCTGTTAAAAATTGCTACTTCAATCACACTCTTTAGGGAAGGAAATTTTCTACCCTTACCTGGTCTGACCTACATGTGAATCCACACACATGTGGGTGACTCTTGTAATTGCCCAAGAAAGTGACCCTAGCAAGCTCTTCAGTTCAAGGGCATTTAGGTATGGTCAATAAAAGTTTACCAATGGGGCCCACATCCCATAAAAGAATTGATCAAAAAACTTTGGAATGCACATCCATAGTTCCCCGAAGATGGTCATAAGCATTAGTTACATTTTAATGGCTGTGGCCAAGAGTATAAGCGCAGGGGGTTTATTGCTGAAACTATAGAAAGCAGTCGGTAGGGCCACAACTGCGCACCGTTCTGGTCACTGCATAACAGCATGGTTATGACCCCAGAAGGATAGATCATCAAAACTTGCAAATGACACATTGGGGCCCAATTCATCTTATAAACCTCAAACTGGAGCTCCAGTACATTGAATTCCAAGTCTGACTGTTTTATTTACTGGTCTTTCCTCTGGGAACGTATGAGAAAAGATTCAGTGGAGATTTATGAGATATTGCCAGGAGTACAGAATTTCTGTTATGAGAAAGATTGGATAAATTATACTGATTCATTTTGAAACAGAGGAGATTGAAGGGAGATTTAATTGAAGTGTATAAATTATGAGGCCTGGAGTAGAGGAGACATGAAAGAAGTGTTTCCCTTAGCACAGAGGTCACTAACCAGAGGGCAGCAATTTAAAGTAATTGATAGAATTGCAGTGTCTGTGGAAAAGCCATACGCCACAACCAGGCATCTGTGATTGAAAATGGTGTCAGTGTCTGTTTCGGCTTGTGAATGGGAAATGGCCAACTGGGTGATTGGTAGAAGCAGGGTTACTGCCTGAATATCATGGAGACTTCAGAAGAAGAGAAAGGGCAGAAATAGAAGGGAAGGGAGAGATTTTAAATGCATTTTACAACTAATCCACCGACAGCACAAAGATGGGTGATCCGCACAATTTGTGATGTAAATAAATCATGCCTGACTAGAAGAAGCTATGAGGTGTAACCATTTTCTCCCACTGTTCACCACTGATCAAACGCGCAGCACATTTCAGATTTTAAATTGCTCCCTTAATTAGAATGTTAAAAAAACAGCCGCTTCCTCCGAGGCTCACTTGCCCTCACTTGGGAATTATGCAAAGCTCATCCCAGCTGTTAGGAGTGGGAGTGTTGTTCCACAATCATGACTCAATTCACAAGCGAGAACCTTTATTGCTAGCTAAGAGAAGTGTTAAAGAGAAGCCAAATGCAGCCGGAATCCCACTGGCTTCGCACACACTGTCGAAGCACTTTTTTCCAGTTCTAAAGGGTAGAGGTCTGATATCAAGACTTCACTTGAGGAACTTAGTTTGATATCTTATGCAAACCTAACCTAACACAATCCCTAACCCTAAGCATAAACCTAAGCCTAAACTTAAGCTTAATCTTAACCCTAACGCTAACCTTAATTTTAACCTTAACTCTAACTCTAACCTTAAACCTCACCCGAACACTAACCTTAGTCTTATTTTAACCCTAACTCTAACCTTAACCTTAACATTAACGCAAACCCTAAACCTCACCCTAACCCTAGCATTAGCCTTAACCATAACCCTAATCCTAACCATTCCCTAACCTTAATCTTAACCCTAACTCTAACCTCAACACTAATCCTAACCCTAATCATCACCCTAACCCTAACTGTAATCTTAACTCTAACCCTCGCCCTAACCCTAACCCTAACTGTAATCTTAACTCTAACCGTCACACTAAGCCTACCCCTAACCCTAACTGTAACCCTTGACAGTACAATGCTCTTTCTTTTTTGGCACTGGGAATGGCAGCCAAGATTTTGCGATCCAGTCGTGGGGGAGTTGGGAGGTTTAAACCCACCCATGCTCTATTGAGTTGAGACTGGCTGTAGTTTTCCAGGGAAACCAGGTAGAATATGCCTTCTCACTCATTATATTTCCATACTTACTCAAAAGTGTAGGGACCTCAAGGATGAGATTTAGCAGTGACTAGCTGTATGTAAATTGCCTTTTGAACACTATTTGCTTGGTGTTGGGGCTGGCAGTTGAATGGGAGCAGCTTGACTTGAGAAGGAGTGACCTCAACTTTCATTTCTCCAATGGAAAGTTGAATCCCATTTCCTCCAAACCATCCATGTGACTATAGTCCTTCGTCCCTGGAACCAGTCCCTTGAGCCTTTTCTGTACTCACTCTCCACCCATTAAAAACCATGATGCCAAAAGATGAACACAGTACTCCAGTTTCAGCCAAAACGCCGTTTTATAGTTGTTCAACCAAACTTTCTTACTTTTGTGTGCCTCTACTTGTGCAACCCAGAAACCCAAAAGCCATTCTAATCAGCCTCACAGCCTGCCCAGCTATTTTCAATGATTACTATACATATTTGCCTTTATTTGTCATCTCCTCAAAGCCTGCACACCATCTGCAAGACACAAGTCAGGAGCGTGATGGAATACTCTCCACTTGTCTGGATGAGTGCAGCTCCAACAACACTCAAGAAGCTTGACATCAAGCAAGACAAAGCGTCCCACTTGATTGGCACCAAATCTATAAACATTCACTCCCTCCACCATTGATGTTCGGCAGCAGCAGTGTGTACCATCTACAAGATGCACTTCAGAAATTCACCAAGGACCCTTAGACAGCACCTTCCAAACTCACGGCCACTACCATTTAGAAGACGAGGCAGCAGATATATGGGAACACCACCCACTGCAAGTTCCTTTCCAAGCCACTCACCATCCTGACTTGCAAATAAATCACTGTTTGTTCAGAGTCACTGGGTCAAAATCCTAGAACTCCCTCCCTAAGGGCATTGTGGGTCAACCCACAGCAAGTGGACTGCAACGGTTCAAGAAAGCAGTTCGCCAATGTCTTCTCAAGGGCAATTAAGGATGAGCAATAAATGCTGGTTCAGTCAGCAACGCCCATATCCCCTGATGAAATTAAACAAAAAAAATCACATCTGCTTTAAGCAATCTTGACTTTCACCGGAAAACAAGATCAAATGAATGCCAGGAAGCATTCTTCTTGCTCCAGGAACACGTTTCATTTCAGTGAAATCATTTTCTCTTTGAAATCTTTTGGAGAAGATTGACCATGGATAATGTCATGGCAATCAATTATACATGGTATGCAAATGCTGGCATGTAAGATTTATATACACAGAAAAAATTCTGTTGTATAGATAAATAATGGATTGGTGTTTGGAGGCTGATCACCTAGATTCGAGCAGAAAAATGCCTCGGGATCAAGGCTTGGTGCAAAATTGGCAGTGTGATCGTAGGAAGTCACAGGACAGCTAGCGTAGTAAGTGATACAATTTGCAAACAGGGCATTGGGATACCCATTCAGTACCCTCCACTTGAGCCAGAGACAAGTAAATTTCTCCCTGCTTCCAGTGGAATGTTATCTGATCTTCAAGTTTTTTTTTCAAATTCTCATATCTCTTCTTCATATCCCGTCCTGTGTCTGTAACCTCCCTTGTGACTAACAATCTCCAGGATCTCTCTGCTTCTCCAATTCCGGCCTTGTGTGCATCCCTCATTTCTGTTGCTTCAGCTTCCTGGGCCCTAAGCTCTGCAATTTCCTCTTAAATCCTCTCTATTCTGTTTCCTCCTTTAAGACCCTCCTCAAAATCTACTTCTTGAAGCAAGTTTTGGCCAAATGTACTGTCAACTGCCGCTTGTCCTGTGTGCATGTTCATGTTATCAAAATTAGATTGTTAAAGGTTAGGATATTAGTATTAATTAAGCACCTTGAGCTCATGTAAAACAGGAATGCTGGAATGCATCATGTCATCCCAAATCTGGTACATTAATTTAAATTTCAACTGAAGTTTTGATTTTTGTTACACATGCCCATTTAAAGGGCCTTTAGATTAGTTCAGTTGGTTAATTACTCACTTGTTCAACAAAACAATATGGAAATGGACTGCTCATTTGATTATCAAGGACCTTGATGAGGTACATCAACACCCTCTGGTAATAATGATTGAAGTTTAATAAGCTTCTATTATAACTTGCTGTCAACCTACCAAAAGTTATCTCAGCCGTAACTGAGTCATAAAGTCGTACAGCTCAGAAGCAAACCTTTCGGTCCAACCATTCCATGCCAACCATAATCCCAAAGTAAACTAGTCCCACCTGCCTGCCATTGGCCCATATCCCTCCAAACATTTCTTGTTCATGTACTTATCTAAATGTCTTTCAAACAATACGGCTGTACCCGCGTCCACCACTTCCTCTGGAAGTTCATTCCACACACAAACTACTGTCTGTATAAAATTGTTGCCCCTCGTGACTTTTTAAAATCTTTCTCATGTCACTTTTAAAATATGGCTCTTAGTCGTGAAATCCTCAATCCTAGAAAATAGACACCTGACATTCACCTTACCTATACTTCTCATTATTTGATAAGCCTCTGTAAGGTCATCCCTCAACCTCCTATGCTCCAGTGAAAAAAATCCCAGTTTATCCAGTTTTTCCTGACAACTCAAACCCTCCATTCCCAGTGACATTGTGGTAAATCTGAATCCTCTCCAGCTTAATAATATCCTTCCTATAACAGAGAGACCAAAACTGCATACAATACACCAGAAGAGGCCTCACCAAAGTCCTCCACAACCTCAACATAATGTCCCAACTCCTACACTCAATGCAGTTAGCAATGAAAGCAGTGTGCCAGATGAATTAGTTTATATTAACTGTGCAGGAAGGAACCTCAGGGTCATGGGGTATCTTGGTCGGCTGCACTACATTCTATAGATGCATGTACAAGAAAGAAAAGGAGTTGGCTCATTCTTCATCATCTAGCTTGGAGTCGTTTTGGAAGAGAGATCCATGGTGACTATAAGCAGAACAAAGAGTAGTGCAGCTCTCCAGTCAATCTGCTTGACATTTGAGGAGGCACTCAACAGCCTCTACAATAAAACAAAGAGCTGCGGATGCCAGAAATCTGAAACAAAAACAGAAATTGCTGGAAAGTCTCAGCAGCTCTGGCAGCATCTGTGGGGAGAAAAAGCAGAGTTAGCATTTCAAGTCCAGTGACCCAACTTCAGAACAGCCTCAATCATAGAATTCCTACTGTATGGAAGCAGATCCTTCAGCCCATTGAGTCCACACCAATGCTCTGAAGAGTATCCCACTCAGCCCCATCCCATCCCTGTAACCCTGCATTTCCCATCACTAACCCACCTAACCTGCATATCCCTGGGCACTTCAGGGCAACCTATTGTGGCCAATCCACCTAACCTGCACATCGTTGGACTGTAGGAGGAAACCGGAGCACCTGGAGGAAACTCACAGACACAGGGAGAATGTGCACACTCCACATAGACAGTCACCCAAGGCTGGAATCAAACCTGAGTCCCTGGCACAGTGGGAGCCACCTCACTGAGCCACCGTGCCACCCATTAGAAGGGTGAGTATAAACAGAGGCTTATAAAGTAGCAGATGGAATGGAAAAGTTAAAATTAATGTAACCAAGGCCCAAAACAATGAATTCTGAAAGGACAGATGGAAAATTCATCACAGACGGAAATTCCAAAGACCAAGGAGGAGACAAAAATCCCGAATGTTCTTGCTAATTGTCTATTGGAGGGAAGTTTATGTGGCTCTGGATTGCAGCACTAAGATTGGACCCAGGACAATTCACTTCTCACCACTAAACATTGGTCTTGCGCCTGCTCAAATGCACAAGCAGGAAGATGTAGTCTGCTGGTATCACTGGGCTAGTTGTCTGGGAATATCACCATTACAGATGGTCACCTTTGAAATCAATAAACCTTTGAATTATTTAAGTTAGCAGTTGGTAATTTTTTTTGATGATCCATGTCTGTAAAGGGTTAAGAGGGCAATGTGGGTAAAAGGCTTTGAAGTGTTCGATCAGCCATGATTGTATGAAATGGTAGAGCAGGCTCAATGGGCTGAATGGCCTATTCCCATTCCTCTTAAAAACTGGCAGAGGAACAACTGTTGTCGATTGTGGCTAATGTCCTTTGAGATAGCCTGGCGAGTTAAAATGAGGATGGACAATAAAAGCTCACCTCAGCAGCGATACCCACAGCTCAAGCGACAATTTTAACAATGCAAAATGCGCAAAAAGGCTGGTTGGTCTGGGAAAGGTGCACACTTCCATAGAAATCCCAATAATCTTAAGGAGGACCTGTCAAATCATTACGAAATGTAGCAAATTCAGAGGTTTGTCTCTTAGTGTTACATTGAGAGATGGCAATTTGAAAAATTGGGAATCTTCAAACAGAGAAGCATGGATTACTGCATGGAATTAAAATGTTACTGTCACCAAGGAGACCTCGTTAAAGGAAGGACAGGACCGGGAGCTTAAAATTCCAGGATATTGCTGTTTTAGATGGAATTGAAAGGGAAACAAAGGGTGGGACAGTTTCATCACTGATGAGGAAATCACATCACATCTGTTTTGAGGTACAATGCATCGGAGGAATCTTGCAGTGAGGCATTATGGGTGTAGCTCAGGAATAGGAAGGCTGAAATCACAATGTTGGGAGTTCTCTATAAACCTCCCGACAGTCCATGTGAGACAGGGGATATGTAGTCAGATACTGGAGAGGTGTGAAAAAAGCAAGGTAGTTATGGTGGGTGACTTCAACTTTCCTCTTATTGACTGGAATTCCCTTAGAACCAAGGGCTTAGATAGAGAGCAATTTGTTAGATGTGTCCAGGAGGGCTTTTTGAGACAATATATTGACAATCTAACCAGAGAGGATGTCATATTAGACTTAGTATTAGGGAATGAGCCAGGCCAGGTGATTGATGTTTCAGTAGGAGAACATTTTGGGCTTAATGACCATTACTCCATAAGATTTTGAGCAGTTATGGACAAGAACAAGAGTGGCCCTTGGGTGAGGGTGCTTAACTGGGCAAGGGCCGATTATATCCAAATTAGACAGGAACTGGGGAATGTGGATTGGGAGCAGTTATTTGAGGGCAAACCTATGTCTGGCATTTGGGAAGCTTTTAAAGACCAATTGATTAAAGTGCAGGACGTGCATGTCCCTGCAAAACTGAAGGATGGGAATGGCAGGATTCAGGAACCATGAATGACAAGGGATATTGTAAGTTTAGTCAAAAGGAGAAAGGAAGCATATGATGGGCCTAGATAGCTACAAACTGACAAAGCCCTTGAGGGGTATATAGAAATTAGGAAGGAATTTAAATGTGGAATTCAGAAGGCTAAAGGGGGCTATAAGATATCTTTAGCTAATAGGTCAAGGAGAATCCCAAGACTTCTTATGTAAATGTTAGAGAAAAATAAGGGTAGCAAGGGAAAGAGTAGACCCACTCAAGGACAAAGGAGGGATGTTATACGTGGAGGCACAGGAGGTGGAAGAGATTCTTAATGAGTACTTTGTATTGATATTCACCAAGGAGAAGGATGTGACTGATGTTGAGGTCAGGAATGAGTGTGTGAATATTCCAGAGAATGTCAATATATTGAAAGAGGAAGTTTTGGATACCCTAAATTGCATTAAGGTGTACAAGCTCCCAGAACCAGATGGGATTGATCCCAGGTTTCTGCAAGAAGCAAGGAAAGAAATAGCTGGGGCATTAGCAGATATCTTCACATCCTCTTCGACCACAGGTGAGGTTCCAGAGGACTGAAGATTAGCCAGTGTTGTTTTCTTGTTTAAGAAAGGAAGCAAGGATAATCCAGCAAGTTATATGCGAGTGAGTCTGACATCCATGGCGAGAAGCTTTTGGTGAAGTTACTGAGGGCAGGATATATGCACATTTGGATGAAAATGGACTAGTTAGCAACAGGCAGTATGGTTTTGTATGGGAAGATTATATTTCACCAGTCTGATGAAAATTTTTGAAGATGTGACAAAGATAACTGACGAGGGAAGAAATGTGGATGTAGTTTATATGGACTTTAGTAAGGCATTTGATAAAGTCCCACTTGGCAGTTTGGTACAAAACCTATTGCTGCCAAGCTGGGCTGGCGAGATGGATACAAAACTGGTTTGGTCATAGGAGACAGAGGGTAACTGTGGAAGGGTGTTTTTCAGAATGGAGACTGGTAACTAACACTGTTCCACAGAGATCAGTCTTAGGTCCTCTGTTGTTTGTAGTAAATATAAATGATCTGGATGAAAATGTGGGTGGTCTGATTAGTAAGTTTGCAGATGACATGAGGATTGGGGGAGTTGCTGATAGTACTGATGATTGTGAAAGGATATAACAGGATATAGATAGTTTGGTGACTTGGGCGTAGAACTGGCATATGGAGTTTAATACAGACAAATGTGAGGGGATGAATTTTGGAGGATCAAATTTAGGTGTGAATAATACTATAAATGGCAGAAACCTTAGGAACATTAACATACAGATGGATCTGGGCGTGCAGGTCCATAGTTCCCTAAAAGTGGCAACACAGGCAACCCTGGTAATTAAGTAGGCATATGGCATGCTTGCCTTCAATGGCTGGGGCACAGGATACAAGACGACCATGTTGGAGCTATATAAGATGCTTATTAGACTGTATTTGAAGCATTGTTTGCAGTTTTTGTTGCCACACTACCAGAAGGATATCAAACTTTGGAGTGGAGAGAAAATTCAACAGGATGCTGCCCAGTCTCAAGGGCATTGGCTATGGGGAAATTGTTTTCGCTGGAAAGCCAGCAGCTGAGAGGAGACCTGATAGAGGACTACTAAATTATGAGAGGCATAGTTAGGGTGGATAGTCAGAGGCTTTTTCCCAGGGTTGAAATTACAATTGCAATGGGGCACAGGTTCAAGGTGAGAGGGCAAAAGTTTAAGGGAAATGTTCGAGGGAAATTTTTCACGCAGAGAGTGGTAGGAGCCTGGAATGCTTTGCCAGAGGAGATGGTGGAAGCAGGTACGTTGGCAACATTTAACAGACATCTGGATGTTTATATGAATAGGGAGGGAATAAAGGAATATGGACCAAATAAGGGCAGCAAGTTTGTTTTTTAGTTTAGCCAGGGTGTGATGATCAACACAGGCTTGGAGGGCCGAAGGACCTGTTCCTATGCTGTACTTCTCTTTTGTTCTTTTTGTTTTGTTAGCCTATGGTTTTCTCTTGGGAGGGTTGGGTTGGCTCCAATTTAACATTCAGTGAAAATCACATCAAAAGTAATGAGGTTTTCAAAGTCTTGACACTTGATAACAACTGACCTCTTCAACAACTGACCTCTTCAAAAGAAAACGTTTATGTACTCACGAGCCATGTATCTACCATAATGTATCAGCTCCAAACCTCTTAAAAAGTATGGGACACGAGAAATAAATGTACTTGTTGTTCATTAGTGTGATCTGTGGGTCAAAGAAATGTCAACATCATTAAATTTCCTTTGTTTCCTTATAATGGCCCTTTCATTCTTTAGAGATTGAGAGTACGATTTGATTTTGTTTAAAAAACTCTAAACAAAGGCTCTCATTTCTATTGCGCCCTTTCACACATTCAAAGCACCCCAAAGGGAGTACTTTTGAAGTGCAGCCATTGTGGGAAGGGAGGGTTTTCCAATGATTTACTAGGTGTAGGGCAAGCGTTTAATGGACTGAAGGTATCATTTGGTACAATGAATAGTGTTGAAGTAGCTAATCTCACTGGATGAAGCATTTATAGCAATCTTCAGCTGGAACTATCGAGTGGATGATCCATCTTGGCCTCCTCCAGTGATCCCCAGGATTACACATACTAGTCTTCAGCCAATTTGATTTACTCCACATGATATCAAGAAACAGTTGGAGACACTGAATACTACAAAGGCTACAGGCCCTGATAACATTCCAGCAATAGAACTGAAGACTTGTGCTCCAGAACTTGCTGCTTTCCCTTAGCCGAGATGTTCCAGTACAGTTACAACATTGGTACGTATCCGACAATGTGGAGAATTGCCCAAGAGTGTCCTGCACATGAAAAGCAGAACAAATCCAACCTGGCCAATTACCGCCCCATCAGTCTCCTCTCAATCACCTGTAAGGCGATGGAAGGTGTCAGTAACAGAGCTACCAAGCAGCACCTGGTCAGCAATGACCTGCTCAGTGACACCCAGTTTGGGTTCCACCAGGGCCACTCAGCTCCTGGCCTCATTACAGCCTTGGTTCAAACGTGGACAAAAGAGCTGATTCCAGAGGTGAGGGGAGAGTGACAGCCCTTGAAATCAAGGCTGCATTCAACTGAGTGTGACATCAAGGAGCCCTGGCAAAACTGGAATCAGTGGGTATCAGGGAGCAAACTCTCTGGTGGTTGGAGTCATACCTGACACATAGGAAGATGGTCGTGGCTGTTGGAGGTCATTCATCTCAGCTCAAGGACATTTCTGCAGGAGTTCCTCAGGGTTGCATCCTAGGCCCAACCACCTTCAACTGCTTCATCAATAATCTTCCCTCCATCATAAAGTTAGAAGTCAGGATGTTCACTGATGATTGCACAATGTGCAGCGCCATTCATAACTCTTCAGATACTGAAGCAGTGCATGTTCAAGTGCAACAGGATCCAGATGATATCCAGGCTTGGGCTGACGAGTGGTAAGTAACATTTTTGCCACACAAATGCCAGGCAATGATTACCTCCAATAAGAGACAACCTAACCGCTACACCTTGACATTCAATGATAAGAAAGTACGACTGGACCCGAAACGTTAACTCTGATTTCCCTCCGCAGACGCTGCCAGGCCTGCTGAGCTTTTCCAGCAACTTCTGTTTTTGTTCCTGATTTCCAACATCTGCGGTTTCCATTTCCTTGGGCATGTGAAAATTTCTCTCTCATTGTCTGGACATTTAAAATTATAGCTCATTTTCCTCACAGTTAAAGAAGGAGCTTTCCTTGTGGAAAACAGATCAGGCATTCATCTCCTTGGAAGGTAGCCCCTATATAAAAGAAAAGGAATATTCCTCTGGATTTTGTGCCTTTGTGTTCAAGTGCAATGAATAATTTAGACAATACCAGCACTGTGGCAGCAATGGACCTTTTCCTTGAACAGTAAATACAAAAATTACATTTTCTCTTTGTATCTCTCTCTATCTGTGAGATGTGTGATGTTATTTCCATTAATTTGCACTTTCTGCTTCTCTCAATCCATTCCCAGCTCTCGAAGGGACTCAGCATTGATTCCAATTCAGTGAAAAAAATAATGCAAAGACCCAATTTATTTTTATATATCAACAGCTTGTCAAATTTGTTTACCACTTAATAGTTTGGCACAGTATAATGATATAAACACACGGGACAGAAGCCAACACTGATAATGCAAATAAATAGACAAAAGATTATGAGACAGAATATGCCATTTGAAGAAGCTTGAATGTACTCAGGATAATGTCTCCATTTTTAAACCAGGACCTATACTCATAATACAGTCCAAGGCATTTAGGGCAATAAGACTGTCTGATGTAGGAGCAGTTCTGGAACATTCATCCCATCACACCTGCCTGCCATTCAAAGAGATCATGGAATTGTAGAACCCCTACAGTGCAGGTAGAGGCGATTTGGCCCATCGAGCCCACACTAACCCACCAAAGAGCAGCCCACCCAGACTCAGCCCCCTACCCTATCCCTGTAACCCTGCATAACCCCCAGCTAACCCAAATAACCTGCCACTACGGGCCAATTTAGCACAGCCAACCCACCTACCCTGCACGTCTTTGGGCTGTGGGAGGAAAGCGGAGAACCCGGAGGAAACCCACGCAGACACAGGGGGAGAACATACAAACTCTGCACAGACAGTCACCCAATTGAATCTGGGTGCCTGGCGCTGTCAGGCAGCAAGGCTACCCACTGAGCCACTATGCTGCTCCCACTGTGATCTGATAATCTGGTACCAACATGCACAATGACCACAGGATCCCTCGCCTCCCGTTCCAAGTTCCTCTCCTGCCCTGAGGACATGCCCTTAAATTCGGCAGCTGGCAGACAATTCAGTCTGCTCATGGCTGCGCAGAGTGGTATCAATATTCCCCCTGAATTCTACTGTACAGCATTCCTGCTTCTTTCTCCCATTTGAGTGGCTTCGGTTGCTGGAAATCTGAAACAACTCAGCAAGTGCTGGAGTCATACGGCACAAAAAAGGCCCTTCAGCCCATCGAAACTGGGCTGACCTAGCCACAGTAATCCCACCTTCCAGCCCTAAACACTCAGCGAGGTCTGGCAGTGGAGAGGGAAAGATAGAGTTAATGTTTCGAGTCTAACCTTTTTGTACTGCAACAACTTGCCTTCACCTTCTGCATTTATCGGAGCGAAACACTGCGGTTCACTGGAACCTTGTCGAGACTCTGAGCCATTAAGGAGAGATTTTCGGACAGTGATCAAAAGTTGATCAATGAAGGGGATCTTAAGGAGAGACCGTGGACAGGTTTAGAGAGGGAATTCCAGTGCTCAGAGGCCAGTCAGCTGACTGCACAGCCACCAGTGGAAGGGAGCATTACGAATACTGCAGGGTTATGCATAATAATCTGTAAAAAAAAAATAAATCAGAAGGCGTTGTGATTAATATTTTGATATATGAAGGGCTCCTTCATTTATCAGCTTGAGAAGCCATTATTTGTCAAAGACTGCTTTAATGATTGGTGTTTAATAGTGACAGATTAGTGATTGAACTGGGTCAGTTGAAAAACAACATAAAGAGAATTTGACATGTTATTGACAGGAATACAACAGGAGCCTGCCATGCACAATACAGACCCTCGTCCAGCCTTATTATCATCAATAACATTTACACATGGTGATTGATTCTGACGTAAAACAGAGTAATAGGAAGTAAGGCACAACAATGTCTAAGGAGTCACTGTGGGGAGATTTAATCTCTTCTTTGAAATTGTTGGCTAATTCATAATCGTTTTCCTTGATAATGTTGTTAAGATTTCAGTAGAGAGATGCTGATGTCTGCACACAGACTGACCCTGGCTAACACGACCCTGTTAATTGGTAGCCCCAATCACCAAATCAAACAGTTGTAGCTTCTGGCTGACTGATCTCAATCATACATGCACACACACGCTCTCATGCGCACACACATGCATATACACACATGCACACACATGCACTCATGTACACATACAAACACACATGCCCACATGTATACATACACATACACACAAGCACACAGAGACACACACACACATGCATGTACACACAAATTCACACACAGTCTAACACACACGTGCACTCACTAAAACACACACACACTCTAACTCAGACACATGCTGACACACACTGACATGCACACACAATCACAGACACACACGCATACACACATATACTTACATACTCCCACGCACGGAAAGAGAGAAAAATTTAAAGAACAAGGTGAAGATCAATTAATTGCTGACCCTCATCTGGTCAGGTGACTGTGTGCCCAAAATTGGATGTTCTAAATTGATGCACAGCCCGACAAATCAGGCCTGATAGAAAATTGGCCAGACTTCATTTTTTGAACCTTTGAGTATAGAAGTTGAGACGCCATTTTGAGGTTGTATAGGACATCAGTGAGGCCTCTTTTGGAATACTGTTTCCAGTTCTGATCACACATTTCTAGGAAGGATATTATTAAACTGGAGAGGGTTCAGAAAATATTTACCAGGATGTGGCTGGGAACAGAGGTTTTGAGATACAAAAATAGACTGGGAAGGCTGGGACTTTTATCACTGGAGTGTGAGAAGAGTAAACCTTATTGAGGTTTATAAAATCATGAGGGACATGGATAAGGTGAATGACATGGGTCTTTTCCCTAGGGTGGGGGAGTTCAAAACAGGGGGCATATATTTAAGGTAAGAGGGGAAGGACTTTAAATGCTCATGAGGGTCAACTTTTTTACAGAGTGTAATGAACTTCCAGAGAAAGTGGTGGATGCAGGTACAGTTACAATATTAAAAAGACATTTGGATAAGTTCATCAATAGGAAAGATTTGGAGGGATATCGGCCAGGAGCAGGTGAGTGAGACTAGTTTTGTTTGGGATTATGATCAGCGTGGATTAGTTGGACCAAAGGGTCTGTTTCTGTGCTGTATGACTCTGTGATTATATTACTGAAAATAACAGCAGTCAGTAGCCATCAGCTATAGAGAACAGTAGAAGCCAAGATCAGAGGGATTACAAAGATTCAAGGGCCAGTTACAACAAGCCTGGAAGTTGTATTTTGGAGAAGTGTCGATCAGTCTTTCTGGCACCTCTACTGCCTGAGTATGTGAGCCTGTCAGCATAGAAAATGTGAGGGGTGTCATTTTATCTTTCTTCATAGAACCCCTACAGTGTGAAAACAGGCCCTTCAGCCCAACGAGTCCACATTGACCCTTGGAGCATCCCACCCATACTCATCCCCTTTTAACCCACCTAAGGTGTACATCCCCAGGCACTATGCGCAATTTAGCATGGGCAATCCACTCAAACTGCACATCTTTGGACTGTGGGAGGAAACCGGAGCGCCTAGAGGCAGACACGGGGAGAATGCGCAAACTCCACACAGACAGTCGCCCGAGGATGGAATCGAACCCCAGCCCCTGGTGCTTTGAGGCAGCAGTGCTAACCACTTAGCCACCGTGCCCCCAACTTTAGATTTGAAGCCAGCTCATGTCCCCATTAGCCAATGATGACAGAACATTCCGGAAGGTCTGGTACAAGGGAGGATAAAAACACACACCTGGAAATCAATCCCTCAGTGAAAACTTATAGCAAGACTCAATGTGGAAAACTATGCGCCACCTTAAGAAGACCCAGGAGATGATCGACCCAGACCTACAAGTCCCACCTTCGAGGAAGATAGCTAGGCCTATGTCAGAGAGGAAGGAGATCACAACAGCCCAGCTCATTGCAAGTAATATCCTTTCTCAGATGGATAAAGCTAGGTAGAGAGTGGATACTATGGGACTTCAGGAAATGCTCACATAGGATTTTAATCAGGAATATTTTGTTGATAAAATCAATTTGAACTGCAAACTGAATTCTCTGACCCTTTGTCCACCTCATCAACAAGAGCACTTGTGTAAATTGTTTTTAATAATTAAACTGGTCAAAGTGCCTGACACTTAATTTGTCTCATGGCTGAGGTTTGCTCAAACCACCATCAGCAGGTCAGACCTTAAACTGCTGACTGTTATGTCTGGAAGAATCTCCCTAAACCTCTCCTATTCTTGGATTCTCCTTTCAGAGGATACGGGCATCCCTGGCTCGGCCAGAATTCATTGCCCATCCCTAGTTTCCCTTGAGAAGGCAGTGGTGAGTTGCCTTCTTTGAACTATTGCACCCCATGTGCTCTAGGTTCACCAACAATGCTCTTAGGGAGGGAGTTACAAGATTCTGACCCAGTGGTGCTAAAAGAGCAGTGATATATTTCCAAGCTGGAATGGTGAGTGGCTTGGAAAGGAACTTGCAGGGGGTGGTACTCCCATGTAACGTTTGCCCTCTCCAGATGGAAGTCGTTATGTGTTTGGAAGCTTGGAAGGTCTGAGGATCTTTGGTGAATCTCTGCAGGGTATCTTGTAGATGGTACACACTGCGGCTACTGAGTGTCGGTGGTGGAAGGAGTGGATGTTTGTGGATGTGGTGCCAATCAAGCGGCTGCTTTGTTCTGGATGGTGTTGAGCTTCTCGAGTGGAGCTGAATATCATTTAAATAAAGAAAGATGCAGAAAGTTACAGAACACACACAATGTACAGAACACAGGGATTTTCGAGCCCTGTGCATGAATCACAAAGAGTAAGCAAAGAAAATCAGCTGGCAAGAGAAAAGTTGATGGAGTGTTGACCTTCATGTCAAATGATGTGGAGTATGAAATTAGAAGGAGGAGATCTTGGTAAAATTATACGTAAGCACCAGCCAGACTATACATGGCAATTTATGAGCATCTTTGAACCCTTAGAATCCCTACAGTGTGGAAGCAGGCCATTCAGCCCATCGAGTCCACACTGACCCACCAAAGACCATCCCATCCAGACCCACACCCTCTACCCTAATCCTGTAACCCTGTATTTCCTATAGGTAACCCAACAAATCTGGACACCATGGAGTAATTTAGCGAGGACGATCCACCTGCCCTGCACATCTTTGGATTCTGGGAGGAAGGTGGAGCACCCAGAGGAAACCCACATGATGCAAAAAAAAGCAGCAAGTGGAGTTGAGGATTATTAGATCAGCTGTGATTTTATTGAATGGCGAAGCAAACTTGACTGGCTGATGGCCTACTTTTGCTCTGATATCATATGATATTATGGAGTTTAGTTGGAGCTGCACTCATGTAGGGGTGTACTCCATCACACTCCTGAGTTTTGTCTTTGGGGAACCTAGAGGTGAGTTACTCACCGTAGGATCCTAGTTATTATATTCTTTCTTTGAGATGGTCAATCTTGACTTTTGTGTGGTTTGAATTTAACTTGCCGCTTTGCAGCCCAAAAGTGGACATTGTCCAGCTCTGCAATTGGGCACGAACTGCTCCAGTTTCTGAGGAGTCACAAATGGTGCTGAACATTGTGTGATCATTGGCAAACATCCCCACTCCTGACCTCATGATAGAGGGAAGGTCTTTGATGAAACAGCTGAAGATGGTTGGGCCTAGGACACTACCCCAAGAAACACCTGCAGAGGTGTCATGAAGCTGAGATGACTGACCTCTAACAACCAAAACCATCTTCCTTTGTGCCAGATATGACTCCAACCACCAGAGAATTTGCCCCCGGTTCCCAATGGCTCCAGTTTTGCCAACGCTCTTGATGTCACACTCAGTCAAATGTGGACTTGTTGTCAAGGGCAGTCCCTCTCACCTTACCACTGGAATTCAGCTCTTTTGTCCATGTTTGAACCAAGGCTGTAATGAGGTCAGGAGCTGAGTGGTCTTGGTGGAACCCAAATTGGGCGTCACTGAGCAGGTTATAGCTGAGCAGATGCTGCTTGCTAGAACTGTTACTGACACCTTCCATCACTTTACTGATGATTAAGCATAGCCTGATGGGGTAGTAATTGTCTGGCTTGGACTACATTGCTGTTGAAATATCCCATCAACCAACCTATTGGTTAACAGTTCTATCTCCTTTTGTACCTCATTGTTGGATGCTCCTGCAAAGTGCCTTGAGATTGGATTGTAGATCATCCCTTAACTTGCTGTACACTTTATTCACACTGTTTGTCATTTTTGATCACCTGCAAGCTTGTCGTTCAGCCTATCAACACTCCACTCACACCATTTGTAGTTACTTTTTGACACTCTTAATTTCCTGGAATTATATTGCAATTACCTCTCTGCCCATAAACTCTGTACCTGCGCCCTTCCCTCTACTTCACCTGACAGAGGAGCAGTGCTTCAAAAGCTTGTCATTTCAAATAAACCTGTTGGACTGAAAACCTGCTGTTGTATAACTTCTGACTAAGTTTTACTGTGTTTAATGTGCTTTTTGAATGAAAGTTATTGGTTTCAACTCTTTACCGATATTCCTGGTTGCAGAGATTTTTTTGGGGTATAAGTCACAGTCTAGATAAAGTTCAACAAGAAGAATAAGTTGAAAGTGGCACTTTCAGACAGAATTTAGCCCTGTCTGCTGAAGAGAATCCCAGAGAGTGGTTCCTGTAAAGCACTGAAGAGATTTAAACAAAAATAATCAGGAAAGGGTTTGAAGGATTGTGAGTCACATTCCAAAATGAAAGGCAAAAGAGATGGTACTGTTCCGTGTTCTAAATAGAAACAGAGCAGTTTCCTGCTATTGATGGGGTGTCCTTCAACACAAGCATGTCTTTTCCATATCTCTGAACTGAACGGGCTTCTGTTGTGAGGAAGGGTCATTTGACCTGAAACACCATTAACTCTGATTTCTCTCCGCAGATGCTTCCAGACCTGCTGAGCTTTTCCAGCAACTTTTATTTTTGTTTTAGAATGCCAAAGTCTTACTCTAAAGTGGATGCCCATCCAAGGTAGTCTTTGACCTTAGGTTAATTGCCTCTCGATGGAAAGTCTTGCTAGACCGCTTCGATTAAGAATCAACCGCGCTGTTGTAAATTAGTTTGCAATGATACAGAGAAAAATCAGGAGATTGTTGCTAGGTAACAATGCTAGTTTGAAGAGGCAGTTTAGTCAAGATGGGACAAATGCCCCTATTCTTCACAGTAAGACTTCTGTGACCCTGTAGACCAGGCTGGATCAGAATGGCAGATTTCCTTCCTGAAGGAAAGATGAGCAACTCAGACGAGTTTTGGCAACCATCTTTGGTAGCTGCCAGGGTCTTTAGTTTGATATTTCAATTTTATTAATCACATTTAAATACCACCAGCTGCCTCTGTTGGATGTAAACCCATGTTTTCAGAGCCCGAGACATAACTCAAGATTTCCAGCTCATTGACGGTAAAACTGCACCACGACACTATAGATTGGTAACTCTGAGGTGGCTTACCTCCCAAATATTCGGCTTTAGTGACGATATTTTACTGCAATGTCAGGACGGACTGAGAGGTTAATGAAAACATATTTTTATGTAACGCTTTGTTCACATGGGGCTATTTGCACAACCTCAGTAAATATTGATTTGTGCTTAAAATCCAATAAATATCCAGATCTGGCATTTAGAATCCTGCATATGCTTCCTGAGCAGAAGAGATCTGCATGCAGACCGTACATTAGAAGGTTATATGGCAGTGTCATATAATAAACAATTCACATGACGGACAGTCTCTCAGTCAAGGAGAAATACATTTCTTTGAAGGTTACATGAAAGGATATGTTCAGAACTGTCATTTAATTAATCTCAAATCAACGGTCCGTCAGTTATTGAAGCACAGACAAACTCCTGGATGCTGACTCATCTGTGATTCACGTATTCCTAGTCCCCATTTATCCAGTTTGAAAGCAGACTGTGTCCATCCCTGTCCATTGCTGGGTGTTTTTACATCTGTTCATCAATATCTTGTATTTACCGATCTCCGCCTGCAGTGAAGCACTGGCTATGGTCTGCGCATATTCCTACACTTGGCCAAAGCCGCCCCAAACCAAGTGCTTTCAAGACAGTAGGAACTGCAGATGCTGGAGAATCTGAGATCACAAGGTGTAGAGCTGGATGAACACAGCAGGGCAAACAGCATCAGAGGAGCAGGAAGGCTGACGTTTTGGGCCCTAGACTCTTTTTCTGAAGAAGGGTCTAGGCCCAAAACATCAACCTTCCTGCTCCTCTGATGCTGCTTGGCCAGCTGTGTTCATCCAGCTCTACACCTTGTGACCTCAAACCAAATGCTCTTCTTCCTGAGCCTTGTGCTCAGTCCATTAAACTTTCAATGTAGTTAAAAGTTTAATAAATCAAGTCTTCATTGGTGGATATCCCACAGATGGCTAGGTACACAACCCTTTTTGCATTTGGCAGTGCCCAAGTTAAAAGTGGAAATGGTTTGAGTGCCAATCTGTGAGGCAGATTGCCTGTATTCAGCTACCCATTGGACTGCAACATCCCCCCACCCCACCTCACCCTTCGATCTCCTGTATCACGGAGTCATAGAGTCGTACAGCACAGAAACAGCTCATCCACACCGCCCAAGTTTCCCAAACTGGCATGGAGGGTAGTTTGATCTTTGAGTAGGATAATAAGTTGGCACAACATTGTGGGCTGAAGGGCCTGTACTGTGCTGTACTATTCTATGTTCTCTGTTCTAAACTAGTCCCACTTGCCTGCATTTGGCCCATATCTCTCTAAACCTTTCCTATTCATGTACCTGTCCAAGTGCCTTTTAAATGTTGCAACTGTACCTGCATCTATCACTTCCCCTGGCAGTTCATTCCACAAACGGACCACCCTCTGTGTGATAAACAATGCGGGTGACCATCTTTGCTCTGTCCAGTGAAGACTGGTCTGGTTTGATTGGTCGGTATGGGCTAGCTTTCCTCCACTCTGTGGGTTCAGAGTCCCCCTTGCTCTCCAACAGTGGCCACTCTACTGTCCACTAGTCATTGACTGACACAGTCCATAGAATTCTTGAGTAGAGTCACACCAGACTTGAAACGTTAACTCCTTTTCTCTGTCCACAAATGCTATCCGACCTGTTGAGTTTTTTTCCAATACACTTCAGATTTCAGTTTCTGCAGCCCTTTGCTTTTACCGATTGGTTTCTGACACTGTCCTCCATTACTGTCTCTTCCATCACAATCTGTATCATTGCCAATCATTGATTTGTCTCTACTGCATTTGGACTAACCTTGGCTAACCCTCTTGACACACTTCCAAGCTTCTATTCTGGTCTGCAATCCCATACTCCTGGCCAAATGTTACCCTCTGCCTGGTCCCTTTAAAACAACAGCACCTGACTCATTGCTTGGCCCTACTCATTACTTGAGTTAACCCTGCGGATTGAAGGGAAAAGGGAAGGTAAAGTCACCATAATCCTACAGGACCACAGGTCTGCTCTCTTATTGGAAAGAAATGACGGGTGTGGTTTAACCTGAGCACCACCACAACTTGGGTGAGGGGAGAGGTTGAGAAGGAGAGTCCTTCATGGTAATGATGCAGGAATTGAACCATAATGTTGGCACCATTCTGTTTTATAAGTTGGTTGTCCAGCCAACTGAGCTAGCCAGCACCAAAGACTGAAGCATTCTTACTGGCAAACAGCAGCTGTGTCTCTTGAAACAAGTTCTTTCCTCTGAATTTGCAGTGAGATGTTCAGAGCCTGCTCCACAGCTTTTCAAATGGAGTATAGGTTTTGTGGTATTTTTATGGCTAGCTTGTACAACACTGTTCAGAACTCAAAAGGTTCAACAAGATCGAAAGAGTTTTTCCCCCACAGATTTATCTGAGTTGCACAAATTAGATTATACTAATGCATAGGAACTGAAAAACATCACGTCAGGACATACACTGGTTTCAGGGCGTGAAGAGAATCCTAATCCTTTCATTATTCAAATACGCTGTTACAGCTCTCAAAGTTCATTTTTATTCTTGTGGCACGGGGGAGGTTACTGGTTAGGCCAGCAATTATTACCTGTTCCCAGTTGGCCTTGAGGACAGGGTAGTGAGCTGCCTTCTTGAACCGCTAGACTCCATATGCTGTCAGTAGACACACAATTTCCTTAAGGGCAGAGTTCCAGAATTCTGACCCAGCAACGCTGAAGGAATGGCAATTTATTTCCAAGGTAAAATGGTGAGTGGCTTGGAGGGGAACTTGCAGGGGGTGGTGTTCCCAGGTATCTGCTGCCCTTGACCCTCTTGATGGGAGTAGCCGTGGCACTGGAAGGTGCTGTCTGAGGATCTTTGGTGAATTTTTGCAGTGCAACTTGTAGACAGTATACACTACTGCTACTGGTGATGGAGGGAGTGAATGTTTATGCATGTGGTGCCAATCAAGTGGGCTGCTTTTGACTTGGATCATCTTGTGTTTCTTGAATATTGTTGGGGCTGCACCCATCCAGGCAAGTGGGGAGTATTCCATCACACTCCTGACTTGTGCCTTGTAGATGGAGGGCAGGCTCTGGGGAGTCAGGAGGTGAATTACTTACTGCAGTATTCCTAGCATCTGTCCTGCTCTCATAGCTGCTGTGGTTATATAGCAAACCCAGTTGAGTTTCTGGTCAATGTCTTTAGGATGTTGATAGTGGGGGAAGTCAATGATGGAAATAGCATTGAATATCAAAGTACCACATTTACCACAATACAATTACTTTTATTTAATGGCAGTGCCCATTGACATGTCTTCCAAGAGGCCTCTGTGAATGGTAACGTTCACAGTGTGATACAGTAAACTTCAGAGCTTTAATAACTGTTCAGGGATTGAAGAACCAGCAATGACTCTTTCTGGAATAAATCATTTCCCAGGATGAAATGGACAAAGAAAATGTTATGAAGGAATTAAAAGGAACGTGCTAATTAACTGACCTTGGAAAGAAGGGGTTGAAGCAACATAAACAAGCTTTTTCCTGCAAGAGAGAAGATAATATTGTCTGCTAACCTGCTCTTCATGACAAAAGCAGAATTATAATTGCCTGGAGAACGGATGTCCTGAAGTAAAGGGGTTAATTGCAGGAAAGTAATGTTTTCAAACAGAGAGTTAATGCCAAATGGTACAAGGAGTGGGAAAGCTACTCTGTAGGAAGGCAAGCTGCAGGCTTGATGACTCTGGAAGTGTAATCAATGTTGTGGATGACAAATCTAAAAGGATCATCAATAATGTCACTTTATAAACTTCACAAGACGGTATTTCCTATAAAAATTCAATGTCAGAGCTTCATCGAACAACACAACACAATGATTGAACCCCGGACACATTTAAAGTTAGATGCTGTAGTTGGAATTGTAGCTAAATTCCACCATTGATTGGGTAAAAGCTAACATTGGTTGTGAGGCTTAATTTACTTACTTAAGGAATTGTATTTTGGTTGCTACATGCAATAAACTTTAAGTAATTTTCTTCAGTATTGGGCTATGTGTGAGGATATCTTAATAAGTAGCTGAATAAAAGGTAAACAGTGGTAATTAAAAACAACTGTAATAAGGAAGGACGTCGCTAAACTAGAAAAGGTGCAGGATAATTTTACAAGAATGTTGCCACGACTGGAGGTTTTGAGTTATAAGGATGTGTTGGCTACTTTCCTTGGAGCATCAGAGGCCACAGGGTGACCTTATAGCGGTTTATAAAATCATGAGCAGCACAGATAAGGTGAATAACCAAGGTCTTTTCCATAGGGCAGGGGAATCCATAGCACCTGGCAAAAACCCACACAGACCTTGGGAGAATGTGCACACTCCACACAGACAATCACCCCAGCCCAAGGGTGGAATCACGCCTGGGTTCCTGGGTGACGCAGCAGTGATTGTTGCTTTGGAAAGGAAATCTACCCTTACCTGGACTGGCCTACGTGTGACTCCAAACTTGCTGCAATGTAGTAGATTGTTAGCTGCCTTCAGAATGGCTGAGCAAGTCACTCGATTCAGAGAGAACTGAGGGATAGGCAACAAATGTTGGCCCAGTTGGTAATACCCACATCTCTTGAAAGAATCAAAGAAATGAGGATGTTAACATAACAGGAACAGACCATTTAGCCCAATTTTTGTCGTTTATACTTCACACAATTTTCTGCAATTAGTCCTTCCCCATACCATATTTCTCTCATGTGTCAGCATCAAACTACGCCTTAAAAGCATTAATGCAATCTGCTTTTCTACACTGCATAGCACCCAATCTCCGCATAAGGGCATTCCTTCTAAATTATCTATCTGATCCTTGCAAGTCTCTCATGCACTTTTGCTGGTGGTTTAACATCCTTGTGGTACTTTGGGGACCAGAACTACACACAATAATCCAAGCATGCTTGAGCGTAGTTAGGTATCACTGCTATTGTCGTGTCTACAGGATGAATGCAACAGAAATTTGTTGAGATGTCACCAGTGATGAGGAGGTGAGGATTCAAAGAGAAAGTTGAGAAGTTGCAGAGTCCTCACCACCATTCAGCAAGAACTCAATGAAGATCAGAACAGTTATAAGAAGTGAATGGTTTCTTTTGGGGGGTCTACAAATGAGCAGTGATGAATTGCAACTAATCAGAGTGAAAGCAAAAACTTTTTTTTAAGATGCTGTGGGTCTCAAGAGGTTTTTTCTCCCTAGATTTTTTTTTGAAGAGGTTGTGAAGGATAGACGCTGATGCACCTATTGAAGTCACTTGGGTAAACAACTTAAGGCCTTGGATTTTTTTTTCTAAAAAGGCTGGAAAAATGATGCAGCTTGGGTAGAGTCCAACTCTCACAGACCAGGGTTTCTAGTTTTTTTTGGTTTTTAGGTTTAGCTTTAAGCAGTAGCTACTGGGGTCTCTACAGAGTCGGAAGCTTCAGTAAGTGTCTCCTGGCCGCCGTTCTCTGAATTTCCGCTTGATGTTTTTTTCTCCCTCATGGATTGGAGAACTGCTTGTGAGAATTTGTGCCTGAGTTTTTCTGTTTTTGTTTGCTACAGTGTGTGTTTATGGGATGTTACTGTATTGGAACAGTTAATTAGTAATAGGTACTGTATCTATAATTTGGTTAAGTTTCCCAATACAGTTGAGTTATTTTAAATTCCTCTTTGTTGTAGTTTAATTGCAGTGTTTAAATAAATTGTGTTTTGCTTAACATTGAGTAGTTTGACCAGTTGCATCATATTGGGTCAGAGACTTGACACATTTGCCTTTAAAATAAAATTTAGGGTACAGTCTGCTTTCTTAAAATATTTTTGGGGTGGGTGGGGGTGGTCTAGTTCATAATAAATCCAACAGTAAATGGTGGGCAGTGTATATTAAATCCTCCAATCTGCAGTCACATCAGAGATTCCACACCCATTACGTAGGTTCCAGTTCTGTGCTCTGTATGTATTTCTTAATTGGCATTGCCATGCATCTATTGCTCCTTCCCTAAATGCTGATTGACTTTAGCTGCTGCAGAGGGCAGTTTGGAGTCAACTACATTGCTGTGGGTCTGGAGTTACATGAAGGCTCTGACAGCTGAGGGTGGCAGACTTCCTTCCATTAGATGGACCAAATGGGTTTGCAGAACAAAAAAAAATTGTAGTTATGCAGATACAAGCTTTTGACTTATGAATTGAATTAAAATTCCACCAGCTGCTGAGGTGGTTTGGATTTGAACCTGTGACCCCAAGAGCATGAGCCTGGATTACTATCTCAGTGACATAATTTCTACCATTACACTCTGCGCTCTGGTAATCAGTGTTGTTTTATCTGTCCTGCTGATCAGTTTTAAAGGAACATAAGAATAAGATTAGGCTGCGTTATCCCTGGAATGTTGTCCACAATTTAATGAGATGTAACTAATCCGGTCTAAGGTCTGGTACCCAGGACAGTTCACTGTATTCACTGGTCTAATCAAGCCTTTTCCATTCATTTCTGTGGCCTGTTCATAAATGTTAATGGTCCATGTCTCTTTTTCAGCCTCCACTGTCGCTCTTTTCACTGTTTAGGAAGTATTTGGCCCCAGAGACGAGGATTTGGTATAAGCTAAAAGCTGTGCCCAGCTATGAAATCTCTGGAAGGTGATTTCAAACAAGTTCCACAAGCATGGCAGCCTGATGGTGGGGAGATAAAGATTGTCCTGGGCATCAGAGAGAACAAGATCTAGACAATATCCAGGTTTAAGCTGACTAGTGGCAAGTAACATTCACGCTACACATATACCAGGCTATGAACAACTCCAATTAGAGACAATCTAGCCATCACCCCTTGATATTCAATAGTGTTACCATCACTGAATCCTCCACTATCAACGTCCTGGGGATTACAATTGACCAGAAACTTAACTGGGCTCACCACATAAAAACAGTGGCTAACAAGAGCAGATCAGAAGCTAGGAATACCTCAGCGAGTAACTTACCTCCAGACTCCTCAAAGCCTGTCCACCATCTACAAGGCATAAGTCAGGAGTGTGTTGGAATACTCCCCACTTACCTGGATGGGTGCAGCCCCAACAACACTCAAGAAACTTGACACCATCCAGGACAAAGCAGCCCCCGACTGATTGGCACCACATCCATAAGCATCCCACTCCCTCCACCACCGACGCTCAGTAGCAGCAGTATCTACAAGATGCACTGCAGAAATTCACCAAAGATCCTCAGACAACATCTTCCAAACCCACAACCCCTTCCATCTGGAAGTACAAGGGGCAGCAGACACATGGGAACACCACCCCCTGCAAGTTCCCCTCCAAGCCACTCACCATCCTGACTTGGAAACATATCGCCTCTTCGGTGCTGCTGGGTCAAAATCCTGGAATTCCCTCCCTGAAGGCATTGTGAGTCAATCCACAACAGGTGGACTGCAGTGGTTCAAGAATGCAACTCACCCCCACCTTCTCAAGGGGCAGCTAGGACGGGCAATAAATGCTGGCCCAGCCAGAGATGCCCACATCCCACAAATGAAAGGGGAAAAAAAAAATGATCTTTGATGTTGACCTGAGAGGCAGCTGGGTCTCCCATTTCGCTGAAAGATGGTGCAGTATTCCCTCAGCAGTGCAAGGTGAGTGCCAGTTTGGATATTTCTGTGCTCAAATTTCTGGGACTGGAACGGGAATCCACTATCTGTGGCCTTAGAAGGGAGAGTGTCCTACTCTTGGGCGAATTCAAAACTAACACATGGGAGCTGCTGTAAGCATTAGAAACTGTGCACAGAGGACAGGCTGTATTTGCATAATTTATGTTGAATATGTAATAAATAGAAAAACATCCTCCTTTAATGAAAATTAAATGGTAATACTAGTGTATGGTTGAAGCAGAAGCTAGTTTGCTACTCGAAAGGAACATTCAATTATTGAGCTGAACGTTAATGGAACAGCAGAAAGACATAGGTTTGTATGATGACTAACCATTAGGAAAAGAAACCGAGTTTCATTTTTCACAATGAATGACTTTTAATCTAAAAATGCTTCTGTTCGAACTGAGTTATTAGGAATAGATAAAAGCAGTTATTTAATCAAAAAGACTTGACAGTGGTGTGAGGTGCTCGTTTAACAGAGTCACTCATTTCTTATCATTACACAATCACTTCATTCATATCTTGTTTATATGATTTCACAGTAATCATCTCCTGTTTGCAAACAGTATGAGTAGATCTAGTTCAGCAAGCGCTATGACTTCACAATGACCATCCGTCATTTCAAATGAACCTTATGAACGGTGTCCTCACGTGGCCAACTGGGTCACCCCCTCCACACCCCACTCACCTGGATGGGTGCAGCCTGCATCAACACTCAAGAAGCTCGACACCTTCCTGGACAAAGCAGCCCACTGGATTGGAATCACGTCCACAAATATGCACCTCCTCCACCACTGACAACCTGGTAGGGCAGCAGTGTGTACCTTCTATAAGAGGCACTGCAGAAATTAACAAAAACATTTCAGATGGCATCTTCCAAACCCACAACCACTTCCATTTAGTAGGACAATGGCAGCCATTACGTGGGATGGCCACTACTTTCAAGTTCCCCTCCGAGCCACTCACCATTCTGGCTTGGAAATATATCGCCGTTCCTTCACTGTCGCTGGGTCAGAATCTTGTAACTCCCTCACTGAGGGCACTATGGGTCTACTGGCAGCACATGGGCAGCAATGAACGAAGCTCACCACCAGCTTCTCAAGGGGCACCTAGGGATGGGCAATAAATTCTGGCCTTGCCCGCAATACCCACATCCCATGACTGAATTAAAAAAAACATCACTGAGCCAAATTACAGCAAAAAAAAATCTGAAATCAGAATTCAGTCCTCAGGTTGCAAGCTTTGAGACATCCCACCACCACTAAGTATTTATGTAGTGTGCTTATCATAGCATGATGCTAGAGCAGATTCAGACAAAACCACACTGGCACGGAGCCAGGGGAGGAATATATGACGATTACTGACCAAAAGCTTGGCCATGTTTGGTGTCCCTTCCCCTGGACTAGGAGGCCAGGTTTAAGTCCCACCTGCTCCAGGGGTTCATTATAACATCTGAGGAGGTTGAGGAGAAAATATATATTAAGGAGGGGCTTAAAGGAAGAGACATTTATGGAGAAAATTCAAGGTCACCAACAGATCAGTGGTGGGGAAAGTGGTGATGCCAGGAGTTCAGAGAATTATACGGATGGAAGAGTCCAGAGGACAGATTGGATACCCACTAAAATTTGCAGTTACATTCCAAATGTACTCAACTCGAGTGGATTACAAAAATGCAAAACAGAAGCAGTAGGCCATTCAGCCCCTTGAGTTTGCTCTAAATAGTCTGCTACTATTCCCATTTCCAATACTGCTATAACTCCAGAGGTTGGTATCCCATCACCAAGTTACCCCCATTACTTACATGTGGAGAGTCCCTGATGCTATCCCAGCTCCCTCAGAGCCAGTTGTCAGAGAGAACAGAATCTTTGGCCCTCCTGTTTATATCTGTCTGCCAGCGTTCCCTAATTGGACCAGATTAACAGCCCCGATCAGGGAAGTCATGTTCTATGAGGTCCAGTTGGTTGGCCTTGCTACCAGCACTAGATAGGGCACCTCAGGAAATCTCTGCAATAATTTTCCACTGGATGGCTGCGAAATAATTCAGAAACATTTAAGCAGCAGGCTTCACGAGTCTCTTTAATCTTCCATATCTAATGTCTCACGCAGAGCAACTGAATATTTACGCCCCCTCCTTCAGGAGAATTGGATCCAGATTTTCTGATTGCGAGGAAGTTAAGTATCTTGCTTTCTTCCCAAGGGCATTGTGTAGCACTCCCCCTCTGCTCTGCTGTTAAATTTATGAGGGTGAGAGAAAAGGGATTTAAATGTAAAGCAGTAACATTTGTCAGCACCTCCAGCAAACTGAGAACACTGGAAGCTCATGATTCTCCATCGCAACTGCATCAATTCATCAGCTCCAATGTCTGAAACATAACTGGAAGGGACACTTAGAGGAAATGCACACTGCCAGACTTTCATTCCCCACCCCCGGGATGAACTGTCACCCAGGGACAGCTCCTGGCAGTTGACAGGGACAGTGGCAATAGATCACAGTACTGCCTTTGTCTCCGGTTCCCCTGCATCTAATCAGTGACTGAGAACTGAAGAGAATGGAGCATGGGATGGGAGGGTTATTTCAATACATTTTCACCCAGCAATGCTAAACGAGTTTTTGACAGTGCCTTTCGTAACTACTATCTGTGATTTTTGAAGTGCAGTCACTGTTATAGATGTTGGAAGTGCAGTACCACAAGCAAGCAGCACTGTGGGAATGATCAAACAATCTTGTTCCAGTAACTTCATAAAGGTGAAGTCACCATAATCCCACTCTCTCATTCGAGGGACAACTGGTGCTGAGTTTCATCAAATGTCATATGTGCGGCCAAAGGTTGGGAAGGCTGAACCTTCATGGTTAGCCCAGTTGGTGCAGGAATTGAGCCCATACTGCTGGTGTCACACTGCATCACAACCAAGCCATCCAGCCAACTGAGCTGACCAACCCCACATTGGCTAGGACACTGGGATGAGAGCATGGAAACAGACCCTTCGGTCCAACCAGTCCACGTTGAACATAATCCCAAACTAGACTAGTGCCACCTGCCTGAGCTTTGGCGCACATCCTTTCAAATCTTTCCTACTCGTGTAAGTGTCTTGTAAATGTAACTGTGCCCACCTCCACCACTTCTGCTGGAAGTTCACTTCACATGTGAACCACCCACCATGTAAAAAATCGTCCCCCATGTCTTTTTTAAATTTCTCTCCTCTCACCTGAAAAATATGTTCTCTACCTTTGAACACAAACCCCCAACCCCCACCCCGACCCCCGCCCCTGGAAATGACACCTGCCATTAACATTATCGATACCGCTCATGATTGTATCAAACTCTATAACACCACCTCTAAACAGCCTACACTCCAGTTGAAAGGTCCCAGCCTTTCATTACAACTCAACCCCTCTGCTCTTCTTCCAAGGCATGGCTGTGGGATCTTCTATCCCCATTGGAGAGGGCAGACAGGGCCTCAGTTTCATGTCTCCATTGGACCAAAAGGCCTCGAGAACCCCTAGTACTCTCTCAGCAGGGGTCAGCATAGATTCTGCAGCCGTGTCTCAGGAGTGGGAGCTGAGACTGAGAGGCCATGGAACAGAGGTATCCACGATGACACTTAAGAAACGGGAATAGGACCTCATACTCAGCCACTTTTAGCCGGGCTGCTGCCTAACTATGGTTTCCTGCTGAGAGTATATCAAAAACCATAAAAAACCATTAAAAAAATCAGGAAACATATTTAAACAAACTCAGAAACCACTGGAGAAACTCCACGGGTCTGGCTGCATCTGCGGTGAGAGAAACAGAGTTAATATTTCAAGTCGAGTGACCCTTCTTCAGGAATGTGTGAATTTTTTTCTTGCGATGCTTAAAAATAAATCAACACATTCTGATCTAACTTGTCTTATATATTTCTAAACAGAGCTCCAGCAGATTCATTCGCAAGCATGACGGTATTTTTTTTAAAGCATGTTTTGCTCTCTGGGGGAGTCGGTGGGGATTGGAAAGTAGGAGGATGTAAAAAAGGCTTTTTGAGCTGGTCCCTTAGTGTACTCCCACTCTTTATTAGGGATAGCAGAGCGAGCTGCTTGAATGATGAGTGGGTGAGAGATTATGAGTATCCTGGAATTCTGCAGCATCGAGTCTGTTATTGTTCCCAGTGGACATCAGTTTATCTCGAGATAGATCTCAGATGAGCCAATTTGTCAAAATGAAATCTTTCTCGTCTTATCTGGAGAGATTCATCCCTCACAGAAGCTAAAAAAAACACTCCCAGTTTTACCTTTAATATCAGACAAGGCAGTGTGAAGCTCTGAGGGAGATAGTAATAAGCTTATCAGAAGGTTCTATGTGCAAGTGTATAGTGTCGCTCAAGTTTAAAACAAAAACTTGACTCCCCACAGTCACCCTCCCACTCTGACTCCTCCACGGTCGGCACCCTAAACGTACTGACCCCACGCAGAGTTGTGACTGGTGCTACTTAACCTGTAAACGGTGGGGTGGGGGGTGGGAGGGGGTGGGCGCGGTGAAGGTAAGCAGGCGTCAATGAATTTAAGGTCCATCAACATTGCCAGCTTTTTGGAGAAGAGTCATACCAGACTCGAAACGTTAACTGCTTTCTCTCACTGTATTTGCATGTCAGGCCTGCTGAGTTTCTCCAGCACTTTCTCTCCGCGAGGAAGTGGGTCAGTTTGGGCCACAAGGAGGCAGCTGGTCAACTCACACATTTCATCTGTCCTCTCATGGGACTGTGGGCAAGGCCACTGGCTGCTACCTTCCCCAACTCCCCCTGAACCGAGAGGCCTATCCAACCACTTTGGGTCGTCGAAACAACAGCAAGTACAGTAAAAATCCTGCGGATGCTGGAATTCTGAAATAAATACAGAGAAACTCAACAGGCCGGGCAGCATCTAATGAGGGTGGAACAGAGCTAACGTTTCAAGTCCAGAGACATTTTCAGATAAATAAAGCAAAGAACTGCTGACGCTGGAAATCTGAAACAAAAATAGAAATTGCTGGAGAAACTCAGCAGGTCTGGCAGCATCTGTGGGGAGAGAAACAGAGTTAACGTTTCAAGTCCAGTATGACCTTTCTGACAGAATACTAGGGGGCTGCTTAGCCCTGTAGCTTGGTTTTTATTTCAAAAATAGCACAACCACAGTCTCTAAAGCAGTTCACAGTTCTATCAGTAACATAAGAAGAAACAAGCAAACATTGGAGTTTGACTCCATCCAGGAAACAAACACAAGGCATTTCATACCTGTGGAAAACTTTATTTATAGATAATAGACAATAGACAATAGGTGCTGGAGTAGGCCATTTGGCCCTTCGAGCCAGCACCACCATTCATTATGATCATGGCTGATCATCCACAATCAGTATCCTGTTCCTGCCTTATCCCCATAGCCCTTGATTCCACTATCTTTAAGAGCTCTGTCTATCTCTTTCTTGAAAGCATCCAGAGAGTTGGCCTCCTCTGCCTTCTGGGGCAGAGCATTCCATATATCCACCACTCTCTGGGTGAAGAGGTTTTTCCTCAACTCTGTTCTAAATGGCCTACCCCTTATTTTTAAACTGTGTCCTCTGGTCCTGGACTCACCCATCATCGGAAACATGCTTCCTGCCTCCAGAGTGTCCAATCCCTTAATAATCTTACACATCTCAATCAGATCCCCTCTCATCCTCCTAAACTCAAGTGTATACAAGCCCAGTTGCTCCAATCTTTCAACATATGATAGTCTCGCCATTCCAGGAATTGACCTCGTGAACTTACGCTGCACTCCCTCAATAGCAAGGAGGCATCAGGAAGATTCAATAACTGGACAGACCACCATTTAACTTCAACAGAAAGCCAGGGGTCTTTCCAAAGGCTAGTTTACGGTGATACAAACAGCATAAGTTCAGTTACTACACCATGGAGGTCCCACTTTCTCAAACTCACCTGAAGCATGGCGAGCCTCAGATCCAACCATCACCAATCATCTCTTTCTCTCTAATGAGAGAATAGCCCTATGATGACTTCACCTTTTAAATCTCTATCTCTCTCTGTTGTGTTTCCATAGCACTTTGTGTTAATTTCAGAGAACAGTTCATTTTTTCAGCTCCACAAATTATCAATTGTGCAATGATGTTAATAGAATGATTGATTGCTCCTCCCTCTCTGTGACTATTACACATTAAATGCCGATACAGAGACAATTCTCCACAGGGATGAAGAACAGATCAAAACACGAAAACAAAACTCCACCATGTCTGTCACATTTATTCCATTCCAAAGGTCAGGTTCTGTTTATCTCAAAGATACGTCCAACATTGCAAGGAAAACTTCCAAACATATACACTCTTAATCTCTATCAGATTGGAACCAGCAAACACTTCACAGGATTACAGTGAAATGATTCCAAACACCAAACGTCCAGCAAAAAAAAACCAAGAAGGGTCTAGGCCCGAAACATCAGCTTTCCTGCTCCTCTGATGCTGCTTGGCCTAGTGTGTTCTTCCAGCTCTGCACCTTGTTATCTCAAACAAACTATGCAATCAGTTTGGAATAGTATGAACAAATTCCAATTCAAATCACTCTTATGATACGATGGCAGTGTTCCTACCTCTGGACTAGAGAGGATTGGGTTGAGTGGTATGGTGGTTCAGTGGTTAGCCCTGCTGTTTCATAATTGCTAGGGACCTGGGTGCGATTCCACCCTTGGGTGACTGTCTGTGTGGAGTTTGCATGTCCTCCCTTTGACTGCATGGGTTTCCTCCCACAGTCCAAAGATGTGCACCTTAGCTGGTTTGGCCATGTTAAATTGACCGTGGTGAGCAGGTTAGCTGGATCAGTCATGGGAAATGGGGGGTGGGGTTCTAGATGGGATACTGTTCAGAAGGTTGATATGGGCTAACAGCCCTGCTGCCATACTGTAGGGATGCTATGAAATCCCTCCTGCTCCAGGCTATGCAATAACATTTTAACCCCACTGCAAAGCCTCTTCTAAGGATGCTAACCTGAAAAAGTTGCCCTCCTTCCTCCAGAAGCTTTCCTGCTCCTAAGATGCTGCTTGGCCTGCTGTGTTCATCCAGCTCCACACCTTGTCATCTCGGATTCTCCAGCATCTGCAGTTCCTACTATCTCTTATGCAATAACATTGATGAAAGGGTTGAACATTAAGAATATGTCAGTTATTGGCGCCAAGGAGACGAAGCACAATGTTCCCTGTTACACTTAGTCTGACAACATGTTGATTTGTTTAAGTAATCATCTTTCTCTAAATCTTTGTTTATGACAAAAATATAACTGAGTTCAATAAGGTGAAATAAAAAGAGAAATTGCTGAAGGAATTGAGCAGATCTGGCAACATCTATGGAGAAGGAAACAGTAGAGTTCCAGATGACTCTTCTTCAGATACATTAACTGTGTTTCTCTCTCCATAGATGCTGCTGGACCTGCTGAGTTTCTCCATTTCCTTCTGTTTTTATTAAATGAGCTTCTATATAGTGACACTTTATCAAATGCTTTCTGGAAATCCAAATACATCTACCAGTTACTAGAGGTCGTAGGTTTAAGATGTGAGGGGTAATGCTTAAAGGTGATGTACAAGGCAAGTTTTTTTTTGAAAATACAGAGTGTGGTGGGTGCCTGCAACTCACTGCTGGGGAAGGGAGTTGAAGCAGATACGATAGTGACTTTTAAAGGGCGTCTTGAAAAATATATGAACAGGATGGGAATAGAGCGATACAGTCCACGGAGGAGTAAGGGGTTTTAGTCGTGATGGGCAGCATGTCGGTGCAGGCTTGGAGGGCCAAACGGCCTGTCCCCATACTGTCATTTTCTATGTTCTTTGTACCAGTTTCTCTTCTACATTGTTAACTTTTTACTCAAAGAACTCTAGCTTAATTCTTAAACTTGGTTTCTCTTCCACAAAACCTCTGTTTGATTAAGCTAAATGTTTCTAAATGTTCTGTTATTTCCTCCTAAATAATGGACTTGAGCGTACCTGGCTTATAGTTTGTTTTCTGTCTCCCTTTCCTTTAGGACAAGACCATTACATTAGCAATAATCTAATCCACTGGAATTATACTGGAATTTAGTGAATTTGGGACATTTTATCGAATGTCTTCTCTATCTCTGCAGCCACTCCCTTTAGATTCCATGGATGCAGGCCGCCAACCCCTCGTTTTCCTTCAATCCCATTAGTTTGTCAAATACTTTGCATCTTGTAAGCGAGATTATTCCGAGACATTTCCTCCCATCAGAGCTTTGCTTATCTGATATTTTTGGGGATGTTTACAATGTCCTCTAATGTGAAAACTGATACAAAATATTGGTTTAAATTATCTGCTGTTTCTCTGTCCCCCATTATTAATTCTTAAGTTTCATTTTTCAAGGCTCCTGTACTCACTTTAGCTACTCTTTTTATATCTCCGTGGAAGCTCTTACTCTTTGCTTTTATGTTTCTTGCCGATTTACTTTCATGGCATTTTTTAAATTATCTGCTGCTGATTTCTAAAAAGTTCCAATCCACTAATTTTCACCACTTTGTATGCCTTAGTTTTTGACTGAATACTCTCCATGGCCACCTTTGTTAACCAAGGGCAGTTTGTACTTCAGTCTTTTGTCTGGAATAAACTTTTGCTGAGTGTTGTGAGGTTTCTGCTTAAAACTTCAGTCACTGGTGAAACGGGTCATTTGGCCAAACTGGTTGTTGAGGGTGTTTATACGCTACATGCAGATTTCATTCATTCATTCAGGCTCCACTGATGAGGCCAGCATTTATTGTTCATCCCTGATTGCCCAGAGGGCAGTTAAGAGCCAACCACATTGCTGTGGATCTGGAATCACATGTAGGCCAAACCAGGTAAGGATGACAGCTTCCTCTCCTAAAGGGCACTAGTAAACCAGATGGGTTTCCCCCCCAACAAACGACAATGGATTCACGGCCATCATTACAGGGTGGTATGGTGGCTCAGTGGTTAGCACTGCAGCCTCACAGCGCCAGGGACCCAGGTTTGTTTCCAGCCTCGGGTAACTGTCTGTGTGGAGTTTGCACATATTCCCCGTGTCTGTGTGGGTTTCCTCTGGGTGCTGCAGTTTTCTCCCACAGTCCAAAGATGTGCAGGCTAGGTGGATTGACCGTGCTAAATTGCCCGTAGTGTTCAGGGGTATGTGGGTTATAGGGGAATGCTCCAAGGGGCGGTGTGGACTTGTTGAGCTAAATGGCCTGTTTCCACACTAGTAGGGAATCTTAAAAAAAAATTAGTCTCTTAATTCCAGATATTTATTGAATTCAAATTCCACCATCTGCCATGGTGGGATTTAAACCCAGGTCCCCACAACATTACCTGAGTCTCTGAGTTAACAGACCAGCAATAATACCACTCAGCCATTGTCTCCCACATTACCTTCTGTACGTCATTCTGTCAGAACAACCTTCTACGCCCTTCTCTCTCATGTGCTCACTGAACTTACATTTAATACAGCCTTTCCACTCACCTCAACTAGTCCTTGTGGTACTGGGTTCCACATTCTAACCACCCTCAGGGTACAAAATTCATTAACAACCACCTGAAAAGTAAGGCTTCCCCCTATTTACATCATGAGATGTACAATGTACAGCATCAATCACATCCAGGTGATTGGCTCTGAAATGTCAAGCCAAACTGATTTTGGACCATTTAAAGTGTGGAGTGCAAGCTCGGCGGGGATGGGTGTCTGCCTAATGACACAGGTAGTCAAGAAACAGTGGGAAGCATTTTTTTGTGTTCATTCGCAGGATGAAGGCACCATGGACCAGGCCAGCATATATTGCCCGTCCCTAATTACGCTGAGGGCAATTAAGAGTCAACCACTTTGCTGTGGCTCTAGAGTCACATGTAGGTCCAGACCGAATTAGGATGGCAGTTTGCTTCCCGAAAAGGGCATTAGTGAACCAGATGGGTTTTGCTGACAATCAATCCATGATCATCAATTCAACTCCATAACTCCACAACTTTATTGAATTCAAATTCCACCACCTGCCTTGTGGGATTTGAGCCCAGGTGTCCAGAGAATTACCTGGGGTCAATAATCCAGCAATAATACCAGCTGCTAGGCGATTGCCTCCCCTATGCAGCTTGTTGAGCCATTCACTTAGATCACGGCTCAACTGCATTTCTGCTACATTGAACCAAACAGGCTCAATGTTCCTGAGCAAGGGTCTATCAGTCTCAGATTTTTAGGTTTTCTGCTGATTGCTGGAGCTGAACATATGCGCGAGCGGGGACATCACACTTCTGACAGTGAATGGCCACAATTCATTTTGTTTTGTGGAGGGCTTGGGCATCATCATAGTGCGGCACTTGCCTGTGAGTTTGGCTAGCTAGCTTGCAATGAAGAGCAATGCTAACATTAGGGGTTCAATTCCCACGCTGGCTGAGGTTACCATGATGGACTTTTCTTCCCATGCTCTCTCAATATGCCTGAGGAATAGTGACCCTCAGGCTGAACCATCATTAGTGCTGTCCCTTCCCCACAATCTGGATCACATTCCCTTCCCACCTAAACTTTTGATTGGTTTGGAATGTCTTGTGTCATAAGGCAGACACCCATCCCCGCTGAGCTTGCGTTCCACACTTTAAATGGTCCAAAATCAGATTGGCTTGACATTTCAGAGCCAATCACATTGCTGTGGGTCTGGAGTCACATGTAGGCCAGACCAAGTAAGGAAACCAGAGATCTGACAATTTCTAACATGAACTAACACAGCCCCCAGTGGTAAACGTTTGAAAATGGCAGTGATTGCTGGATCAGTCCCTAATTTTAAATCTGAGATGAATAAATTTTTGTTAAGTACAGGTTTTAGGGGATATGGACAAAAGGCAGGTATACAGAGATCAGCCATACTCACATCGAATTGTGGAACAGGCTTGAGGGGCCGAATGGCCTATCCTTGTTCCTATATTAACCATAAAAGTTCAACTTAAGAAATGGAAGTCAATACTTCAGTGTACCGCTCTCTGGATGAGAGGTGGAGTCGGCCATGATTCAGGAAATGGGTCTGTCATGACTTCAGAGCTTTGGGATTACAGTGACACATCAATTGCTGATGGAATTGTGGGTCAACCTACAGTACCTGGGCTGCAGTGGTTCAAGAAGGCAGCTAATCAGCACCTTCTCATGGGGCAGTAAGTGCCGGCCCAGCCAATAACACCCATGACCCACAAGAGAACAAAATGCCAGAGATCTAAATGTGTAGGTTCCCGTTGTTGATGCAGGTAATGATAAAGCAAGTCTAGCTTTGGAAGGGTCATTAGACCTAAAACGTTAATTCCGATTCCTTTTTCTTCACAGATGCTGCCAGACCTGCTGAACCTTTCCAGCAATGTCTGTTTTTGTTCTAGCTTTGCTCTCTCTGACAAATGTCCAAGGTCCTACAATGCTATTTCAAGGAAGTACAGTGCCATTCTCCCCATCATCTTGCAATCAAAGTCACTAAAACAGTCCATCTTGGGTGCTGTCATGTCACAGCAATGGTAGATGTGCTTGGTTAGCTCAGTTAGCTGAATGGCCAGCTTGGATTGACAAGTGATGCCAACATCATGGTCTCAGTTCCTATGTTGGATGAAGTTACCATGTCGGACTCTTCTCCCCTCGCCTGAGGCAATACTGATGATCAGGTTGAGCGACCATGAGCTGTACCTCTCTGAGAGAGCAGGACTACAATGACTTTACTGTCACAATGTAGATGCTTGCTGTGCGCGTTTCCTACCTTACAGCAGTGCCATTCATTGAGGAAAAACCTATCAAGCACAATGTGAGGTGCTATACAAATGCAAACCTTCTCTTGTTTGGAACAATGCAGCACCGGAACAGGTGCTTCAGCCCACAACCTTATGCTGAGCATGATGACATATTAAATTAATCCCGTCTACCTGCCTCTAGTCTCTATCTTTAGCTCTAAGATTTTAAGGTGGAATTTCTGGCCTTGGTTGCAAAATGATATTCAAATAATATTGCCCACAGGCTGGGGAACAGACCTTAGAGAGTCAATCCAGATGCAAATGTTAGTGGGGATGGAGTGCAGATCCAGAGACAAACGGGCTAGCAGCACAGTTTATTTTCAGGATAATTATAGCACTGCCCAGCAACACTGAGTTCAGCACATTTCCTGCAGCCAATGGAAACTGTTCCGTTGTCAGTTATTAGCATCTAATGATCAAGCATTATTTATCAGCATCAATTATCAGCTAATCTGCTGCAGCCTGGAATACTCCAGGTCACTAATGGATTCATAACAGCTGCAGTTTCTCAAGATGAAGACAAAAGGAAATCGCCCTCAATTCTGCTCCAGCCAAAATGGACAACTTACTCGAACCAATCTCCGCAGAATGTTCCCAAAAGAATCAGATACAACTTTCAGAGGAAAGATGCAAAGTGTAGACTCACGTTGGTCTACATAAGCCATTTGTTCCACTAACAGGCCTGACTTACACATGTTTATTTCCATTGATTGGTGCTTAACCAATATTAATGAGTAAAACAGTCACACATTTGTAACATGCTAATGAGACCTTGGCGGATTAGAGTGCATGCTGATTCTGGTCGGATATTTTTCACCACGCAAGGCATCTCTCCGATGTGCAATGAATCTCTTTTCCTTAAGAGGTGTGGTCTAGGCCACGATGGAGAAAATGCAGCAGCTTGCATATGCACAGCAAGATCCCATAAGCAGTAATATGGCAATGACCAGGCAATTTGTTTTTGACAGCAGGATACGTGTTAGCCCGGGCAGAAGTGCCTTGCTCTCCTTCAGAGAGTGACTTGGGATCTTTCGCTGCCCGCCAGGTTTATCCGAATGTCTGAATGACATGACCTGCCACTCTCTCAGTTCAGCTGGTTAGTGACAAAAATGTGGATTCAACTCTTACTCCACATTTACTCCCCTCCAGCATTAGAGGCTGAGAGATGACATTATACAATTTTACAAAATCATAAGGGACATTGGTAAGGTGAATGGTAAACATCTCTACCCAGCCTCCATCACTTCCTCTGGCAGCTCATGCCATACAAGCACATCCCTCTGTTAAAAAGTCACCCCTTGGTCCCTTTTAGATCTTGCCCCCTCACCTTAAACCAATGCCCTCTAGTTTTGGACTCCCCCACCCCAGGGAAAAGGCCTTGTCTAGTTACCATCTCCATGCCATCCATGTTCCTCATGATTTTACAAAAGAAACTCCAAAAAGCATGTTCGACATAGGCGGCTGAATAATGTTTAAAATCCCTGGACCAACCATTTTTTGAAATTTAAACGAATTTCCCATGAAATTCCAAGTGCAATGCCGTGGAGCATTAATTAAGATAGAGAAGGTCTCCACTGAGCAATCGAGCAGAGGGATCAAACTGCCATGGAATGACCGATGAGACGATGTTTGATTCATTGACTGAAGAAAGTACAAACTAACGGTAAGTTAGTCAATACTTGAGAACATCTCAAAGGACCTGACTTCGTAGCCAGTGATTTGCCTTTGAAGTGTAATCCTTGTTATTTAGCTGGCCGAAGCAATGGTCAACATTCACACACAGCACAGTGTCACAGGGAGAAGTAATCCAAAAGATTGGCTCATCAACTCTGCTGGATCGATTTAGCCTCAAAGACAAGAGAATGGGGGCCATTGTTCAGCTGTACAGAATCTGAGTTAGACCAGACATGGGGTTACCCTGAGCAGTTCTGGGCAACTGTGCCTTTGCAGTGCCAAACCTGCCTCAGTAAACTAATGAGAGTAAACATTAGACTTCTCAAATGTAAATTATGAGGAGAGGCTGCAAAATAAAGGGTTATATTTCCCTGAATTTAGATGGTTCAAAGGAGTTGTGATTAAAACCATCAAGATATTAAGGGGGAAATTGACTGGGCGGAGAAAATGAAATGATTCCTGCTGCTTGGTGGGTCTGGACATAGGGGTATAGCTGAAACATTAGAATAAAACCCTTTGGGAGTGATGTTAGGAAATTTTTTGACACATATTTGGGAGTAATGTGGAAGTCTCGCCCACAAGTTGTTCATTACATTGTATTGTTAATTTTAAATCAAAGGTTGATAGGTTTCTTAAGGGATATGGAGCAACGAGAGGAATATGGACATAGGTCCCAGATCCCATTGAATGGTGGAGCAAGGGGCTGAGTGGCCTGGTTCTATGTTCCAGTGAACAGGACACTAGCATGTGGCTCATGTGATGTCTGAGCCCTCCAACTGGTTTGCTGCCACCATCCTGTTTCCTGGTGAAGAGCTACAATGTTTGACCTGGAAGGGTACAGGAAACCCAGTCTAATGAGAAAGAGGCTCTTCATCAAGATGTAGTTTATTGCAGATAGCAGCCAGGTACAGATTACACTGGCGTCATGGACATTAGAAATACTACGGGGAAGACCCAGATGGGAGGGCTTACTCCTTTGAGACCTAAATTGTTCTTTCTCACACCTATGTCTATGTGACATCTTCCTTTTGGTTGGTGATTAAGGCATTCTTTAGCATTAACCCTTCCAGATCCTTAGAGCCTCAAACCAGACAAATGAACTCCCTGCTCCTCTTTGAAATATAGGAATAAGGGAAAGAAGATAAGGAATGGGAAAGGTCATCCGTCTCTCAAGCTGGTTCCATCGCCCAATTAGATCACAATCTGTATTCCAATTCAATCTCTCTGCCATGGTTCCATTGCACTTAATACCATCATCTAACAAAAAAAAGCCAATCTCACATCCCAAATTACCATTGACCAATCTTAACAGCTTTTTGGCAGGGAGAGAGGTCCAGATTCCTGATCCCTCTTGTGAGAGCATGTACTTCCTGACATCCTCCCTAAATGAGGTTCTACCCTCTTGTTCTGAACACTCCCTACACCCTCCCCCATCCCTGTTGAAATATTTATTCTTGACTGACCCAATGGAGTCCTTTGATCATCTTCAAAGAGACAGTTTCTTAATTTGCCATGCCTGAGGGAATGTCAAAATAATGAATTGTTTTAGTTCTGGCATCATTCTGAAGGACATCTCGCTACCATTCTGTCCTTCCTAAGGTACAGCGTTTAGAACTGTAAACTATACTCTCATTGGGGCACTATAGCCAGAGTGTTATGTAAATGGATGCTTCCTTGTTTTGACTCTTTCCTTCAGGGGAAACATTTATCAACTTCTTTCATCTTTTAAACACTTCAATGAGGTCATCCTTTAATCCACATTTAAGCCTTTTTGCATTCCCCTCATAGGCAGATGGGTCTCCTATTTAAAATCTTTGAGGATGGCACCTCCAACAGTGCCAGACTCCTTCAGTGCTACACTGTGATGTTGACCCAGATTGGGTAGTGCTGAGAGTTTTCAACCAAGACCCTGTTGACTGAGTCACACACAGATGGAGAGTCAAGTGCGAATTTTCTTTGCCAAAGGGCTAACAGTAAATCACACTAACTAAATGTTGACTGCTCCTTTCCCCCAGATGCTGTCTGGCTTGCTGTGTTCTTCCAAGCTCCTGTGTGTCTACCTTGGATTCCAGCATCTGCAATTTTGTTGTCTCTCTCCAGAGCATGTGAACCAGAGCAATTGGTATTCTCTTAGAAACTAGCAAGTAGAATGAAGATAGAAAAGGTGGCTTGGGTTTAAGTCAGACACTGTTCAAAGTACTCCTGTTCATTGTCATTGGAGGAACAAAGATTCTGTTACTGGAATGATAAATGGTTTCTTTATGTGCTCACTAACAAGACACCTGGGATTCCCAGTGAACCATGTGTGTTCATTCTGTATCAGACTTTCACTGTTTCAGAAATTAATTCCAATCATGGGAGTCCTGCCACATTTCAACTCCCTCAAGTTGTCTTTGATCATTTAATGAGAGCCATTGAATGACTGAGGGGAAAGGAATTGGGATCAAAAATTGATGCAAGTGTCAAGCACAAAACAGCCCAAATATTCAGTTGTATTTCAATGTCATGCACAGAGAACAGTTGTCAGTTATCCAATTCCCTCAATCCCAACTGGGACGAGTTCTGAGGGTCTTTTTTTTATTCTCAGTGTGTGTCCAGTCAGATTACATTCTTTCATAGATAGTCTCCAACAAAACCAGCATTTGCTGCCCCCTCTTGATTGCCCTTGAACTGAGTGGTCAGTTAGGCCATTGCTAAGTTTAAGAGGCAATCCCACATTGCTGCGGGTCTGTAGGCATATGTAGGGAAGGATGGGAGATTTCCGTCCCGAAAGAACAGGAGTAAAAAACAGATGGGTTTTTAACAACAGTGGTAGTTGGTATGTTTGCCGTCACTGAGCCTACCTGTATATTCCAAACTTATGAATTGAATTCCTGGTGGAATTTGAACCCATACCCTCAAAGTCTTAGCCTGAGCCTCTAGATTAATAACCACACTAGCATTATCACTACTTCACATATTGCACTTAAAGGCACAAGGGTGATTCATAGACACCATCTTTGACTCCAATGTTAACCTAATAGAAAAGAGTATACAATTCTGTCACATCCAACAGCATAGTGACCCTATCAGCTAGGCTAAACATGCTCCTTTTTAACTACCAATGGTTACACTGTGTAACATCTATAAGATGCACAGCCGCAACTCACCAAAGTTCCTTTGGCAGCATTTTCCAAAGGGGGAGGTGGACGCCAAGTGGTATTATTGTTAGGCCTATTAATCCAGAGTTCCAGGTAATGTTCTGGAGAGAGACAAAAAGAACTGCAGATGCTGGAATCCAAGGGAGACAAACAGGAGGCTGGAAGAACACAGCCAGCCCGGCAGCATATCTACCACCGGCTCTAGTTCGGGAGTGCCTGGACCAGAAGTAGATGGAGAGCGCCTGGATGAAGGGGGAGTGAATGGAGTCAAGGTAGGAGGAGATGAGTTCGGTGGGGAGGAGCATGTGGAGGCTGAACGGTCTGCCCTCAGTAAAGGGCTCACATTCATACCCCCAACGCAAAGCGTTCCGTGCCCACCACAACATGGAACTCTTCTTTTGCAGCCTCCGCTTCCATGCCTCCTTCTTCAATAAAGACTGCGAACCACTCTCCGAGGACCCCTCCTCCCACCTCCAACCATCCGCCTCTTGGACACCCCCTGCCAGTCTCTTACCTGCCTTGGACCTCTGAAGGGCAGGAAAGTCCAAAACTAGAGGCCATATGTTTAAGGTGAGAGGGGGAAAGACTTTAAAGAAACCTAAGGGGCAACGTTTTCACGCAGAGGCTGGTGTGTGTATGGAATGAGCTGCCAGAGGAAGTGGTGGAGGCTGGTACAATTACATCATTTAAAAGACATCTGGATGGGTACATGAACAGGAAGGGTTTGGAGATACAGGCCAAATGCAGCTAGATTAATTTAGGAGATCTGGTTGGCATGAAAGAGTTGGACAGAAGGGTCTGCTTCCATGCTGCACAGCTCTGTGGCTGACACTGTTCATCATTGAAATGCTCCATCCCAGGCAACATCCATTTTTCTCTCTTAATTGGTTATGAACACTTTTCAACAGCTTGAGAATCACTACCATCCTTGAAATTTAATGTGGGGTCCAAACTGAGCTAGATAATTCAGATATGTACAGTCAAATTAAGGAGCAGATTTATTCCAACAGTACATTCATCTTTGGAAAGCTATCTGCATCTGACTTGTGCTCAATGACACACATTATGTCAGCATACTATATTTGCAGGACAGGCTTAGGTTTCATTTTTCAATTGATTTTGTCCTGCCATATATAACACCAAATTGATCCATCAGCTTGCTGGATTAATGCAGATTTAATTATAAAATTGCAGTGATGATATTTCCTGTGTTTTCTTTCTCTCAAAGAGATTGCTGAAGGTTACAACCCTTCACGATGAGCAGGAAGGAAGACAATGTGCACTCCTGCATAGTACCTGAGATGTAAAACCTGGCACGCCTTTGCTGCATAAGGCTCTGAATAAATGAAACTTGACAATGCAGCCACATTTAGTAGCATGTCACACTTTCATCCAAGTCAGAGGACTGTGTTCAATCCCACTCCAGGGATCCGAGTGCAAACATTTGGGCCGCACAAGGCAATAAGTGAAGGCTTCGTTCGCTCTCTCTAGCGGATGTACAAGATGAGGTTGTCCTCTCTGATACACTGCCTAATATTTACACCTTAATCAACAGTATAAATAAAGGGTCACCCTCATGTTGCTTCATGTGGGAACTTTTATGTGCACAAATTACAGTACAGTTACAACACTGGCATCTACCTGACAATGTCGAAAATTGCCCAAGAATGTCATGTTCTTAACAGCAGGACAAATTCAACCCGGCCTATTACAGCCCCATCTGTTCACTGTCAATCAGTAAAGTGAAGGAAGTTGACATCAATAGTGCTATCAAGCAGTACCTGCTCAGCAACACCCAGTTTGGGTTCTGCCAGGGCCACTCAGCTCCTGGCCTCATTACAGCCTCGGTTCAAACATGGACGAAAGAGCTGAATTCCAGAGGTGAGGTGAGAGTGACAGCCCTTGATATCAAGGCTGCATTCAACTGGGTGGGGCATCAAGGAGCCCTAGCAAAACTGGAATCAATGGATATTGTGGGGAAACTCTCCATTGGAGAGAGAGAGAGTCATGCCTGACACATAGGAAGATGGTCGTGGTTGTTGGAGGTCCATCATCTCAGCTCCAGGACACCTCTGTCTGAGTCCTCAGGGTAGTGTCCTTGGCCCAGCCATCTTCAGCTGTTTCATCAATGACCTTCCCTCCATCACAGGGTCAGAAATGGGGATGTGCAATGATTGCACAATGATTAGCACTACTCTTGACTCCTCAGTTACATAAGCAGCCAATATTCCAATACAGCACGATCTGGACAATATCCAGGCTTGGGCTGACAAGAACCATGTAACAGATTGTACAAAAACCAGGCAATGACCATCTGTCTAGAGAAAATCCAATCTCCACTCCTTAACATTCAATGGTGTTACAATCACTAAATCCCCTGCTACCAACATCCGTGGTTACCATTGCCCAGAAACTAAACTGGCTCGCCACGTAAATATTGAGGCTACAAGGGCGGGTCAGATGATAGGAAAACTACAGCAATTAACTTACCACCTGACTCCCCATTGTCTATCCTCCACGTACGAGGCACGAGTCAGGAGTGTGATGGAATACTCCTCACTATGTCTGTATGAGTATAGCTGCAGCAACACTCAAGCAGCATGACATTATCCAGGACAAAGCAGCCTGCTTAATTAGCACAACATCCACAAGCATTGACTCCCTCCACCGCCAACACTCAGTAGCACAGTGTGTATAACCTACAAGATGCACTGCAGAAATACTCCATGAGAAGTCCATGTTTTTTTTTAATTCACTCCTGGGATGTGGGTGTCCCTGACTGGGCCAGCATTTATTGCCCATCCCTTAGTTGCCCGTTGAGAGGCGTGGCGAGCTGCCGTCCTGAACGGCCATAGTGCACTTGCCGTAGATTGATCCACAATGTCCTTAAGGAGGGAATTCCAGGATTTTGACCCTGAAACAATTGAAAGAACGGCAAGTATATTTCCAGTTCAGGATGGCGAGTAGTTTGAAGGGGAACTTTTAAGTGGTGGTGTTCTTATGTATCTACTACCCTTGTCCAGCACCTTCCATACCACAACCATTTCCATCTAGAAGGACAAGGGTAGTAGATACATAAGAACACCACCACTTAAAAGTTCCCCTTCAAACTACTCGCCATCCTGAACTGGAAATATACTTGCTGTTCTTTCAAATGTTGCAGGGTCAAAATCCTGGAATTCCCTCCTTAAGGACATTGTGGATCAATCTACAGCAAGTGCACTATGGATGTTCAGGACAGCAGCTCGCCACGCCTCTCAACGGGCAACTAGGGGACGGGCAATAAATGCTGGCCCAGTCAGGGACACCCACATCCCAGGAGTGAATTAAAAAAAAACATGGACTGCAGTGTTTAGTGGTGATAGTTGCTGCTCACTGGCCTTCTTGTCTTCCCCTTCTGCTTTAAGGATTATGTTCAGAGATGCATTCTACACACTTCCTGAGCCAATGGGACTTGAACTGAGGTTAGCTGTAGGGACGCCAGAACTGTGGCATAAGAGCTCGCTCTCTTAGCTGCTTTTGTTAATTGCTACATATTGACCCAGTGAAGAATATTTTGCTGACTGCATCGCCTTTGCAGGCGCCATTATTTTGAGTTCCCTGTATGGAAAGAAGTACAAAATGGCAAATTATCTTTATCTTACTCTCAGGCACAGTGAGACACTCTGTGCAATTTATTTTCAAATGAACCTTTGACTTGACAAAAAAAAACTCACTTAGTGAGAAAATGACAAATGGTTTGGGGCAAGATGAGCCGGAAATCAGAACACAGCGTGATAGTCAGCGTCAAACCCATAACCCAATCAGCAAATGACCAAGTGTGTAACATCCATCAGTTTCCATCTGTCTGACATTAGAGTTTATTTAACAGTATTAGGAAGGATGGAAAATCCTTTCTTCCAATTTGCATTGACTGGAAAGGCAGACTCCTGTGGAGAAATACCAACTTTTGGAATACAACTGAGATAAAGGTACAACTGAGTGGTAGAGGAGAGAATAGTAGAGTTGTACAGTAGTGTCAAATAACTGCCATCTAATAACATGCATCTCTTTCACTGCTTTCTATTTAACAATAATGTGGAATCCCATGAAAGAAAACTACTCTTCATGTTAATAAAGAAGTCATACAGACTCAAAACATTAACTCTTTCTCTATCCATACATCTGAGTTTCTCCAGCACTTTGATTTTATTCCAAGTGGCACTTTGATCACTGCCAGGATGGGTGCTGTTGGCTGGGAGGAGGTTGCCTAAAGGTTGCTTGAGTTCTGGTGCCAATCCCTGGGAGCAGATGTACATATTTCCTGCCAGCAGCTAGGCGATCTGCAAATCTCAATGATTTCCATGATGTTTCCAGTTATCAGTTGCGTGAGTCACTCTTGCTGTTGGCAGTACTGAGCTAAAACTTCTTGGCTAAAGAAAAAAATCTGTGTCTGTTTACAAGCCAAGGCTGTCCAATCCACCTTCATTGAGGGCAGTAAACCCATTTGCTCACAAGCAGCAAATATATAGATAACCTGGAGTATGGATGTCTGAAGCTAATGGCCACAAATGTAAAAGATCATTTTACATCCAAGAGAGAATTGGTACCTGAAGTAACACCACAGAGGCCAGTATCCCTTCACCAAGTGACCCATATGGAGCATCTTTTACACTAGTCCAGCTCCCTCAGAGCCAGCTCTTAAAGTGAGAAGGATGGCTGACATTCCTGTTTATATCTGTCAGCCAGGATTGCACTCCATGATTGGACCAGGTTAATAGTCCCAATCAGGAACTCGTGCTCCTGTGACATTGTGGGACTGGTCTATAAGCCTTTTTACCAGTAGCTGCATGGTGGGGTAGAGAAGAAAGAAAGAAATGATGGGGGCTCATCAGAAAGGTACAATGAGAATTATGGAGGATTTTAATTTACATATAGCCTGGAAAAATCAGATGGTCAAAGGTAGCCGAGCTGACAAGTTCATAAAATGTTTTTAGGATAGCTTCTTAGATCAGTAGATTCTGAGGCTGACCACAGAACAGCCTTTACTGGATGTGGTATTGTTCAACAAGATAGAGGAAGCTGATGTGCTGAAAATTTTGTCAAACATTAAGATTGACAAGTCGCCAGGCCCGGACCAGATTTGTCCTCGGCTGCTTTGGGAAGCGAGAAATGCAATTGCTTCGCCACTTGTGAGGGTCTTTGCATCCTCGCTCTCCACTGGAGTCGTACCTGAGGACTGGAGAGAGGCAAATGTAATTCCTCTCTTCAAGAAAGGAAATAGGGAAATCCCTGGCAATTACAGACCAGTAAGTCTCACGTCTGTCGTCTGCAAGGTGTTAGAAAGGATTCTGAGGGATAGGATTTATGACCATCCGGAAGAGCATGGTTTGATCAAATACAGTCAACACGGCTTTGTGAGGGGTAGGTCACGCCTCACAAACCTTATTGAGTTTTTTGAGGATGTGACTAGAAAAGTTGATGAGGATCGAGCTGTGGATGTGGTGTATATGGACTTCAGTAAGGCATTTGATAAGGTTCCCCATGGTAGGCTCATTCAGAAGGTCAGGAGGAATGAGATACAGGGGAACTTAGCTGTCTGGATACAGAATTGGCTGGCCAACAGAAGGCAGCGAGTGGTAGTAGAAGGAAAATATTCTGCCTGGAAGTCAGTGGTGAGTGGTGTTCCACAGGGCTCTGTCCTTGGGCCTCTACTGTTTGTAATTTTTATTAATGACTTGGATGAGGGGATTGAAGGATGGGTCAGCAAGTTTGCAGATGACACAAAGGTTGGAGGTGTCATTGACAGTATAGAGGGCTGTTGTAGGCTGCAGCGGGACATTGACAGGATGCAGAGATGGGCTGAGAGGTGGCAGATGGAGTTCAACCTGGATAGATGCGAGGTGATGCATTTTGGAAGGTCGACTTTGAAAGCTGAGTACAGGATTAAGGATAGGATTCTTGGCAGTGTGGAGGAACAGAGGGATCTTGGTGTGCAGATACATAGATCCCTTAAAAGATGTGGATGCTTTGGAGAGGGTTCAGAGGAGGTTTACCAGGATGCTGCCTGGACTGGAGGGCTTATCTTATGACGAGAGGTTGACTGAGCTCGGTCTCTTTTCATTGGAGAAAAGGAGGAGGAGAGGGGACCTAATTGAGGTATAGAAGATAATGAGAGGCATAGATAGAGTTGATAGCCAGAGACTATTTCCCAGGGCAGAAATGGCTAGCATGAGGGGTCATAGTTTTAAGCTGGTTGGTGGAAAGTATAGAGGGGATGTCAGAGGCGGGTTCTTTACACAGAGAGTTGTGAGAGCATGGAATGCGTTGCCAGCAGCAGTTGTGGAAGCAAGGTCATTGGGGTCATTTAAGAGACTGCTGGACATGCATATGGTCACAGAAATTTGAGGGTGCATACATGAGGATCAATGGCCGGCACAACATTGTGGGCTGAAGGGCCTGTTCTGTGCTGTACTGTTCTATGTTTTGTGTTCTAAGATAACATTGATCATTGATCTTTGGGTGAAAGCGCCTCTAGGCAACAGCGATCATAATATGATCGAATTTTAACTCTGTTTGAGGGTCAGCAGTATGGGTTGGGGACCCATATTTTAAAATTCTGAAGAAAGGTCACTGGACCCAAAACTTTAACTCTGATTTCTCTCCACAGATGATACCAGACTTGCTGAGCTTTTTCAGCAATTTCTGTTCTTATCTCGATTTGCAGCATCTGCAGTTCTTCTGATTTCTATTTTCCCTTTCAGTAGGAAAGTTCAGCATAGTACCAAATTAAAGTAAATGCATATAATGGGGTAAGGATGGGAGGCAGGTTGAACATGTGGACAGAATGTTAAAGGAAAACAAGGGTTGACCAAAAGATTAACAAAGGGAAAAACATTAGAGGATGAGAGAAAGTTGGCTAGAAATATAAAACAGATAGTAAGAGCTCCTTGTAGTATTTTTTAAACAAGAAAAACAATTAACAAAGTGAATGTTTGCACTGGTAGAAAGTGAGTCTCTGGAATTAATAATGGAAATAAGGCAGAAGAATTGAACAGACTAGTTTTTTGCATTGGCTTTCTCAGAAGATAAAAGTTACATCCCAAAGATAGCCATAAATTTGAAAATGGGAAGGAGAGAAGACAAAAAAAAAGAGTAAGGCGAAAGACTGAAAGTTACAGGCTGGTTAGCCTAACCTTGGTCGTGGGTAAAATTTTAGAATCCATTGTTAAGGATGAGATTTCTGAATACTTGGAAGCGTACGGTAAAATAGGACAAAGTCAGCATGACTTTATCAAGGGGAGGTCATGCCTGACAGATCATTTAGAATTATTTGAGGAAGTAATGAGCAGGTTAGACCAAGGAGAGCCAATGGATGTTGTCTACCTGGATTTTCAGAAGGCCTTTGATAAGGTGCCACACAGGAGGCTGATGAGTAAGATAAGGGCCCATGGTGTTAGCGGCAAGGTATTAGCATGGATAGGAGATTGGCTGTCTGGCAGAAAACAGAGAGTGGGGTTAAAAGGGTCTTTCTCAGGATGGCAGCCAGTGATAAGTAGTGTTCCACAAGGGTCAGTGTTGGGACCACAACCTTTCACTTTATACATTAATATTCTAGATGAAGGAACTGTGGGCATTCTGGCTAAGTTTGCAAACGATACAAAGATATGTAGAGGGACAGGTAGTATTGAGGAGGTGGGGAGGCTGCAGAAGGATTTGGACAGGTTAGGACGGGGCAAAGAAATGGCAGATGGAGTACAATGTGGGAAAGTGTGAGGTCATGCACTTTGGTAAGAAGAATAAAAGCATGGACTATTTTCTAAACGGGGAGAAAATTCAGAAGTCTGAAGTGCAAAGAGATCTGTGAGTTGTAGCGTGGGATTCTCTCAAGGTAAACTTACAGGTTGAATCAGTTGTTAGGAAGTCAAATGCAACTTCAGCATTTATTTTGAAAGGATTTGAAAGTAAAAGCAGAGATGTACTTCTCAGGCTTTATAAGGCTCCGGTCAGGCTACAGTTGGAGTACTGTGTGCAGTTTTGGGCCCCATATCTCAGGGAAGATGTACTGGCCCTGGAGCGGGTTCAGAGAAGGTTCATGAGAATGGTTTGAGGACTCTGGGTCTATACTCAATGGAATTTAGAAGGGTGAGGGAGGATCTAATTGAAACTTACAGAATACTGAATGGCCTGGGCAGAGTGGATGTGGGAAGATGCTTCCATTGGTAGGAGAGACTAGGACCCCTGAGGGCACAGCCTTAGAGTAAAGGGAAGAGCTTTTAAAACGGAGATAAGGAGGAACATCTTCAGCCAGAGGGTGGTGAATCGATGGAATTTGCTGCCACAGAAAGCTGTGGAGGCCAGGTCATTGAGTATATTTAAGACAGAGTTAGATAAATTCTTGATTGTCAACTAGCCTAATTTCTGCTTTTATGTCTTATGGTCTTGTAGCCTTATGGAAATTGCATTAAGTAAATTCTTGGAGCTGCAGTCTAGGGGTTTAAAAGAAAAAGCTGGTGAGATGGTTGATGCCTTGGTCTTAATGTTTAAGATCTGTGGAACTGGGGAAGTTTCCATTAAAATGGAAACCAGTGAATGTAACTCCACTCTTAGAAAACAGAAGGAGATGTCAAACAGGAAACTACAGGCCGGTTAGTTTAACATCTGTCATACAGAAGACATTAGAAGTGTTGCTAGTGATGTTATTGTGGAGTGTTTAGAAAAGTGCAAGATAATTGGGCAGAGTCAACATGGTTTTGTCAAAGGGAAATCCTGTATGACCAACTTACTGGAATTCTTTGAGAAAGCAACACGTGTTGTGGAAACAAAAGGTGCTTGTAGATGTACTGCACTTTGATTTCTAGCAGGCACTTGATAAGGTTAATTTTGAAAATAAAAGCTCATTATGGAGGGGGAGTGGATATGAATTTGGTTGGACAACTGGAAATGGAGAGTCATTGTCAATCAATCATTTTTCAGTTGGCAAGTTGTGTGTGACAGGAATTAGTACTGGACCTCAATGTTTTCACAGTCACATAAATGACCATATCCACGGTTATTATATTTACTGAAGACATAAAGATAGTTGCAAAGATTAATTTTGAAGAAGATATAAGGAGCCCACAAAGGGAAACGTATAGGTTAAGTGAGTGGGCAAAGATCTGGAAACTGGAGTATATGTAGGAAATTGTGAAATTGTCAGTTTTGGCAGAAAACTGAAAAAGCATATTACTTAAATGATGAAAGATTGCAGAGCTCTGAGAATACAAAGGAATCTGTTGTCCAAGTGAATGGACTGCAAAACCTGAATGTACAGGTACAGCGAGTAATCGGGAATGTTAATCGCCTGTCACCATGTATTGAGAGGAGAATTGAATACAAAAGCAGGAAGGGTGTGCTTCAGTTATTCAGAGCACTGTTGAGGCCACATCTGGAGTACAGAGCACAGTATTTATTAATTTACTTAAGGAAGAATGTATTGGAGGCAACTCAAAGTAGGCTCACTCAACTAATACCTGAAATTGGTAGATTTTGAGGAATGGTTGGATAGATTAAGCTTGTAACCACAGGATTGTAAAGAGGTGACTTGTTTGAAACATAAAAGGTCCTGAGGGGTCTTGACCAGGTAGATACGAAGAGGATATTTTCTCTCGTAGAAGAGTGTAGAACTAGAGTCTTAAAGCGGTCCATTTAAGATCAGGGTGAGGCAAAATATTTTCTCGCAGAATGTTGAGAGTCTTTGGAAATCTCTTCTTCAAAGGCAGTGAAAACAGAATCTTTGAATATGTTAAAGCAGAGATAGAGATGGATTCTTTATGACACAAGGGGTGAAAGGTTGTTTGGAATAGGTGGGAATATGGAGTAAGCAGACCAGCCCGCATCTTATCGAATGGTACAGCAGATGGGAAGGGTTGAATGGCCTAACCTTGCTGCTGTCTCACGTGTTTGTATGATTTGCCCTATGTTAGCATTAATTAGATAAAGATTCCTCTGTAGCCATAACAACAAACTTGATGTGTGAATTGCAAAATGAGACTTTTCCAATTAGGGAGGGACATCTCAAACACAGTGCCAACTGAATGTGAGGCTTGAACTGCACAAAGAGAATCACTTATTCATTTTGTTGCCGTCAGACTCCCCACTGGTGAGCAGAACAATTTAACCTCTTCCCAGAAATAGAAAAATGATAGTTTATGTGTTTGCCTTATGGAGTATCTCACATAACAGAACCACAGCATGAATGCTTTATTAAAAAGATGTTGGATTCAAGACTTTGAGATGGAGAGAGCAGTGTTTCAACTCTCTAAGGATTAATTAGACATCTGAAGGCCTGCAGAAGTGCCTGTTCTTGGATTAAAAAGAGTTAGACAGATTGCACTGTGCTGAGCATTTCTCTTCATCCATTATTTGAACCTTTGACTCTCTGATGGTCTTAAACTCCAACAACAGCAGATGGCCAAAGTAGCTACAATGACAAATCTGTTGTGAGGTATTTCATCTCCATTTCAGCTCCAAATTTAAGTACTGAACCATTCCCTCGCCTGTCTTTTCTTCAGCTACTCGTGTCAAAACCTCAGTGGGCAAGGTATGGATTATTGCGTGGTCAGAGATAATGGGAACTGCAGATGCGGAGAGTCTGAGATAACAAAGTGTGGAGCTGGATGAACACAGCAGGCCAAGCAGCATCATTGTGTGGTGTTAGGTTTAATTGTGATCTTACTTGACTGTTGACACGCACAAGAACTGGAGTAGTGATGTCACTAGTCAAACAGCTAAGGGTTCAAGTCCCACTTCAGGCAGCTTATGGATTTCAATTCAGTTTTCAAAAAGTATAAGCAAAAATTAGCAGGAACCTGTTGGGTCACTATTATAAACAAAACCTGCTGTCCTTGTCTAACTTGAGACTATACCTGAGGCTTAACACCAATGTAGTCAACTCTGAAGTGCCCTTCAGTTATGCCAAAGTCTCACCAACATCTTTACAAAGTTGAGCAATAAATGACAATCTTATCAGTGAAGCTGTCACACTGAGAATTAATATTTTAGAATCTCCGTGCAGACTGATCATATTTTGTAGCAATGGTGCAGAATAACTTTGCAAGCAAGCCCTTAGCTCTGTATCATCTCTGCTCCTTAGATCAAGGTTAGAAAAGGGGAGAGGGAGAAAAAGCAGGATTGAGGCCAAGCTTTTGTAAATTTAGCCCAAAATCTTTTAGGGGCGTCTACTTAATGACATTGTAACACACAATCTCTTGTAATGTGGGACATACAGCAGCCCATTTGTCTGACCAATCTCATGGAATGTAGAGTAACAATAGATAGAAAGATAGACAGATAGATAGATAGATAGATAGATAGATAGATAGATAGATAGATAGATAGATAGATAGATAGATAGATAGATAGATAGAAATTTATTGTTACTTGTGTTTGTGAAAAGACAGTAAAATGTAAATAGGTCACCACAAAACAGTGCCATTTAATTCCAAAATTATATATTACAAAGAAGACAATGTTAAGACAAATGTCTTCTTTTATTCAGCCCACGGCCTCTTGGCTTCACGAACTGGCCACTGCCAAAGACTAGGGCCTATTGAAACTGCTGAGGACTGGGGGTCTACAAAACTACCAGGGACAGGGGCCTGATGAAACCACTGAGGACTAGGGGCCTTCTGAAACTGCCGAGGACCAGGGCCTATCGAAACCGCTGAGGACTGAGGGCCTACTAAAACTGCCAAGGACCGGGACCTGTCCAACATTCGAGGTCGGGGGCCTGTTCTTGGATTAAAAATAGTTAGACAGATTGCACTGTGCTGAGCATTTCTCTTCATCCATTATTTGAACCTTTGACTCTCTGATGGTCTTAAACTCCAACAACAGCAGATGGCCAAAGTAGCTACAATGACAAATCTGTTGTGAGGTATTTCATCTCCATTTCAGCTCCAAATTTAAGTACTGAACCATTCCCTCGCCTGTCTTTTCTTCACCTACTCGTGTCAAAACCTCAGTGGGCAAGGTATGGATTATTGCGTGGCTTGTCGAAACTGCTGAGAACCGGGGACCTGTCCAACCGAAACTGCGACTCCTTAGCCGCAGAAAGAAGAAAAGCTGAATTTGATACAAAAAGATAAAATTAAGAAATAATCAAAATAAGAAGAAATAATTTTAAAACAGAAGGCTGTGGCCGGAAAACTGAAAGGGAGTGTATTGGGAAACCATGATCAGATCATTGGTGTCTACAAGCTCTTTTGCTCTTTTTATTGGTCTTTGGCTGCTGCAGGCAAGACTCGCACTTCCCGTTCATTCCTCTTTGTCCTTGAGGAGGCAGTAGTGAGGCACCTATGTCTGAGTGGCTTGCTCTGCCATTTTGGAAGGGAGTTGAGAGTCAACCACATCACTGTTTGTCTGGAGTGATGTGTAGGCCAGACCAGGTAACAATGAAAGATTTCCCTGTCCCTTCTGATTGAGAAAGATTTTGAGATAATCCCACAGCTTCAAATTAACGAGATGTGTCATTTCACTCTGGATCAATAATGAATCGAGTCTAAGTTCCCACCCTCGTGAGATTTGAACTCACCCGGCCAGATTTTGTTTTTGCCCAGATGTCTTGATGACCTCTGATATCATTCAGTAATGCAGCACTCATCTAGAATTATAGAATCGTAAAGTACAAAAGAGACCCTTTGGCCCATCAAGTCTGTGCAGCCAGTAATATGCTACTACATACACTAGTCCCAATTTCCCAAACTAGGTTCAGACCCTTGAATATGATGACACTTCAAGTGCTCATCCAACACTGCAGGGGGAGTGTTAGTCAGGTTATATTCAAGACTGACTTCACTTCAACCCAAGAATCATAGAATCTTTACAGTACAGAAAGAGGCCATTTGCCCATCGTGTCTCTACCACTCCCACCCACACCTAACCCCCTACCCTATCTCTCAACACTATGGGTAATTTCCCATGGCCAATCCACCGAACCACTGCATCTTTAGCCTGTGGGAGGAAACTGGAGCACCTGGAGGAAACCCACACAGACACAGGGAGAATGTGCAAACTCTACATTCTCCAGGCAGTCACCTGAGGCTGGAATCCCTGGCGCTGTGAGGCAGCAGTGCTAACCATCGAGCCACACTTTTGAACTCTGAGGTGGGAGTGTTACCCACTGCATCAAGGCTAGGACTCAGGCCCTGTACTGGCTCACCTGTAGGCCCCATTCTCTGGCTCTGCCAATCCTGAAGAGTAGATCAGTCCCTTGTGTGTGAAAGGAAAGGTAAAGCTGGCCTACCCTGAAAATGCAGGTCCGTGTGTCGTGTTATCAGCTGGAGAAGGAGTCAGCCTTCGGCCCTGACACTAGGTGTATGTTGTACGTTATTTCCGCCCCATTTTGTTTGGGAGAGATTGCAGTGCAGGATGATCAATTATATTATGGGCCTTGGTTGAACTGGAAGGCAGTAAATTGTAGAGTTGCTGCTTCTGCAGCCAGTCAATTAAAACACCAATAGCCTTGGGGGCATGTTGCAAATACAGGTTTGCTTGACGCTGTGAGAAATGGTGTATTTTAATCACAATCTAACTTATTGCCAAGTATAGACTTGCCACTGCACATCCCACCTTTTTGAAAAGGGTCAAACAATTATCCTAGAGCACCAGTTTACGTAGGAAGCCAAACTTTATTAGTTCAAACCCAGGATTTTAAAAATGCTGCCTCTTTTCCTCCGTGTTTTATTTCTCTCTGAATTGAATTGAATGATTTATTGTCACTTGCATTTTTACAGTGAACAATGCTGCAAAATAATGGCTGTGAAAAGCTTCAACTGTTACCCATGCCATTTTGAATAGTTTAAGAATAAAAATATATACCTGAAAGACAGTCCTTCTTCATTCCAACGCCTTCACCATGACACGTGAGCCAGCTCACCAGCGACGCCTGCATTGCCAACCCTCCTCTGCACTTCAGCCCACCTGGGCCCACCTCACCGCTCCCAATGCTGGGTCCTGTGCCAGACCTACACTTGCCCCGGAGCCATGAGACCCTGGCACTGCTGCCGTCACGGTGTCATCGATGATCAGGAGTTATTATATTATCATGAGGGGCAAGGATAGGTTGAATAGCCAAAGCCTTTTCGCTGGGCTGGGGTGTCCAAGGCTAGAGGGTATAGTTTAAGGTGAGAGCGGAGAGATATAAAAGGGACCTCAGGTGCACCTTTTTCACTCAGAGGGCAGTGTGTGTATGGAGTGAGCTGCCAGAGGAAGTGGTGGAGTTTGGTATAATTACAACATTTAAAAGGCATCTAGATGGGTACATGAATAGGAAGGGTTTAGAGGGATATGGGCCAGATGCTGGCAAATGGAACTACATTTATTTAGAATATCTGGTTGGCATGGATGAGTTGGACTGAAGGGTCTATTTCCATGCTGCATATCCCCATGACTCTATGAGTACTGCATCCGGGTCTGCACTGACAACAGTCAGGAGTCCCTAACTCTGCTGCCACCTCAATGATGCTAGGAGTCTCACTCTGGCACTGCCATCACCCAACGCCGGGTGTCCCCACTCTGGGCATGCCACACAGCCATCACCGCCTCTCCCAATGCTGGGTGTCCCCACTCCGGGCATGCTACACAGCCATCACCGCCTCTCCCAATGCTGGGTGTCCACACTCCGGGCATGCCACACAGCCATCACCGCCTCTCCCAACGCTGGGTGTCCCCACTCCGGGCATGCCACACAGCCATCACCGCCTCTCCCAACGCTGGGTGTCCCCACTCCGGGCATGCCACACAGCCATCACCGCCTCTCCCAACGCTGGGTGTCCCCACTCCGGGCATGCCACACAGCCATCACCGCCTCTCCCAACGCTGGGTGTCCCCACTCCGGGCATGCCACACAGCCATCACCGCCTCTCCCAACGCTGGGTGTCCCCACTCCGGGCATGCCACACAGCCATCACCGCCTCCCGCAATGCTGGGTGTCCCCACTCCGGGCATGCCACACAGCCATCACCGCCTCTCCCAACGCTGGGTGTCCCCACTCCGGGCATGCCACACAGCCATCACCGCCTCTCCCAACGCTGGGTGTCCCCACTCCGGGCATGCCACACAGCCATCACCGCCTCCCGCAATGCTGGGTGTCCCCACTCCGGGCATGCCACACAGCCATCACCGCCTCTCCCAACGCTGGGTGTCCCCACTCCGGGCATGCCACACAGCCATCACCGCCTCCCGCAATGCTGGGTGTCCCCACTCCGGGCATGCCACACAGCCATCACCGCCTCTCCCAACGCTGGGTGTCCCCACTCCGGGCATGCCACACAGCCATCACCGCCTCTCCCAACGCTGGGTGTCCCCACTCCGGGCATGCCACACAGCCATCACCGCCTCTCCCAACGCTGGGTGTCCCCACTCAGGGCATGCCACACAGCCATCACCGCCTCTCCCAACGCTGGGTGTCCCCACTCAGGGCATGCCACACAGCCATCACCGCCTCTCCCAACGCTGGGTGTCCCCACTCAGGGCATGCCACACAGCCATCACCGCCTCTCCCAACGCTGGGTGTCCCCACTCCGGGCACGCCACACAGCCATCACCGCCTCTCCCAACGCTGGGTGTCCCCATTCTGGACTCAGTGCAACCAAGAAGTCCCTGGCTCCAGTGCTAGGCCAGGCTGCCATTGCCATTTAACCAAGAGTCCCACTCTGGATGCCCTCCTCCGTTGGTCAGATTCAAATAATCTGTGATAATGTAAAGGACCTGCTATTGGTCATTCAATAAGATCTTCCAGTTACACCAGAAAGGTGCCTACACTGTACCTCAGCTTTTAGGTTGAAAGAACGCATACACAAAATTTCTAAACCCTCCACCAGTATCATAAACACAGAGTATTTACCCTTGTTTCATAATTGTTCGTGGGAGCTTGCTGTGTGCATATTGGCTGTTGTGTTGGCTATATTGCAATTTCAAGAGTGCTTATAGAGACATAGTGTCAACATGGAACCAGTCCAGGCCAACCATAATCTCAAACTAAACTAGTCCCATTTGCCTGCATTCGGCCCATAGCCCTCCAAACATTTCTCATACAGGTACTTATCTAAATGTCTTTTAAACATTGTAGCTGTGCCCGCATCCACCACTTCTTCTGGAAGTTCATTCCACACATGAACCACTCTCTGCTCAAAAAAATTGCCCCCATGTCCTTTTTAAATGTTTCTCCTCCCACCTTAAAAATATGACCCCTCGTCTTTAAATTCTCCCACCCCAGGAAAAAGACACCTGCCATTCACCTTATCTGCACTCCTCATGATTTTATAAGGTCATTCAACATCCTACGTTTCAGAGAAAAAGATCCCATCCCATCCATCCTCCCCTTATAACTCAAACCTTCCATTCCTGGCCACAACCTGATAACCCTCTCCAGCTTAATAATATCCTCTCTATAACAGAGCCAACAGAACTGCACACAGTGCTCCAGAAGAGGCCTCACCAATGTCTTGCACATCCTCAACATGGCTTCATTGGCTGCAAACAGGCTTTGGGGCATCCTGAGATTGTGGAAAGTCTATTTCAGAGCCCCCAACCCCTGATATCTACCTGGCTCATTGATAAGCAGAGGATGACTAAATGACTCACCCAGCACTGAAAAGCAGACAGTCAGGTCCTTGTCATTGTCATGTCTAAGCCTTACTTGACGTTTACACTTTGGCTCCAGCCTGAAGGCGATGGGGGGGGAGATAGAGGCTGCCAGGATGACAACAGAGTTGAGATAACAATGTGTAGATCTAGATGAACACAGCAGGCCAAGCAGCATCAGAGGAGCAGGAAAGCTGACGTTTTGGGTCTGGACCCTTCTTCAGGAATGGGGGAGGGGAAGGGGATTCTGGAATAAATAGAGAGAGAGGTGGGGAGGCAGATGGTAGATGGATAAAGAAGCAGACAGGTGGAGAGGAGACGGGCAGGTCAAGGAGGCGGAACAGAAGTTGTACTGCTTCTCATTATCAAGGAGTCAGGACAATGGTCTCTGGGAAAGGGGATCGGTCAATTCAGAGAGGGGAGAGAGGGAATGTTGGAGCTTTAGACAGGATAGCCCTGAGATTACCCGAGTGCACACCAGAGAGAACAGGCAATACAAATGGCAGGCTTAATATTGGTAATTCAATAAGGCTCTTCTCGTTAGCCCAGAAAGGTGTAGTCTGTGAATTTGCGTGCTGTGCTCAGTTTGGAAAAGCAATTGCAAAAGCTATTCATGATCCAGGCATTAACCCTCCTTGTGCTGACCAAGTTTCTCCAAAGAAGATATTGGAAATGAGGCTGTAAAGATTGGCAAGTTACAGGCAGCACAGGCTCTTCATAAGTAATTGTGTAAATAGCAGAATTTAATCTTCTGCTCAATGTGGTGAGGAAAAGCATTAACTCCAAGCAGTAAGTGGCAGAAAAGGCCCACAGCAATAAACCAACATGGCCACTGTGGAGTAACACTTGAAGGGAGATTGCAGGCTTGATGGAGAACATTAATAATATCAGTTATTGTGTACACACGCAATCTCTCTCACAATCACACACACACACACACACACACACACACACACACATTCCACTTTAGGCGACTGTCTGTGTGGAGTTTGCACATTCTCCCCGTGTCTATGTGGGTTTCCTCTGGGTGCTCTGGTTTCCTCCCACAGTCCAAAGATGTGCAGGTTAGGGTGGATTAGCCATGGGAAATGCAGGTATAGGGAAGGGAGTTTTGTCTGGGTGGGATGGTCTTTGAAGGATTGTGTGGCCTTGATAGGCTGAATGACCTGCTTCCACAATGTAGGGATCCTGTTCTAAACATACACAGCTTCAGTGACCGCTTTCAGTTCATGGGAAGGCAGCTTTAGGCTCTGGAGGTTTACAGGTGCTCTGTTAATGCAGTTCGAACCAGGCCACTCAGTCATTGTGCCTGTGTCATCCCTTTTGTAAGATCTAATTAATCCCCTGCTTTCTCCTCATATAGCTGTAGACTTTTCTCCTCTGGCTGTTTATCAAATTTCTCTTACAGAATGTTTGAACCAGTTTCTGTCACCCTTTCAGGCACTGTGCTCCAGATCACAATCACTTTGTGAAAACACGACATTTCTCATACGTGACTATAAGACACAGGAGGAGGAGGAAGCCAACCAGTCTGCTCCACCATTCAGAGAGATCATGGCTGATCTGATAATCCTCCACTTGCCTGCCTTTTCCCCACAACACTTGTTTCCATTACTGATTAAATATCTGTCTGTATCTGGAGTACACCTAACACCCGGCCTTGATGTCCCCTCTGGTAGTTCTGCTGCTTGTTATAAACCCGTGCTACTGATTCTAACCCTCCTGCCGTGATCCTGACATTCTCCATAATTTAGACTATCTCTCTTAATTCTCCAAACAATCTTGTCTGCAGGTCTGCTTCCAGCTCTCTATGAAAATGATGGACAGAGGCCATAAAAGATTTCACACAGAAAACTGTCCAAATATGAATGTCATTTCTTTCAGAACCATCCTTCATTGTTCAGGCCTTTGAGTACAGGGCTTGGGACATCATGTCGAGGTTGTACAGGGCGTTGGTGAGGCCTACTCTGGAATACTGTGTCCTGTTCTGGTCTCCCAGCTAGAGAGAGGATATTATTAATCTGGAGAGGGTTCAGAAAAGATTTACCAGGATGTTGACGGTTTTGAAGAGTTTCGATTATGAGGAGAGACTGGGCAAGCTGGGACTTTTTTCACTGCAGTGTTGGAGGTTGAGAGGTGACCTTACAGAGATTTATAAAATCATGATGGGTACAGATAAGGGATAGTAGGAACTGCAGATGCTGGAGAATCTGAGATAACAAGGTGTAGGACACAGCAGACCGAGCAGCATCAGAGGAGCAGGAAAGCTGACTTTTCTGAAGAAAAGTTCTGAAGAGGGGTCTAGGCCCGAAATATCAGCTTTCCTGCTCCTCTGATGCTGCTTGGCCTGTTGCTCTACACCTTGTTATCTCAGAGGTATAGATAAGGTGGAGAGGAGAAAGATTTAAAAAACATGAGAGGCAACTTTTTTACACAGACAGCGTTTTGTGTCTGAAATGAACTTTGAGAGGAAGTGGTCAATGTGGGCACTGTTACAACATTTAAAAGATATTTGGATCGGTACTTGAATAAGAAATGTTTAGAGGGATATGGGCCAAGCACAGACCGGTGGGACTAGTTTAGTTTGGGACTACGGTCAGTATGGACTTGTTGGACCGAAGGGGCTGATTCCTTGTTGTGTGACTCATCTCTGTCACAGGGGGGAATATAGTGACTAACCCATTTGTTGTAAGAGATGGGGGAAATACTTTAATTCATCCATGAGATGTCGGCACCACTGGCTAGGCCAGCATTTGTTACCCACCCAGTACCAGTACAACAGATTTCCTTCCATAAAGGGTAGTAAAGAGAACTGGATGGTTTTTTTACAACAATGGTCGCCATTATCATTGAATTCGAACTCCACTATCTGCTGTGGTAGGGCCCCCCCCGAACACTAATTGGGCTTGTTAGATCATTAGTCCAGCAACAACTCCATTGTACCATGGCCACTATGTTCAAAAGGACACTCAGGGAGACAGTGTCGAGATGGTGCCAAGAATCACTGAACAATTGCCAATGAGTGGTTGTGTTCTGAGATGCAGTTAGACTTTGGTCAATGCGATCAAGCAGGACATTAAACCTCTAGGCCTGCAACTGGGAGTCGTAGGGCTGAGCAGTACTTTTGACAATTATCATTTCATTCACGAGATGAGGGCAGTGCGGGCTAGGCAGTATTTATTGCCCATCCCTAATCACATGTAGGCCAACTCCAGCACCCACCCCCCCACAACAACATTACCTGTAGGCCCTCACCTCCTCAAAGTGACACAGCTGCAGTTGGTTTTATTCCAGCAAATATCTGAACATTCACTGGGGGTTTTTCCTTCAGCAGGTATCGCTCCCTGAGCCACTGGATAATTTCTCCTCTGTCTCCCCTCTGGGTTAGACCATAAGACCATAAGACATAGGAGCAGAAGTTAGGCCATTCAGCCCATCGAGCCTGCTCTGCCATTCAATCATGGCTAATAGGTTTCTCAACCCCGTTTTTCCTGTAACCCTTAATCCCGTTGATAATCAAGAACCTATCTATCTCAGTCTTAAATATACTCAATGACACGGCCTCCGCAGCTTTCTGTGGCAGTGAATTCCATAGATTCCCCACTCTCTGGCTGAAGAAGTATCTCCTTATCTCTATTCTAAAAGGCCTTCCCTTTACGCTAAGGCTGTGCTCTGGGGTCCTAGTCTCTCTTACCAATGGAAACATCCCAACATCCACTCTGCCCAGGTCATTCATTATTCTGTAATATGTTAAACCTCATGCCTGTAACTGGAAGGCATAGGATTGAGCAGTTCCTTCCACAATTACCACTTCATTCACAGGAATGAGGGTATTGCTGGCTATCCAACATTTATTGCCCATCCCTAATTACCCAGAAGTCAGTTCAGAGTCAACCACGTTGCTGTGGGTCTGAAATCACATGGATTAACAGTCCTGCAATGATACCACTGGGCAGTTGACTACCTCAAAACATTTAAATGCATTAGCTCACCAGGGCCTCCAATTTTTAACCAGGGTCTTCAGGACTGAAGACTGTATAGCCTGTTCCCAAAGATCAAACATATTGAACTTACTGATCCCAACTTGGGCCTGAGCCAAGAAACCCTGTTCCTCAGCCTGAAGCTGCACTATTCCTGTATCACTCAATGTCGCTTGGAATACTCTACCCCATAGACTGTAGAATCTTAATCTGCTCACTGGGAGGTTTCACACAACACCTACAAATGTGGAGGCATTTTAAAGGAATTTTTTTAATAGATGGCATGGTGGGGAGTTGCAGCTGTGAAGTGGAATTGAAATGACACAAGAAACCCTCATTCAGTTCATGGTAACAGATTGCAGCTTTAAATTGGTTCTCCTTTGAAATCATTGCATTTTATTGAACTTCCAAATTCACAATCGATGCCAAGATTTTCAGTAAATGTTACCCAATTCATTTGTTATTGGTTTCATTCTCAATGTTTCATTCACACCAGCAGGAGGTTGGTTAATAAACAAATTATCATTGCTTATTGTGGAACTGCTGTTTTCGCTGTTAATTAATCCATGCTGTTCCATTCATTCCCATCCCAGCCTAGTTTGGGTTTTATTTTAGTGGTTTGCAAAATGAGATTAAGATTGAATATAGTGGGTGGCACGGTGGATCACAGCACCAGAGGCCCAGGTTCGATTCCACCCTCGGATGACTGTCCATGTGGAGTTTGCACATTCTCCCCATGTCAGCGTGTGTTTTTCTTTCAGTTTCCTCCCACAGTGAGAATTCCATGATTCTACAATGAGTCTGTACATTGTGAAACGTAGGTCCAGGTCCAAAGATTTCCTGCACCCCCCCCAACACTTCTCTCTACTGAGTGGCCTCCTTGGTGAGACAATATATGAAATTGCAGTGTCCCTGCAATGTGGGAACAGGCCATTTTGGCCCATTGGTCCAAAGTGTATCCCAACTCATCCCTGTATCCCTCTATTTCTCATGGCTAACCCACCTAGCCTGCACATTCCTGAATGCTATGGACGATTTAGCACAGCCAATCCACCTGTCTCGCACATCTTTGGACTGAGGGAGGAAACCCAAGCAAACCCAGGCAGACACAGGGAGAATATGCAAACTCCACACAGGCTTTGTTCAAGACTGGAATTGAACCTGGGTCCCTGGCACTGGGAGGCAGCAGTACTAATCACTGAGCCACCGTGCCACCCAAAAAAGATCGTGAAGCTTGCTCAAGAGAATTCTGAACTGTTCCTTGTTAACGGGACAGAAGGGCAAAAAACCAAAATGGACATGCCCATCAGCATGTTTAAATAAATAACATGTGAACAATTGAGGCTCGTTAAACAGCCAATTGACTCTAAGTCTCTGTTATCCAGACTATATCCCATTCAGCATGGGCAAGAGTTGGCTGTTTCTCTAGCTGGTTTAAAGGCTGGAAGAGGAGGGGGATAATATGCCCTTCCTGAGGAGGGTGGGTACTGAGAACATCAGGCAGCATATCCTCAGCCAAGATCTTACACCCCTCCCCCACTCTGACCACCAGGCCCCCATCGCTCTTCCTCCCTAAGATTTCCAGCTCAGAACCCATTTGAGTCCTGGGTCCTTCCTCAATGATCCTGGACCTCTCTGCTGCCCTGGGTGCAATGCTATTGGGTCTGCTGGAGCTGCTGGGGATGGGGACGAATGGCAGCACCATTGGGTGGGGCCATTGGGCACTGGGACAGGGAAATTCAGTTCTCCCCTCCTTAAGGTCACCAGGATGCTGTTATCATCACAGAACAGCTTTGTTCAGTGCTGATCCATTTGGATGGGCCATTTTGAAGTGAACAAAAATCTGGAATTAAAAGTCGACCTAATGCGAACTATATAACCACTGACAATTGTCATTTAAAAAGAAGATCTGGTTCACCATTGTCGTTTACAGAAATCTGCCACCCTTACCTGGTCTGGCCTGCATGGTGACTGCAGACCCACACTGCAATGTGGTTGACTATGTTTTATTCACTCATGAAACGGAGACATAACTGCCCGAGGCAGCATTTATTGCCCATCTCTAGTTGCCCTTGAGAAGGTGGGAGAGAGTTACCTTTTTGAGCCGCTGCAGCCCACTTGCTGTGCGTTGACCCACAATGCCCTTGGGGAGGGAATTCCAGAATTTTGACCCAGCAACAGTGAAGGAATGGCAATATATTTCCAAGTGAGGATGGTGAGTGGCTTGGAGAGGTGTTCCCATGTGGCCGCTGCTCTTATTTTTCTAAATGGAAGAATCATGTGTTTGGAAGGTGTAGTCTAAGGATCTTTGGTGAATTTCTGCAGTGAATCTTATAGATAGCACAGACTGCTGCTACTGAGTGTCAGTGTGGGGATGAACTGAATGTTTGTGGATGTGGTGCCAATCAGTCGGGGGCTACTTTGTCTTGGATGGTGTCAAGCTTCTTGAGTGTTTTTGGGGCTGCACCAATCCAGGCAAGTGGGGAGTATCCCATCACACTCCTGACTTGTGCCTTGTAGATTATGGGCAGGCTTTGGGGAGTCAGGAGGTGAGTAACCCGTCGCAGAATTCCTAACCTCTGAACTGCCCTTGTAGCCACTGTGTTTATGTTTCAGTGTCTGGTCAATGATAATGCCAAAGGACATTGATAATGGGGGAATTCGGTGAAAGTAACACTATCGAATGTCAAGGGGCTGTGGTTAGATTGTCTCTTATTGGTCATGGTCATAGCCAGATATTTGTGTGGTGCGAATGTTACTTGCCACTTGTCAGCCCAAACCCAGATATTGTCCAGATTTTGTTACATTTGAACTGCCCTCTGGGCAATTAGGGATGGACAATAAATGTTGGCCTAGCCAGAGACGCGCATATCCCACAGGCAAATATAAACAAGTCAAGAGTTGAAAGTTAGTCTCAGGAACATTAAATTATCTTTGAAAATTAATAAAAAGGCTTCTGTTCATGAAAGCCCTTTGAGATCCAAAATATAACGTTGTTGCAAGGTTGGTCTACATGTAATGCCAGACCGAAAGTAATGTGATTGACTCTCAACTGTGCTCCAGGGCAGATAGGGGTGGACAGTAAATGCCAGGCTTGCCAGTGTCATATGCATCCTGTAAACAAATCCTTCTTAAAAATTGGCAAGTCAATGAGAGTGCTAGTGTCTATAAAGGCTCAGTCTAAGGAGGGAACAGTACCGTTTACACACTGCTCCCACTGTTAATCAAAGATTGGCTATGAAAGTAGAGCGGAGATGAAGAGAAAGGGGGAATGGAAGAGCATTCATTAATGCAGCACCATTCACCTCTTTAAGACATGCCGAAAACTCCTTACAACCAACAAATTATGTACAAAGATCAGTCACTGTTGTTTAGTTAGCAGATGCTACATTACACAGCAAGTCTGGTGGGAGAACATACATCAAAGATGTGAGGACAGTCTGTGGATGCCTTTGAACAGTCGGGGAACTAAGAGGCACTAGTTTAGGATGAAGAGTGTTTAAATTTTGAACATGTGGAATGGATAAAAGTAGCTGAGGGGAATTCCTTGCCCATTTCCACAAGGGAAAGAAGGGGCATTAATTACGGAGGAAATTTTAAACTCATGTGTTTACTGAATCAGTCTCCTTCATGTATATATTCAGTTTGCTCTGCTGATTTGCACTCACACATGACTTTGAGTATGATCCTCACTGTCCCCATCATTTTCTCACTATCAGTGAGCAGCCAAATTGCCAATCACATACCTGTGTGCTAAGACAATAAGCGATGGGGGGACATTAAGTTCAGTTGGCTGGAAAGATGGTTTGCAATGCGGCATAACACCTACAGCACAAATTCAATTCCTGCACTGGATGAAGTCACTGATTCACTTTAGTAAGTGTTATCAAACCCATCACGGAAGAGCACACTTGTCTTTGACTTTGGCAGGTCCCTGATCAGGTGAGACTTAGCTGTGAAGCTCAGGGGCAAGTCATTCAAACATAAACCAAGACTATGTGGTCAAATCGTACAGTGCAGAAGAGGCCCTTCAGCCCATCAAGGCTGAACTTTTGACTTCATTTCTCTAATTTATACCTAAGATTTGGTAACAAGTTAACTTTGTAAGGATTGTAACATTGATCTTTTAATTTTTTAAAACTTTTCCCGAATTCATATGTAAGATATTTATAGGATCCCTGCAGCGTGGAAGCAGTCCATTCAGCCCATCAAGCCCACACCAGCCCTCCGAAGGGCATCCCACACAGACCCACCCACCTTGCCCTATAACCCTGCATTTCCCACAGCTAAGCTGTCTAGCCCACACATCCGCTGTGGGCCATGGGGAATTTAGCAATGGCCAATTCACCTAAACAGCACATCCTTGGGCTGTGGACGGAAACTGGAGCACCCAGAGGAAACCCACACAGACACAGTGAGAATGTGCAAATTCCAACTGAGGCTGGAATTGAACCTGGGTCCCTGGCTCTGTGAGGCGGCAGTGCTAACCACTGTGCCACCCTGCCATCCCTGTATTTTGCACCGAGGTATCTTTGTACTTAAGATGGCACCAGATTTCACTGAGCTTACATGTCCCTGTACTGGAAAGCATGTGACAATAAAACCTAATTCTAATTCTACCTGGGAACCACATTGTGCTTCCCCAGTGTTTCTGCAGGCGTAGCTTTTAAATCATATTCTTAGTTTTGACAGTGTGCTGTTCCAAAGCTATTTTCAATCTGGAGAAAATAGTAGGCTAAATGGACAATGAAGATGAACACAGCATCGCCATGATGATAAAAGCAAAATGTACTTTGTGCTCACTAAAGTGAGAGTGTTACAATGATGATGTGTTAAACTTTGCAGTGATGCAAATTTACAGCCACAGTGTAAAAGGCAGCAAGATTACTTTTATTTTCTGCTTGTTGATCATTCATCATTGTGAATGTCTTTATCTGGCATTCACAGTAAAAGACAGTGCCCCTTCAACTTCCTGCTAATCCCCACTGCCAAATTAAGCCATTCCTCTTCCAGCAAATCCCTCGTACTGGTAAGATTTAGGTCAGAGAGTCTCAAGCAGGCCATTACAATTCTTCTTCATTACCTGGGGAGCCATCGATTCTTGGCAATGTACCTCAAGGCACAGCCAGTAACTCACTCAAACTGTCAAACGACTTATAAAATTGCAAACAAATGGTGTGCTTTAGCAATGCAGTTAGCAGGGTCTCATTAAACACTCAAGAAACACCTAAATCCTTTTAAATTACCCCATTCTCAAGTGTCACACATAATACTTTTCCAGGACTAAATATCCTGGTGTGAGATCAGCCTGATAGAGCAAAGAAGAACACTTAGTGTTTGACAAATTGAGATGGGCTGTTCTACTGATAAGAAACAGTGCATTGTGTGTGTGTGTGTGTGTGTGTGTGTGTGTGTGTGTGTGAGGCCAGCAGCACTGTGCAGAGAGACAACCCAATAGGGATAGAAGAGAAAGATGAGGAACATAGATCTCAGGAGCCTTCTGCCCTTCAAATCTAGAAAAACCAAAATCATCAAAGATTCCTTCCACCTTGGTAATACTCTCTTCCAATCTCTTCCATCAGGCAGAAGATATAGAAGCTTGAAAACACGCACCAACAGGTTCAAGAACAGCTTCTTCCCTGGCATTACTAGGCTGTTAAACAGACCTCTCTAATTTCTAATCTAATGTTGATCTTGCTTTTGTGCATCTCCTGTGCAATCATGACTTGTATACCTCGCTCTGTCTAAGCACGCTATGATCTATTTGTCCCTGTTTGCTACGATCTGCCTGTACTACTCGCAAAACAATACTTTTCACTGTACTTAGATACATATGATAACCATAAATCAAATCAAATAAGAACATCGCTGATCTGGTTGTTGCCTCAGCTCCACTTCCCCGTCTGTCCCCCCGATAACCCCATTTCCCCTATTCGTCATAAATCTATCAAACTTGCCTTTATCATGTTTTAAAAAATGGTTTTCAGGGAAGATAATTCCATAGACCCTTCAAGAGAAAATGTATCCTCACATTTGTCTTAAAAGGGAGGCTTATTTTTAATCAGAGATAGTAGGAATTGCCGATGCTGGAGAATCTGATGTAACAAGGTGTGGAGCTGGATGAACACAGCAGGCCAAGCAGCATCAGAAGAGCAGGAAAGGTGACGTTTTGGGCCTAGACCCTTCTACGGAAATCCAACCCAAAACGTCAGCTTTCCTGCACCTCTGATACTGCTTGGCCTGCTGTGTTCATCCAACTCTATACCTTCTTACCTCAGATTCTCCAGCAGCGGCAATTCCTACTATCTCTGATTATAAATAAGTCTCCCTTTTAAGACAAATGTGAGGATACATTTTCTCTTGAAGGGTCTATTGTGGTATCATTGTCCAGTCCAGTAATTTTTTTGCCCATCGCTGGTTGCCCTTGAGAAGGTAGTGGTGAGATGCCTCATTGACTTGCTGCAAACCAGGTGCTGCAGGAAAGGAATCAGCCAGCTTGCTGTCAGCAATATCCCGCATACAGCAAATGTGGCCACAACCAGGTAACCTCAACACAAGCATTGATGAGTAAGGATAAATACTGGACAGGACACCGGGCAAAACTCTTATTTCAAAAACTTCCGCATTCACTAGGGAGGGCAGGTGGAAATTCTAATGAGAATCTCGGTATTTCTGTAGCCACGATGATTTATTTTAAAGCTCAGTGAGACAGAAAGACACACTGGTTTTTTTGTTTGTGTTGTATGAATTTTATACGTAAACAAGGTAAGCATTTGTACATTAGGCTCTAAATTATAATGTCAAAGATTGATTTTCTTTCACCGTCTCTGCTGATTAGGGGAAACACATGTAGCTCTAAAGAAAACAACTGTGATTTTTATTAGTTTCAGATTGACTGTTCTGTAAGAGTCTTGGCTGAAACTGGACGAATAAAGTAGTTGTTCCTGAGAACAGCAGAAGATAATTTAGAAATAGTGAAAATAGGTTATCTCAGTGTAAGGAGTTTGGGAAATGTTCCTGACCTGAAGTGTTAGGGTAGAGCCCAATGGGGTTATTTGAAGCTGAGAAAATATAAGCTCCATAGAGTGGAGGCTCCATGGAATGAAGGCTCCAGGAGGCTATCAGATTCTCTAGAATGGGAGTTATAGTAACAGTTAAATTAAGTGAAATGTAAGTGATAGAAAAGGGAATTCTCTGTTACAGCAGCTGTAGAGAGGCGCTTGGGGGATTAATGCAATTATATTTTTATTGCATTTTGAAATCATTAAATGTACGTTAAACATAAATAGTTTGGTTTATTTTAATTTATCTTTAATTTTTCACACGGTAAATTTCTGTTTTGGTGTCAAAAGCAAATTTGTAACATTTTGTGTTTATGTTTTGGTGAAAGGCAACCTCATTAAGACTTTAACAAAGACTGACCAATCTAGCTGTCAGTCTGGTATCTGACTCGTCCAGTAATAACATCAACTGGAATCAGAAGAACACAAAAATCAATACTTCCATTATCCGCACAAATGATTCAATGTCATAAGGCATTGCCACTCAACAGGGAATGAATGGCAGCCATTCGCACTTGCTCATGATGAAATAGTTTCTTGACAATCTATTTTATTAGGTTTGAGTTTGTGGACACAAGTCTGGGGGTCACCACTGCGTTTAGGTTTCTATAAATATCCAGATGACAGGAGGTGTAAATTCCACACATCGATTGCATCCTGAATGTCTGTCCATATTTACATTTCAATGACTTTCCAGGAAGATGAATTAACTCCTGTCAGAACAGAAATTACAAAGTGTCTCCTGACCCCTGGAAACCACCTTGGGTCAAGGTAAATTATTAATATTCTTCGCTGCTTTAATGAAAAGTAGGAACGTCTATAATATTCATACATTCATATGCATTTGCTGAACGCACCACAACCTATAAAAACATATTAATGATACTGGTGCTGGCATGTAGAGTTAAGAGTTGCACACTTATGACATTTAACTTTTGAATAAATGGAAAATGGAGTAAAGGTTGCTATCTGGCCTCCTCTTTCATCAGTGTGCTGTTAGAACTATATTTCCAAGTAAAAATTAGGGAGTTTTATTCTCAGTCTATCTGTTGAATTGTTTAAACACATGAAATTTTACAGGGCTCAGGAGGGCAAAAGCTGACAGTATGTTGTCCAATCAGTGGAGGTGAGCTGTATGACGAACAGGCAGAGTCTTACAATAACAGGTGGGGCATTTAAGACTGAGATAAGAAATAACTCCTTCACTTAGAGAGTGGGGAATCTTCAGAATGCCCTGTCCCAAAGTGTGGTGGAGGCTCGGTCTACGAGTGTGTTCAATACTGAGATTGAAAGGCTTCTAGATATTGAAGATATCGAGGGATATTGGTAGTGTAGTGGACAGCGAAGAAGGTTACTCAGAGTACAATGGGTCCTTGATCAGATGGGCCAAGGAGTGGCAAATGGAGTTTAATTTAGATAAACGTGAGATGCTGCATTTTGGTAAGGCACATCAGGGCAGGATTTATACACTTAATGGTAGGGTTCTGGAGACTGTTGTCAAACAAAGAGAATTTGGTGTGCAGATTCACAGTTCCTTAAAGGTGGAGTCACAGGTAGACAAGGTAGTGAAGAAGGTAACGCAGTGTGGAGCTGGGAGAGGATACCAGGGCAGGCAGCATCGGAGGAGCAGGAAAGCTGACGTTGTGGTTCAGGACCCTTCTTCAGAAAGGGGGGAGGGGTAGGGGGCTCTGAAATAAATAGAGACAGAGCAGGGTTGGGGCTGGGGTTGGTGGGTGGGATGGATATAGTTGAGTGCAGGTAGACAGTGGTGGGGATTGGTCAGTGAAGTGGGAGGATCGGATAGGTGGGAGAGAAGATGGACAGGTCAAGGAGGTGACAATGACAGGGATGGTTGGTCATGAAATGAGGCCGAGGGTGGGGAGATTTTGAAGCTAGTAAAGCCTGTTCCTCTGATGTTGCCTGGCCTGCTGTCTTCCTCCAGCTCCACACTATGTTTTCCCTGATTGCAGCATTGGCAGTTCTTACTATCTTGTAGTGAAGGTGGCTTTTGGTATGCTGGCCTTCACTGGTCAGTGCATTGAGTATTGGAGTTGGGAGGTCATGTTGCAGCTGTATGGGGCATTTGTTAGGCCGCTTTTAGAATACTGTGCACAGTTCTGGTCTCCCTGCTAGAGGAAAGATGTTGTTAAGTTTGAAAGAGTGCAGAAAAGATTTACAAGGATGTTGCCAGAGTTGGAGGGCTTGAGGTATAGGAAGAGGCTGAAAGGTTTTTTTTCCCCCTGGAACATTGGAGGCTGAGGCATGACCTTATAGAATCATGAGGGGCATGGATAGGGTGAACAGCCAAGGTCTTTTTCCCAGAGGAGGGAAGTCCAACGCTAGAGGGCATAGGTTTAGGGTGAGAGGGGAAAGATTTAAGAAGGTCCGAAGAGGCAACATTTTCACACAAAGGGTGGTGCATGTATGGAATGAGCTGATAGAGAAAGTGGTGGAGGCTGATACAATCACAACATTGAAAAGACATCTGGATGGGTACATGAATAGGAAGGGTTTAGAATGATCTGGGCCAAATGCTGGCAAATGGGACTAGATTAATTTGAGATATCTGGTCAGGGTGGGGAGTTGGATTGAAGGGTCTGTTTCCATGCTAATCGATTCTATGACTATATGGGGTTAGTGTGGTAAAATGGTTTTAGATTGAAGATCAGCAATGATCCATTTGATTGCCACAACAAGCTTAAAGGGATGAATGACCTACTCAAGCCCCTATTTCCTACGGTCCTAAACCACTGTCATTGTTGACTCGAAATCTCTCCACTCGCCTTTGCATTCTTCCATTTTCTTCCCAAAACCTTTGATACCCAACACAATCAAGAACCTTCTATTTCTATCTTAAATGTACTTAGTGGCCTGGTCTCCACAGCCTTCTGTGGCAGTGAATTCCATAGACTCACCACTCTATGGCTGAAGAAGTTTCTCCTTATCTCCGTTCTAAAAGGTCTTCCTTTTACTCTAAGGCTGTGCCTTCGGGGGTCCTAGTCTCTCCTACCAATAGAAACATCTCCCTAACATTCACTCTGTCCAGGCCATTCAGTATTCTGTCAGTTTCAATTAGGTCCCCCCTCATCCTTCTAAACTCCAAAGAGTATAGTCCCAGAGTCCTCAAACGTTCCTCATATGTTAAGCTTTTCATTCCTGGGACCATTCTCATGAACCTCCTCTGAACCTGCTCCAGGCCCAGTACATCCTTCCTGATATATACAAAGAAAAATAAATGCCCTCAACAAGAAATGACAAGAATGCAAAGGATTAATTACCCCCTTAAATCCAAGCAACACCCTATCTGGGAAAAAAAGTGAATTGCACTCAATAAATCACTCGTTTCCCATCCCTAATTGCCCTCGAACTGATTGGCTTCCTGTACCATTTCAGCGGATAATTAAGACTCAACCACATTGCTGTGGGGTTTAGACTCACACATAGACCACAGGAGATAAGGATGTTAGATTTCCTTCCCCACAGTGGTTCAGTGGTTAGCATTGCTGCCTCACAGTTCCAGGGGAAACAGGTTTGATTCCACCCTCAGGTGACTATCTGTATGGACTTTGCACGTTCTCCCCCTGTCAACATGGCCTTCCTCTGGGTGCTCCAGTTTCCCCCAGAGTCCAAAGATGTGCAGGTTAGGGTGGATTGACCATGCTAAGTTGCCCATAATGTCCAGGGAGTTGCTGACTAGGTGGATTAGCTATGGGAAATGTAGGGTTGGGTCTGGGTGGGATGCTGTTCTGAGAGTCAGTGCAGGCTCAATGAGCCATAAGGCCTGTTTCCACACTATTGGGACTCTATTATAAAGGGCACTGGTGAACCCAATTGGATTTAACATCAGTAAATGACAGTTTCACAGCCACCCTTACAGAGATTTGTTTTCAATTCCAGATATTCCCTAATCAACCTGCACAGAGACATCACACATCTCTGGAGTAGTGGGGCTCAAATGCAGGCCTCCTGACCCAGAGGTAGAGACACTATCACTGTGCCACTGGACTGTATTTCTAGATTTTATTCATTGAATTTAAGTTCTACCAGCTGCGGTGGTGGGAATGAAACCGCCTGTTCAAGATTGTTTGTCCCTCTAACTTTCTAACATGACCACTCCATCATCATCTCCCACAGTAAACTATTGAACTCCCTTTGTTAACTAAATTACAGCGGAGATTGGCGGTCATTGATCATTCTGACCTGTCTCTCTGTTTTCAACGAGAAAGTTTAGACGAAAATAGCCCCACAGGAACAAAACAGAACCTAATCCTTCCCAGTGAAGTGAGTGCCAGTCCTCATTCCCATTAACCTCTCCCTGGCAATGACCTTGGTGACGTAACTAGCCTTCATGTGATGCCAACCCCTTGGCATCATATAATACTTTCAAAGTTAAATTAGCAGGAAGCTGTTTCTGCCAAAAGGCTCTTCATAATAGCCAGACTTAACTTTTGACTTTTTGTCCTAAATGCAGTGAATAAGATAGATAGGTTAATTATGAACCACATCACAGCTATTAACCTTTGTGACTTCCTCCACTTTAAGATTCATGAAGTGTTAAATAATTTGTACAATCCATTTCAGTCATTATTAGCCCACTTCAAATTCTTTGACATCCCCAACTATTATGATGCACACAGATCATTCTTTTACAGCACATTTCTGAGCGTTCTTAGAGCCATTATTAATAGCATTCACGTTTGATACTGAAAATTTGTAATAAAGGTTTCCTTTGATTGTGGAACATTGATTCACATCCACGTGAATGTGAAGATCTGCAGATGCTATACAAATGGTCACTTAATAATATAGAACTTGAATATTGCTCATCAGGACCAATGCAAGAATGCCAAATCTCAAACCACCACAATGCTGCAGTGACGCTACACCTTTTCCAATTCACAGGACAGGAATGCAGCAGCACTAAAAAGGGCAGATGAATTCAGTTTCAACTTTTAGATGAAGGAAAGTACCTCTGACAGTGGAATACTTGCTCAGTATTGCACTGAGGCACAACAAACTACATTTTTATGCTGGAGTTTCCAGCTATCTGTCTCCTCTTCCCCACCCCACTGCAACCCCCCGCTGACAACCAACAGATAATACTCATAGCCAAAGTCACCTAGATAATGGGAGCAGATGCGCTCACAGCTAATAATCAAAATACTTTGCACCATCTTCAACCAGTGCCAAAGGGAGGAAAACATTCTACAAAATGTACTCCCACTCTCCAAAACAAAAAACTCCTCCGGAAATAACAGTCTGATTTTCCGGTCTAATCTCATGAATGTTGAAAGCACTGGAAGAGAGTAGTAGGTGCAGGAGGACATGGGACATATTTCAATCAGGAAGCTGGTGGCATAATGGTTAAAAGAATCCAGGCTTGTGATCCAAGGACATGGGTTCAAATCCTACTAGCGCTGCTCATGGAATTTAAGTCAATTACTAAACCTTATCTTGATTCGTAAGGGGATCAAGGGTTACAGGGAAAATGGGGTTGACAAAAATATCAGCAATTATGGAATGGTAGAGCAGATTTGATGGGCCATACATCAATAATTATGCTCCCGTGTCTTATGGGCTGTAGAAGTTTGCCTTAAAACCCCTGTCTACTCGTCTTTTGAGGAAAGAAATGTCCTTACCTGGTCTGGCCTACATGTGACTCCAGATCCACAGCAATGCGGTTGACTTCTCACTGCCCTTTGAAATGGCATGGTACACCCCTCAGTTGCAGAGCAATTATGGTTGGATATTAAAATGCCTCGTTAGCAGTGCCATGCTTTAGGAAGAGGTTAACAACACAGAGTTCTTACACCAATATTCCACGACCTTAGCTGGGCATGTGTGCCCACATGAGGTTGAAGATTGATGGTAGTCCCTCCTTCCTTTGCTCCTCAATTTTAGACCCACCTCATCTCCCCTTGTGATGAAGTTACCTGGCCAACACTCCCTGCTAAGACCCATGGAAAGAATTAACTATTGGGCAAGGGCAGGGATGAAGTCCAGGTCTCTGGAACCTCACTTGAGAAAGGTACCCATTCCTTCAGAAGAGAAGAATACAGAAAAAGTGACATCATCCAGCCCATTAGAGGACAGAATGTGTGCAGACTGAGCTGTCAGTTCCAGGTTCTCACAGAGATGTTACACAGACGCAATGTGTTCTATGTCATGACCATTTCATCACTCATTCCCAATCAGCTGTAATGCAAAAACTTTGGAGCGTCTGGGCTCGTAAGCAAAGGCCTCTTGAAATGTTTAAGACTCACAAAATATTGCTAACTACAGCAAGAATTATTCCCAGTAAAACACGACTGCTGGCAAAATTTGAAATGTGATTTAGGGAAGTAAAATTCCAGTGAGGAGCCAGCTATAAACCACACTTGCAGGACAATATTCTCCAAGGTTTAGTCTTTACACTAAATGAAATGGAGGCTGTGCAATGATATCAAGACTGTGGAAGAGACCGTATCAATGCCAGCTCTGAACCTCGCTCATTACTCATCCTCTGATAGCATGGGGCAGCCATGAAAGGCTCTGGGTTACAGCCTCCATTTCAGCCTTTCAGTCGTAACAACTGTGAGGAACGGCCAGGTGGAATTAGTGATTCCATCCAGAAAACTGAGATGTCTCTACCTGTGATAACAAGCCGTGGAGCTGGATGAACAGAGCAGGTCACACAGCATCTTAGGAGCAGGAAAACTGACGTTTTGGGCCAAGACGCTTCATCAGAAAAGCTCTACTTGTCGTTACTACGATCGCCTGCATCTGTGACATCACCTGACATGGCCTGTCTCAGCTCACCCACTGTTGATTCCCATGATCCTGCATTTACCTATAGCCTGACCATTCCAACACACTCCTGGCTGGTCTCCCACATCCTGGACTTGCACTAAGCCCCATTCTGCCCAGCCCACAAACTCCAATTCAATAGTAGGAACTTTAAACTTCACATCTCAGTTTTGAAACCCATCCCAACCTGACAATATTCCTTCCTGCTGAACTCCTCCAGCCCTACCACCCTCTGTGAAACCTGTATTCCCCTAACGCTAGTTTCTTGTGCGTCCTCAGTTACAATTGTTCTATCATTGGTGGCCATGCCTTCAGGTGCCAAGGGCCAGGCTCTTGAACTTCTTCCTAAAACTTCCCCGCCACACTTTATTCTATGGATACACTCATTAAAGCCTAGCTCTTCAATGAAACTCACAGACATCTGACCTCATACTTCCTCATTGTCGTATCTTGTCGCATCATTGGGATGGATAGTATTGAGGAAGTGGGGAGGCTGCAGAAGGATTTGGACAGGCTAGGAGAGTTGGCAAAGAAGTGGCAGAAGGGGTACAATGTGGGAAAGAGTGGGATCATGCACTTTGGTAAGAAGAATAAAAGCATAGACTATTTTTTAAATGGGGAGAAAATTCAGAAGTCTGAATTGCAAAGAGACCTGGGAGTTCTAGTCCAGGATTCTCTCAAGGTAAACTTACAGGTTGAGTCAGCAGTCAGGAAGTCAAATGCAACCTAGAACATAGAACACAGAACATTACGGCGCAGTACAGGCCCTTCGGCCCTCGATGTTGCGCTGACCTGTGAAACCAATCTGAAGCCCATCTAGCCGACACTATTCCATTATCATCCATTCGTTTATCCAATGACCATTTAAATATCCTTAAAGTCGGTGAGTCTACTGCTGTTGTAGGCAGGGTATTCCACGCCCTTACTACTCTCTGAGTAAAGAACCTGCCTCTGACATCTGTCCTATATCTATCACGCCTCAATTTAAAGTTATGTGCCCTCATGCTAGCCATCTCCATCTGAGGAAAAAGGCTCTCGCTGTCCACCCTATCTAAATCTCTGATCATCTTGTATGTCTCTATTAAGTCAACTCTTAACCTTCTCTCTAATGAAAACAGCCTCAAGTCCCTCAGCCTTTCCTCATAAGACCTTCCCTCCATACCAGGCAACATCCTCTGCACCCTTTCCAACGCTTCCACATCCTTCCTATAATGTGCGACCAGAACTGTACTTTGGCATTTATTTTGAGAGGACTTGAATATAAAAACAGGGATGTACTTCTCAGTCTTTATAAAGCTCAGGTCAGACCACATTTGGAGTATTGTGTGCAGTTGTGGGCCCAATACCTCAGGAAGGATCTATTGGCCCTGGAGAGGGCTCAGCGGAGGATCATGAGAACAGTCCCAGGAATGAAAAGCTTAACATATGAGGAACGTTTGAGGACTCTGGGCCTATACTCAAAGGAGTTTAGAAGGATGAGGGGGGATCTAATTGAAACTTACAAAATACTGAATGGCCTGGACAGAGTGGATGTTGGGAAGTTGTTTCCATTGGTAGGAGAGACTAGGACCCGAGGGCACAGCCTTAGAGTAAAGGGAAGACCTTTTAGAGCAGAGATGAGGAGCAACGTCTTCAGCCAGAGAGTGGTGAATCTATGGAACTCGCTGCCACAGAAGGCTGTGGAGCCCAGGTCACTGAGCATATTTAAGATGGAGATAGCTAGGTTCTTGACTGGCAGGGGTATCAAGGGTTATGGGAAGAAAGCAGGAGAATGGGGTGAATAAACGTAACAGACATATTTGAATGGTGGAGCAGCCTCGATGGGCTGAACGGCCTAATTTCTGCTCCTATGTCTTATAGTCATGTGGTACCTCAGGTTCAACAGCTGTCTCAGATACTACAGGTATCTCAGATACCTCGGGTTATCCTTGGTTAAACACATTCTATTCACTCAGAATTGTGCTGGAAATACTTGGCAGGTCTATCAGCGTTTGTGGTTAATATTTCATGAAGGTGACCTCTCATCAGAACAGCATCTAAACATGAACTCGGCTCCCTCCCCCCACCACTGACGCTGACCTGCTGAGCATTCCTAGCACTTCCCATTTCCATTACAGATTTCCCGAGTCCATAGCCTTGACCAGAGCATGTTACCTTTACCAGACCAGGAAACCAGAGCCTCACTGACCAGCCAGACACAAATCTAAGACCACAGGCTGTGACAGACATGGTGAGACTGGGGGAACATATCCACCTGCAAATTCCTCTCACAAAACAGAATCTATATCGGCTGTTTCTTCAGCGCCGCTGGGACAAAATCACCGTGCACACTTCCAAAAAGCACTGCAACATTTTACATATCCATTCACAGAATGAGGGCATCACTGGCTAGGCAGCATGTATTGCCCATCCCTAAGAGTCAATCGCATGGCTGTGAGTCTGCAGTCACATGTAGACCAGACCAAGGAAGCATTTCTCTTACCTAGATAACATTAGCGAACAAGATAGGCTTTTCTGGCATTCATTTCACAGTCATAATTAGATTCTTAATTCCAGATTTATATTTTTGTTAAATTCAAATCCCACCATCTGCCACAGCAGGACTTGAACCAAGAACTTTACTAGGATCCTGCAGCAACTGCCGAATGATACTATCACGAGGCCATTACCTCCCAACCACTACAACAGCTCAAGGACGCAGCTCACCACCACCTCCTTCAGGCCAATTAAGGCTGAGCAGTAAACACTGGCCCAGCTAGCCAGACCTGTGAATGAAAAAAGAATGAGCTCGCCCAGATACCTATTTCTACCCAACTGTAATCAACAGCTTGTCAAACCCTTTCATAATTAACCAAAATCTTGAAACGAAAGGGAAATGTTAATTATCAGATAGCTGCCTGTTCACATCATTAAAACATCCTAATCATCCATTCGGTTAATAGAGAATTTAACCCCAGATGTACCATTTCCAGGGCCGTCAGTCATCCTCTGTCTTTGAGGTATTATTCTCACTGTCAGTTTACAGAATAAATTTGCATTAAAATATTGCAACAGAAACTCAGGACGCATCATCTTCTGATAGACTATGGCAACATTTAGCAGGAAACTATAAAATGTAAAGGACAGGGAAAATTTCACTGAACCTCGATTCGGTTTATCTTAATTGCGCAAGACATTCAGTTGATTAAACATGAATTTTGTGAAGCACTAATACTCAAACTCCCATGAGCTCCAGAGCAAATCGGTTACAATAAGGCAGCAGCAGCATCTTGCAGTGTGTGGTGTCACAGCCTTCAGCACAATGAAGCCCACAGCAGTTGATTGTCAAATCTTTAGCAGGTTTTATGGTACATTGATGGCTGACAGCAAGTGAAACAGCGTGAAGACTATCTCTCACCCCCTCCTGCCCCTACACCCCCTCCCTCTTTCTGTCACTCCCTCCAGCCTCTACACACCCTCCCTATCTCTGCCATCTCCTCCAACACCTACACCCCTCCCTATCTCTGTCACCTCCTCCAGCCCCTACACCCCCTCCCTCTCTGTCATCCCCTCCAACCCCTACACCCCCTCCCTACCTCTGTCACCTCCTCCAGCTCCTACACCCCCTCCCTATCTCTGTAACCTCCTCCAGCCCCTACACCCCCGCCCTATCTCTGTCACCCCCTCCAGCCCCTACTCCCCTCCTTATCTCTGCCATCTCGTCCAGCCCCAACACCCCCACCCTATCTCTGTCACCCCCTCCAACCCCTACACCCCTCCACCCCTCCCTATCTCTGCCATCTCGTCCAGCCCCGACACCCCCTCCCTATCTCTGTCACCCCCTCCAACCCCTACACCCCTCCCTAACTCTGCTATCTCCTCCAGCCCCTACACCCCCTCCCTATCTTTGTAACTTCCACCAGCCCCTAAATCCACTCCCTATTTCTGTCAACGCCTCCAACCCGTACACCCGCTCCCTATCTCTGCCATCTCCTCCAGCCCCTACACCCCCTCCCTATCTCTGTAACCTCATCCAGCCCCTACACCCCCTCCCTATCTCTGTCAGCCCTCCACCCCATACACCCCCTCCCTCTCTCTCACCCCCTCCAAACGCTACACCCTTCCCTATCTCTGCCATCTCTCCAAGCCCCTACACCCCCTCCCTCTCTATGTCAACCCTCCAGCCCCTGCACCCCTCCCTACCTCTGCCATCTCATCCAGCCCCTACACCCCCTCCCTATCTCTGTCACCCCCTCCAACTCCTACACCCCTCCCTAACTCTGCCATCTCCTCCAGCCCCTACACCCGCTCCCTATCTCTGTCACCTCCCCCAGCCCTTACACCCCCTCCCTACCTCTGTCACCTCCTCCAGTCCCTACACCCCTCCCTATCTCTGTAACCCCCTCCAGCCCCTACATCCCCTCCCTATCTCTGTCACCCCCTCCAGTCCCTACACCCCCTCCCTATCTCTGTAACCTCTTCCAGCCCCTACACCCCCTCCCTATCTCTGTCACCCCCTCCAGTCCCTACACTCCTCCCTATCTCTGTCACCCCCTCCAGTCCCTACATCCCCTCCCTATCTCTGTCACCCCCTCCAGCCCCTACACCCCCTCCCTATCTCTGTCACCCCCTCCAGTCCCTACACCCCCTCCCTACGTCTGTAACCTCATCCTGCCCCGACACCCCCTCCCTCTCTCTGTCACCCCCTCCAGCCCCTACACCCCCTCCCTATCTCTGTAACCCCCTCCAGTCCCTACACCCCTTCCTTCTCAGTAACCTCCTTGAACCGCCTACACAGCCCCTCCAGCCCCTACAGCCCTCCCTATCACTGGTTTGTCACATTTCCCAATGAGGGGAAGCTGGGATAAAAGGGAAGGAACACAAAAAGACTGACAGAGATAAGAGATGAAATTAAACAGCTCTCTCTAGCGTTTGTCTTGGTAGTGGAGGGATGTGTCAATAAAAATTGAGATAATTTGTCTGACTAGAGCTACTTCTTTGATTTTTTTCTTCAGCAAAGTAATGCTCTTAAAAATGTTATTGATTGTGAGCATACACTTGAGCTGTTTTGTTTAGTATAATTTAATAATATTAAGCATCAAAGATTGATGTGGTAGTTACATGTATGGGTAATATTGTAGTGCACTGTATGAAACCTGACACAGTAGATCTGACAGCAATGTCTATTGAAGCAAACTCTCAAATGAATATAAAGTTAAAACTGATGGTAAGCAATAAAACAAATCTATTTGTGCTTGAAAAATATTTATGGAATGTTAATTCTGAGTCTAATGTTATTAGCAGTGAGCCCTGCCTCACGAATAAACTTTTAACCCAACTATTACAGGATTACTCTTCAAGAGTGAAGTCAATTTGTTTTGCTGTCTGTTTAAATTAATTTCATCCAAGTGAATTGAATTTAACTAAGTTCAGTGCCTTGGTACCATTCCAGTCTCCACATTATTGAAAGGATATAGAGGCACTAGAGATGGTACAGAAACACTTTACAGAGCTGAGTGGCCATATCTCCCAGGAAGGAATCAGCTTGCTGGAGAGTTTCTCTCCGTAGAAAGAGAAGGTTGAGGAGAGATGATTGAGACCTCTAAAATTATCAAGGGATCTAGAGGGATAGACATCAAGTACAGGTTTCAAATTATGGGAGAGTCCAAAAACAGAAGTAAGATAAATATGTGATAGTCATTGAGTTTGGACTCTTGTGGCACAGTGATAGTGATAGTGTTCCCACCTCCGATCCAGAAGGCTAGGTTAAAGTCCCACTTGCTCCTAAATGTAGTAACTTCTCTGAATTATTTGACTAGAAAATCAGGATGGCACTGCTACCTCACAGCACTAGGGACCCCAAGTTTGATTCCAGCCTCAGGTGACTGTCTATGTGGAGATGCACATTTTCCCTGTGGCCAAATGGGTTTGTTCTGCATGCTGCACAGTCCAAAGGTGTGCAGGTTAGCTGGAATTGCCATGCTAAATTGCCCATCGTATCCAGGGATGTGCAGGCTGGCTTGGTTAGCCATGGGAAGTGCAGGGATGGGGTGAGTCTGGGTGGGATGCTGTTCAGAGGGTCAGTGTGGGCTGAATGGCCTGTTTCCACATGGTACGGATTCCATTCCATGAATCTATCTCATTGATGAATCCAACCGGAGAGAAAGTGATAGTGTTTGTGGTAACAAAGGAAATGGTTGAGGTGAACAACACTTGAGCTGGAACCGGGTAAAGACTTGAAGGAGAGAGGAAGATAAGGGGAAGCTGATGACATGAGAAGAAGTAGGATAGGTGAGATTCGAAAGGAGCACAAACATCAGCTTGGACCAGATAGGCCTGTTGCTTTGTTGTAAGTGATGTGGAGATACTTGGCATGTTGTGCAGTCTCAGACAATTCCTCTTCCTCGTCTAACAGCAGAACGATTGCTCCTCGCGATGCATAGCTACTTCTGTATCTTCCTTCTTTCCTTCAAACGAACACCAGCAAGATTGTGAAACTCAAAGCTGACATGGTAGCATTTGAAATCACTTAGCAGTCAATTTCAACTAAGCTTACCCTGTCCACCCAACCTCATCTCGAACCATTAGAAGCACATTGTGCTGCTGCTGAATCACTCAACAAGCAAATGCCGCACTGATTGAGCACTCAAATTTTCCACAACCAATTTACTTCTGTAATTAATCAGTGGCTATTTAAATCGGTTTGTGAATCACACAAAAATGAAAATGTAAAGCAAGCATTGTCAGATGTATGTTCACAATAAATCTTGCCGAAATTGCTCTCATTTGCATTGCAAGTCATTTGTTTTGCAACCTACCCCAAATAAATAAATTGCTGAGGTTGGTTTTTTTATACCTTCTCCACTATGATGGGCCTTCGCAAACAGTAATCTCCCCACACAGCTGCAACTGAACATTCCCTCTAAACCATTGATTAAATGAACCAGGTACCTTCTCCATCATACAGTGACATTGCCAGGTTTGGAGTTTTTCAGGCAGAGACTGAATGGGCTGGAGCGCTTTCTCTGGATCGTCAGAGGCTGACCTTATAGAAGTTTACAAAATCAAGCAGAGCATGGGTAGGGTGAATAGACAAGGTATTTTTCCCCAGGATAGTAAAATACAAAACTAGAGGGGCTTAGGATTGAAGTGAAAGGTGAAAGATTTAAAAGGACCCTAAGGGGCAACTTTTTCACACAGAGGGATGGTGCGTGTATGGAATGAGCTGCCAGAGGAAGTGGTGGAGGCTGGTACAATTACAACATTTAAAAGGCATCTGGATGGGTACATGGATAGGAAGGGTTTAGAGGGATATGGGCCAAATGTTGGCAAATGGGACTGGATTAATTTAGGGTATCTGGTCAGCATGGACGAGATGGACTGAAGAATCTGTTTCCATGCTATACATCCCAGTGACTCCATGACTCTATAATCTACCCTCATCTCGTACGACATTCAACCATATTTATCTCCAGTCTTCCCCAAATAAAAACTGGCAATCTGAAATAAAGCCATAAACTGCTGGAGTAACTCAGCAGGGCTGGCAGCATCTACAGAGAGAGAAAAACAGGGTAAGAATTTAAGTCAAGCATGAGTCTTGCCTGGGATGGAAGAGGGTTGGGAAATTTTTTTTTGTGTTGTTGGCAGCAGGGGAGAAACAGTGAGTAGACAGATTGTGTGGGTACACACAGCAAAACACAAAGACAGTGATGATGGTGGTAAAGGAGAAATAGAGATGTTAAAAGGGTGTAAATACAGGTATAAAAATGGATGTGCTCCAGAGAAAAGGTTATCCACTGGAAAAATAAATAATTGGTTTCCAGTTGTGCGATGCCCTTGGGAATGACAGGCAATATATATTAGAATTCTTCATTAAGCTGGAAAGAGAGGTGGGTGATTCTAAGAGTTCGTCCTAAATCCAAATAGAGGAAACAATGATGACATGAGGCACGAGTTGGTCATGATAGATTGGGGATGTTTCTTAAAGGAATGACGGTGGAAATGGAATGCAAAACACACGTGTGAACTGCAACAATTGTTCATTCTTGCCTAGTAGCAAAATAAAATCAGAAAGCTGGCAAATCATGACTTCCAAGGGAAATTGGAGAAATAGCGTTAGATTTAAAGAAGAGGCATACAAATTGGCCAGAAAGAAACAACAGACTTGAGGAATGGGAGCAGTTTAGAATTCAGAAAAAGAGGATAAAGGGATTTTAGAGTAGATTTGTAGCTCAGGTTGTGGATGTTGTGGTTGCTTGGCTCGCCGAGCTGGTTTGCTGCTCCACAGACATTTCATTACCCTGCTGCACTGATGATGTTACCCAGCAGGGTAATGAAACATCTGTGGAACAACAAACCAGCTCGGTGAGCCAACCAGCCACAACGGGATAAAGAGAATAAGAAAGGGAATGTAGAGGACAAGAGGAAGCTTGTGAAGAACTGACTGTAAAAGTTTCTAAAGGTCGATGAAGAGAAGAAGATTGGTGAAGACCAATGTAGGTCCCTTACAGTCAAATCCAGGGGAATTTATAATAAGGGACAAAGAAGTGACTGTCCAACTAAATACGTATTTTAGACCAAGTTCACAAAGAAGAGCATGAATAATATGTCAGAAATGTTGTGTGGGGGGGGCAAGGGTTCAATGAAAGGAAGGATCTAAAGCAAGTTAACTTGAGTAGTAAAATGGTACTAGAGAAATTGATGGGATTGAAGGCTGATAAATCCCCAAGGCCCAATAACCTAATACCCAGAGTACTTAAGGAAGTGGCCCTACAAATCATGGATGCATTAATGGCCATCTTGCAGGACTGTATAGTCTTAGGGAACAGTTCCTACAGATTGGAGGGTAGCTAATGTAACCCTAATGTAATGTATTTAAAAAGGGAGGTAGAGAGAAAACTGATATTTATAAACCACTCATCATGACATCAATAGTGGGAAAATGTTGGAGTCCATTATGAAGGATTCAAAAGCAGAGCACTTCAAAAATAGTAGCAGAACCAGACAGAGTCACCATGGATTTATGAAAGTGAGACTGTGCTTGACAAATCTATAGGAATTCTTCAAGAACGTAATGAATAGAGTTAATGAGGGGGAGCTGGGCGATGTGGTTTAGTTGGACTTTCAGAAGGCTTTTGACAGAGTCCTACATAAGAGATTAGCATCTAGAATTAAAGCATTGAGAGGTAGTGTACTAAAATAGATAGAAAACTGATGACGGAGAGGAAATGAAGAGTAATAATACAGAAATGTTTTGTTTCCAAATGGTAGGCAGAGATAGATACTTAGCTTGATAGACAGATAGATAGACTGAAATAAAGAAAAGAAGGAAGAAAGAAGGATAGATGGATAGATAGATAGATAGATAGATAGATAGATAGATAGATAGATAGATAGATAGATAGATAGATAGATAGATAGATAGATAGATAGATAAACAGGCAGATGGATGGACGCATGCAGAGAAAGAAAGAAAGAAAGAAAGAAAAGAGCCATTGATGGCTAGGTAAGGAATGTAAAGGCTCAGCACGCTATCTCACTATTTCAGGAGCCTAGGACAATAACGGAGAGCTAGCTGATGATTGCATTGTTGTGATGCTGCAGCCTTTGGAGAGATACTGATTTGGGAGGTGCTGTCATTTCAGTATCAGACAATAGCAGCTGTCCATGAGGTTCCCATTGTGAACTACTGGGGATACTTTTCACACACTAGACACCTATCACAGAGCTGTCAATGTTGAAAACCACTCGGAGTTTGCAACTGGCATGTCACATAATCAAGAAGCTCTCCTGAGGCAATAGGCATGTACATATTTTAAAGCAGAGCTGCTATCAATCAGATAAGCTGCTGTGTATGAGCAAAGGAGCTTTAAAAGGCTTACTCCCCCTCCCCCAACCTCGCAGCTGATGTCTTCCCTTGTTGTTTGTTTGCAGTCGACTCATTTGTTGCTTCAGCCCTAAAACAGCTGTGAGTGGGCACACTGGACAGTCGCAGCAAGCAAAGGCGAGGAACATAGCAACAAGGACTGGTCATTCAGCACCACTGTTCAATTCAAGGACGCTGATTTCTCCTTTAACTCCATCCGCCTGTCTTGGTTCTTCAGTAAGGTATGGAGCTCGGAAACAGGCCATTTGGCACAAGTTGCCATGCTGGCGTTAATGCTCCATTTGAGTCTCCTCCTTCCTTTACCTCCTCTAACTCTACACTGCCAATCATAAAATGTGGGATCATAAGAAGAAGGCTATTCAGCCCATTGAGTCTACTATGCCATTCAATGCGATCATGGCTGATCTACTAATCCTCAACTCTACATTCCTGCCTTTTCCCTACAATCCTTGAATCTCCTGCTGATTAAAATCTGTCCCTCTCAGCCTTGAATATACTTAATGACCCATCCTTTAACATCCCTCAGTAGTAAATAACTCCACAGATTCACTTCCCTCTGAGAGATGCAATTCTTTCTAATCTCAGTCTTGAATGGGTGACCCCTTATTCTGAGGTTGTGTCCTCTGGTCCTTCTATCCTAATAATGCAACTACCTCCTTTTTCCCATATCCCTGTATATTTTATCTTCCCTGAAGGGTATTTACCCAGTTCCCTTCTGAAAGTTATAATGATACTGCCTTTGCACTGCCCTTTGTAGGCATTAACTTCCAAATATGACAACTCACCGGCTAAGTGCATCTTTCAACATGCTATCCCCGCATCCTGTACCTCATCCCTTTTTAGTTAGGTTAGCACCAACTTTACCGACCCTCAGTGCAGAGGGTCCACATTTCACATCCAACTCCCTCTCTTTGCTCTCAAATGCATCGTCCTCTTAAATGCACTGGTCCTATTCACTTCCTTGAGGAGCCAGTTGCACATGTTCACTGCTCTCTGGGTGAAGATGTCTCTCCTGAATTCCCCATTGGATTTCTTGATGACCACCTTATATTGACTGCTTCCAGCTCTGACTTGATTTGATTTATTATTTTCACCTGCACTGAGATACAGTGAAAAGTACTGTTTTGCAGGTTAACCAGATAACCCATACCTTATGTAAGTACTTTGGGGTAATAGAACCGAATGCAAAGTATAGGGTTACAGCTACAGAGAAGGTGCAGAGAAAGGTCAACTCGAAAATATGAGAGGCCTGATCAAGAGTCTGATAACAGTGGGGAAGAAGCTGTTCTTAAATCTGTTGGTATGTTTTTTCAACCTAGTTTATCTTCTCCTCAATGGTAAAGGGTAGATGAGATTATAGCCAGGGTGGGAGGGTCTTTAATGATATTGGTTGCATTCCCATGGCAGTGGGAACTATAGACAGTGTCAATCCATGGAAGGCTGGTTTGTGTGATGGACTGGGCTGCATTTACAAGTCTCTGTAACTTCTTATAGTCTTGGACAGTAGCCAAACCACACTGTGATGCATCCAGACAGGATTCTTTCTATGGTGCATCTATAAAAATAGTTATGGGTCCTTGTGGACATGCTGAGTTTCCTTAGCCTCCTGAGGAAGTAGATGTGTTGACTATATTGGTTCAGCTTTGTCACACAAAATGAAACATTCTTTCTGTATCCATGCTGTCAAAACCTTTTCATCATTTTAAAGTCCTCAATTAGGTCACCCCCTGCTCAAGGGAAGCAGGACCCAACTGGTGAACCATTTTCAAAAGTAGATATTCACACATGACTGGTGTCATCCTCTCTGCACCCTCTCCTATGCAGTACAAGGGTTATAGAGGCTAGAAGGCAATTAAAGCCACAATGAGATTGACCATGATCTTATCGAATGGTGGATCAGGTTCAAGGGGCCAAACAGCCTCTTCCTGCTCTTGGTTCACATTGTCTGTCTGCACCATGTACGTCACGGGGTGAACAGTTTTTAAGGAGTGAGTTCCAAATTTTCACACTTGTTTGTGTGAATACAAATGACTGGTCTACGTATCACTCCAGACCCACGGCAATGTGATTGACTCTTAATTGGGCAATTAGGGATGAACTATGTGACACGCTCGACCCTTGAAAAAATAGACCACAAGATACTTGGATAGATGACCAAGACCCTGACAGGTTTTAAGGACCATTTTAATGTAGAAATGAAACATGGTGTTGGGAGGATTTCCAGAGTTCAGGGCCTCACCAGCTGAATGCAGAACCACCAATGGTGGAGAGTTTAAAACTGGAGACTCTTAAGAGGCAGAGCAAAGAAACCCAGAGGACATGGGCCTGGAAGAGACAGAAATGTAAGACATTGTTATCTCAGAAATGTAAGATTATTGTGGTGGAGTGGGAATACCCCTCCCTCTAGACCAGGAGGCCTGGATTCAAGTCCCACCTGGTCCAGAGATCCCATGAATAGGTTGATTACAAAGCATCAACAGGGATAGGCAAGGTAAAAGGCTGTGGAGGCGTTCGAATGTGTGTGAATAGCCATTCTTCATGTGCAGTTCAGAGATCAGGCTATTCCTCTGCAATAGTAAGCACCATTGCTCTCTAACACACCCACACACACTCCACTCCAGCGCACCCCCCCCCCCCCCCCCACACACACACACACACACAAACACACACACAAAAACAGACTATTTCACAGGGTGAGTCTGTGGGGATTTTCTAATGAACAGAGCTCTGGATTCACATCATACAGAGTGAGCCAGACTACAACTGTACTCATTTAGGCTGAGGAAAATACAGGTTGTGAACCTATGAACCACACACTTGCTCTGATGCTCGAAGACTGTGGGTTCGTGCACCAGTTTGGAAATTTAAGTGGAATGCGTTGGCTGAAACTGTCAGAGGTTTTGGAAACGAGCGTATTGATGCACTAGTTATGAGAGTGAGGTTCTGTCCTGACCGATATTCACCAATGTCTGTAAACTGGATTATCGGCTGATCATTTCCTATTTAATGGAAGCTTGCTGGATGCTGATTGGTTGCAGTATTTCTGCATTATAACAAACGTGACCTGGCTGTAAAGTGATTTTGGACATTCTCAGGTTGCGGAAGTTGCTACAGAAAAAACAAACCTTCCCATCAAGGGTTACACTCCAAGTTTGGTCAGACCTTTAGGCCATACAGTACAGCTGTTAAGTATTGCACATGACAAACCTCAAGTACATAAATCTCTCCAATTTCCTCTTTGTCTGACAGATCTGCAGCCAATCGGGTTTGCAGCGACACTGGGAGCTGGGCTTCATGAATATTAAAGTCAGTTGGTTGTTGTTTTGTGTCAGCTCATTGTAGATCTAGGAGCGGGCTCTTGCGATCGATAGCCATAACCCTCAGGGGCTGATTCACAAGCCGACAATCATCTTTCCTTCATAACTCTGCTGTCCCAACAGCATTTCAATGTCCTTTGGTTGCACTGAGCAATGTTACGAGGATGCTTTGGTTTCAGTCCCAGGGTAATTCTGGGACCATTTGATGTATTTGCTCTTTACAATCAAGAGGGTTCAGGTAGCAGCACGAGTCAGTCACCCAGGTAATGGCTCAAGTGCAGTTTGGCCATGTTATACCAAAGTGACAAAAAAGTCCATTCGTGCCAGCAATCCTGCAATCCATAATCTCCAGAGGTAACAACTGAGTCTGCAAGACACAGCTGTGAACAATTCAGGAGGAAAACCCAATGGGTCCTTAAAAACTTGAGTTTCATTTTGAGATAACTCCATAGAGGCCGGTATCCCATCACCAAATCACGCTTTACTTGCACGGGAATCATACTCAGCACTGACCCAGTGAGCATAGAGTCAGCTCTCAGAGCGAACAGAACCCTGACTCTCCCATTTGTATCTGTCAACCAAGGCTCCCTGATTGGACTGGGTTAACAGCCCCAATTGGAGAACTCCTATTCTAAGAGGACCACCCGGCTGACCTCATTACAAACACTGCACTTCTCACCTAGTTTTGTTTTAAAGATTTCTGTCTGTTAGGAACACAGGACAAAAACGAAAGAGCTGCAGATGCCAGAAATCTGAAAGAAAAGCCAAAGTTGCTGGAGAAACTTCAGCAGGCCTGGCAGCACCCGTGGAGAGAAATCAGAGTTAATGTCTCGGGTCCAGTGACCTGCTCTGAAGAATGGTCGCTGGACTTGAAATATTAACTCTGGTTCCTCACGACAGATGATGCCAGAACCACTGAATCATCAATTTCTGTGGTTGTTGTCCTTGTGTTTGAAACGCTGAGCCTTGATCTCATACCCTTGCACAGCCCTTTACTTTGCCTGTCTCTGTTGACACTTTCTAATCCACCTGTTCGGGTGATCACTGGAGCAGGTGGAACTTGAATCCAGGCCTCCTGGTCCAGAGAGAGGGACGCTACCATTCTCCCACAATAGTCTTACATTTCTATCTCTTCCAGGCCCACGTCCTTCTGGGTTTCTTTGCTCTCCTTTAATTACGGCCTCTTAAGTGTCCCCTATTTTAATCTCTCCAGCATTGGCTGGTGTTCAGTTCAAATTGTTGAGGCCCTGAACCCTGGAAATCCTCCAATCGCTGTGCTTCATTTCTATATTAAGATGCTCCTGAGAACCTGCCATGGTCATTTAAGTATCTTGCTTTTCTGTTCCTTCTATTCAAGGGATGCAGGTATCACTAGCTAGGCCAGTGTCTATAGTCCATCCCTAATTGCCTAAGGGGGGGCAGTTAAGCATCAATCATACAGATGTGGATTTGGACTCATATGTAGGCTAGACCAGGTAAGGACAGCAGACTTCTTCTGTAAAGGGCATGAGGTTACATGGCCACCATTAGGGTATTTTCTTTCGGATTTGATTAAATTTCACCATTTGCCATGGTTGGGTGCAGCGATTAGCATAGGGGCCAATTGGAACTCATTGGCTACAAGTTCCCCGATTGGGGTTGACAACCTGGGCCAATCAGGGAGGCCTGGCTGACAGATATAAGTGGGAGTGTCAGACAGTCTCCTCATTCTTAGGACTGGTTCTGAGCTGGCTGGTCAGACCCATGCAGTGTGCACATGTAAATAAAGGGTGAGCGGTGACAGGATACCATTCTCTTTGCAGTTATTTCAGTCGGATTTGAACCTATGTACCCAGAGGATTAACCTGGGTTCTGGATTGCCACAACAGCAACACTTCCTCCCTGTAAGGATAATCTATGAAAGTATGCAAAAAGACACTGCATAAATACAGTATGTTGGTGGTGTTGATGAAGAGAGATTACATAAATTAAACCTGTTTTCTCTATAATTTAGAAGATTATGGGGTGCTTCAAGGTCAGAGGCAGGTTCTTTACTCAGAGAGTAGTAAGGGCGTGGAATGCCCTGCCTGCCTATGTAGTTAACTCAGCCACATTAGGGGCATTTAAGCAGTCCTTGGATAAGTGTACGGATGATGACGGGATAGTGTAGGAGGTGGGGCTTAGATTAGTTCACAGGTCGGCGTAACATCGAGGGCCGAAGGGCCTGTTCTGTGCTGTATTGTTCTATGTTCTATGTTCTAAGGTATTAACAGAAAAACGAAGGGTAGCTGATGATAAACAACTTCCACTGGCTGGGGATTCTGGAGCAAGGGGGCATAGTCTGAGTCAGAGAATTTGGGCCAGACCATACAGGAGAGATGTTAGGAGGCACTTCTACACACAAGGGGTGGGAGAGGTTTGGAACCCTCTTCCACACATGGCAGTGGATGCTGGATCAGTTGTTAATTTAAAATCTGAGACAAATAGATTTTTGTTAAAGTGTGAAGGGATATATGTCAACGGCAGGTATATGGGGTTAGGCCACAGATCGGCCACGATCGTACTGAATGGCCGAACAGGCTCAAAGAGCTGAATGGTCAACTCCAGTTCCTACGTTTTGAGAGTCTCAGTTAAACAAGGCAATAATCTAAAAGTCAGGTGGCAGCAACTGTAACAATCGCCACTGACATATGTTCCTCTACTTGGTTGAGCAGTGCAGCTACATCCTGACAACACTAGGCACTGCACTGTTTTCAACCTTCTAATATCCCACTACTTTCCGACTTGCAATGCTGCGATCTCATTGCAATTCATAAACTCATTTTCACAGCACCCTTTTATTGCTCCTTATAATTGATCAGCTGCTTTTCTAAGTTATCACCACACCACTGGAAAGAACCAAAGGGATTATTGTAGAAAGGGAAACTGATGTGACAGCAGCAAGATAAGCTCAGCTGAATAATTACTCAATCGACATGAAAATGGAATATATTTTCATATCAATGAGAATTGGAAAGCTTTCATCACTTGAATCTAATTGATGTAATTATATCGCCCAAGAAATTAAAAAAAGTCTAATTTTCTTTAATGTATTCAGAATTGAATTACTGCATGTAATTTTCACTTTCTCATAAATGAATTAAGAGCTAGAACTTTTGAGTTATTTCAAGAGTGTAAATGGAATAATACATTTACTTTACAGAGGATTAAGCATAACATTTCAAACCAGTGAAACTAGAGTGTGTACATATAATTAATATATTAGTCCATTCAGTGACAGTGCCAAAAAATTGAAGTTAACCGTAAATTATAAGGACAAATGTAAAAGCCAAAAATGGAAGAAAATCTCCACTTAGAAATAAATGTTTAAGGTTTTATCTTTTTCTAAATCTCTCCACCAAAGCTGCTAACTTGTTATGATACAGGTTCCAACAAGATTGACCACCATCTGACGGCAATTAGGGACAGGCAATAAATGTGGGCCAGCCAGCAACTCCTATGTCCCACAAGCGAGTGGAAAACAATTACCAGCGTCATCCAAATTAGATAAAAGCAAATTATCGCAGATGCTGGAAATCTGAAATGAAAACAGAAGTTGCTGGAGAAACTCAGCAGGTCTGGCAGTATCTGCGGAGAGAGAAACAGAAGTTAATGTTTCGAGTTCAGTATGACTCTTCTTTAGAACTAACTTGACACCAGCAACATTCCACCAGCTGAAACCCAGAGGCTAACTTGTGAATCTTTTTAATGCTGTCTTTTCACTCAATTCATATTTCTAATCTATGTGCATGTATGTCATGTTTTATAATATTTTGTCACATTTAGTAGTTAGTAAACTGCCCCTTTCTATAACTCAAGAAAGTCTGGTCATTTAATTCCTTTTAAGACATAAATACAAGAGCAGGGATGTACTATTGAGGCTTTATAAGCATCTGATCAGATCACATTTAGAATACTGTGAGCAGTTTGGGCCCCGTATCTAAGAAATGATGTGCTAGTTTTGGAGGGAGTCATTTTACAAAAATGTCATGGTCCCTCACAGGTGAGGTTGACTCTCTTCCACTCTCAGGGTTGTGTCCTTAGATACCTGTATAGACCAATGAGGCTTCCGCAGGCTCTGTTACTCTTAGGTTGTGGGAAAGGACAGGTAGGGTTTTGGGGTGGCAGCACTTTTCTCACGCTGTTTTCACCTGGCTTCTGTTTTACTTTTCCAGGCAGCAAGAATGATCCCGGGGTGAAGAGCTTGTCATACGAGGATTGGCTGAGGATTCTGGATCTGTACTCGATGGAGTTTAGAAGTCCAAGGGGAGGAAATCTGATTGAAATGTAATGAATACTGGATACAGTGGATGTAGAGAAGATGATTCCACCAGTAGGAGAGACCGGGACCCAAGGGCACAGCCTCAGAGTGAAGGGATGACTCTTTAGAACTAAATCGAGGAGGAATCTCTTCAACCAGAGGGTGGTGAATCTGTGGGACTCATTGCTGCAGAGGGCTGTGGAGGACAAGTCATTAAAAACATTTAAGTTTGAAGACAGAGATAGATAGATTCTTGATTAGTAAAAGGATCAAATATTATAGGGAGAAAGCAGGAAAATGAGCCTGAGGAACATTTCAACCATGACATCTTATGATCTTAAAAAAATTTAGACTGGAATAAAAGTATCTACAAGGGAAGGGACCCTTTCTAAATTAACCTCGATCAAATCTGGGGAAGCCAGTTCAAACTTCTTCACATAGAGGCTTAAGTATTTGGGGAAATCCCAATCAAAATTGCTTTAAATTAGAGATTCTTACTGGGGGAATTGGACATAACATCAGAGGAGAGTACAGATTGGCTCACTGAAGATGTTCAGGGCTCTGCTGGACAGATTTTTGATCCAAAAGGGAGCCCAGCTCATGGGGGCAATGGCCTGGGAAATAGGGTTAAGTCCATAATATGATCAGTCATGATCTTACAGAATGACGGAACAGGCTTGAGGAGTCAAGCAATTTCACTTTCTAAGGTTCAGATGTATTTAGAATAGTGACACAGACAGGCCAAAAGATGGGGTGGTCAATACTTTTCCTGGATTAGGTTATCAACAATCTGGGAGGTCATATTCCTGAAGTTCACACTAAATGTTGCCCATCAGCATCCTTTGTCACTGTTGTTAGTAACCAATCCATCTTACATCTACTTTCTTGCAACAATTGGTTGCTCACTTGGATGATTCTTGATCGTCAATTATTTGCTTGACTCATACAGTGTGGAAAGAGGCCATTCGGTCCATGATGTCTGCACCAACCCTCTGAAGAGCATCCCACTCAGATCTAGCTACTATATTCCTGTAACTCACATTTCCTATGGTTAACCAGCACATCCCTGGACACTACAGAGCAATTTAGATTAGATTCCCTACAGTGTGGAAACAGGCCCTTCGGCCCAACAAGTCCACACCGCCCCTTGAAGCATCTCACCCAGACCCATCCCCATATAACCCACACACCCCTGAACACTATGGGCACTTTAGCATGACCAGTCCACCTAACCTGCACATCTTTGGACTGTGGGAGGAAACCGGACCACCTGGAGGAAACCCACATAGACATGGGGAGAATGTGCAAACTCCGCACAGACAGTTACCCGAGGCTGGAATCGAACCCGGGTCCCTGGCGCTGTGAGGCTGCAGGGCTAATCACTGAGCCGCCGTGCCATCATGGCTAATCCACCTAACTGACATGTTTTTGGACTGTGGGAGGAAACTGGAGCACCTGGAGGAAATTCACACAGATACAGGAAGAATGTGCAAACTCCACACAGATAGTCACCTGAGGGTGGAATCGAACCCGGGTCCCCGGCGCTGTGAGTCACCCATCATGGCTCACACCAAGTAGTTTTAGTGCTTAGAGATAGGCAGGAAAAGAAGCTTAAATTTTTTTGCTTCGTTTGTAGGAGTTTCTCAGAGATGAAACTTGAATCCTTGGAGACTCCAGATCCACTCTGCAGGACTGAGAACTTCATCCCAGAAGGAAGCAACCTTTCTCAGGCAGTACAAATTGGAGAGAGGGGAATAGATATTCAGTGTGGTAACAGCATCATGCAGCACATCTCAACTCTGCAATCTAATGCGGATCAGTGCAGATGACATGGGATTCAGCAAAGTGTCAACATGAATTCACAACAGCAGCAGCTCACCAGTTCACATTATCTCTGCCACATGCCTCTGTAAAGTGACAAGCCCCTGTCAGAAGGGAGCCAGAGTATTATCAAGCAGTGTCGTCTCTGAGGGCACACAGCACAGCTGCCACATCTCACACAGCCTGGACAACACAACTATCACCCTTCCAGAACCGCTGACATTTACTGCAGCAATGAATGTGTGTTTAAGACGAAGCTCCTGTAGTTAAAACTGCAGACAAAACCAGGGCCAATGCTTTCTTTTCCAGTATATAAAACCGGCATAGCCTGGCCACTGGTATTATAATTGGTCCGAGGACTCTACAACAGCAGTCATTTCTGCAAGTACAGTTAATTCTCTAAATGTCATTGATTTTGAAGAATTATGTCAGTATTTACAATTCTGCCCTCGAGTTATCACCTTCCTAAGAGTATCGTCTTATAATGGGAATGAACCCCATGGGAACCTCCTAGCTCCCCACTGATACTACCTTATCTTGAGCAGGCTGCCAATCAGGTGGAGCACCCAGAAGGCTGTTTGGAATAGTGGGGCTAACTTATCCCCAAACTATGCTCAGCTTCCAGAAGCTATCACTGGCTAGTAAGCAAGGCAGCTGAATGCGGGGAATTAAACACATTACACCACACCACCCCCTACTTTTTGCATTCCCAATAATATCAAACATTTCAATAAACATCAGGAATCAAATCCAGAACCCTCTCAACATTCAGCACCCAATTCTTATCATTGTTTAACCATGTCTCGGGGCAATTTACTCAATCTTACACATTGACTTTGATACGAAAGCTTTGTGCATTCAGATACCAAGCTGATAGTGTTGTCTTTCTGTTACCTTTGTAACATTTAGTCTTGACTATTGGTGTAATTTTAAGTATACTCTCTGTTCCTTCCTGCTATCTCCTGATCATCTTCCACATCACTACTGTAAAGTCCTGCCTTGTCACTAATACTTGAGGTGTCTATGTCAGCCCAAGCTTCATCCCTCATCTCCATCTGAAACTCTTTCTACTTCCATAGGTATATAAAGTTTGCGCTGGTTTCAGCATGAGATTTCCCCAGTGGGGGAGTCTTCTCCTTCCACAGTACAGGTAGCAGTACCCCATGAACTGCAGCCCACTTCTCCCACACCAGTCTTTGAGCCATGTATTAATTTCATTGATTTTGTGAGCCCTTTGCCATTTGACATTTGGCTGAGGTAATAACTCATCATTGTACCTGAAGTTCTACTCTACCTGTTCAGGTAGTCTAAGCAGAAATTGTTTCCTTGCCCTGCTGATATCTTTCCTACTGACATGGACCATGACAACTGGATCCCCGAGTTCCTGTCCAGCCCTAAGTAGATGTCCTGAACCCTAACACATCTGTCTGGACCAAGCCCTTTTCAACAGAGAACGGTGTCAGTTGCTCTTACTATACAGTCCCTTACCATCACTACATTTCATCTTGCTCCCCCCACTTGAATGGCTTCCTATATAATGGTGTCATTGTAGGTCAGCTCATCTGGCCTATACAACTTACACTCCCACTGAGTAGAAAGGACATTAAACACTGTCCTTGGATAATGGAGTAGGTGGAGGTTCCCACACTTTTACCCTTAGGATCCCCATAGCTCATTCACTCACATTCACACCCTACTTCCCTCAGACCAGTTCAGAAAACGCTACCCTGAGCAGCACGGTGGCTCAGTGGTTAGCACTGTGGCCTCACAATGGCAGGGACCAGGGTTCAATTCCAGCCTTGGGTGACTGTCTGTGTGGAGTTTGCACATTCTCCCCGTGTCTGTGTGGGTTTCCTCTGGTTCATTTAGTCCAAAGATGTGTAGGTTAGGTGGATTAGCTGTGCTAGATTCCCCTGTAGTGTCTGGGGATATGTAACTAGGTGGGTTAGCTATAATGAGTGTAGGGTTACTGGGATACAGTAGGAAGCTGGATCTGGGCCGGATGTTTGGTACTGACTTGACGTGCCAAATGGCCTCTTTCCACATTGTTGGGTTTTTAAGAGTTAAGGAAAATGACTATCAAGAATCACTGAAATGAGTAAATGATTGATGCATGAAAATATCCTGAGGATGGATGCACTCGAAGGTTGAATATCCTGCTGCCACACTAAAGGGGCTCTATGATTATAAGGGGGATGACTCCAGCTGATGCAAATATCCTAGTAACTTGCCCTATTCTTGATGTGACACAATGCCTGTTGTTTAGGCTTCAGCAAAATAAAAACCCTGAACCAGAGCTACTCAAGCTGCAAACACTTAGTAACTGCCACCATGTTTGTTCTGGATTACACTGGCATTCAGAAACCCCCACATTCTGCAGCTGTGATACATCACCTGTCCTACCAGAGTTACAATGTTTTTTCTCGCTAAATGAACATCTTAATTAATACATGCAAATTATTTGCTTCTATTTTCCATAAATTTTATTACCGCAAGAGGATAATGAATCTGTGGAGTTCTTTACTCAGAGGGTCGTTAAGGCTGGATACCGAAGTATAGTCAAGGTTGAGATCGATATATTTTGAATCAGGGAGGGAATTGGGAGTTATGGGGGAAAAAGGCAGGAAAGTGGAGTTGAGGACGATCAGATCAGGCACAATTCTGTTGACTGGCTCAAAGACGTATTTCTATTCCTAGTTCTTAGGTTCATACCAATCCATGTGCAATTTAAACCTAGGAATAAAGTACAATATTGAAAGAAGGAAGATGATATGGTGCATTACACTGATGTTTGCAAATCGGTTTCTATATTTCTGCTGAACTTCAGCAGCTACTTAATTGGCTACAAACAATTTGGGTCTCCTTACCTGTGAAAGGCACCTTATAAATTGATGGTTTTATTATTAGTATAACACTGAATAATTAACTTTCCTTTTGCCAAGAGGAAAGGAAGGAATCCTGTTCTGATGACTAAACAGCAAAGGTGCCACAAAACATGCAATCCCTTTCTGTGGATAGTTGACTCCTGATGTCTTCCTGAGGCTCCCAGGCCCTGGATGCTTCACTGAACGGTCAGCTCTCCATCTTCTCAGGGTACCTTGGTGAGGACAATAAACACAATCTTCCTAGCGTCACGCACCCTGATCAGCCCCCCAACAAAAAAACCCACTCAGGAAAATTGTTGAGAGAACGCAGTGTCCCTCCTTTGTGATGTCTGATTTGAATTTGGTAGCAATTTTATTCTGATGGATGCAGTTTGTTTCCAATAAGACTGAGGTAAACAGCATAAAAAGCCAAATTTGATTGACGCTTGAGAATGTCAAGGGCTCTCAAAAGACTGCATTACATTCTTGACATTTAAATCCCATTCTCAAGTAGAAGTCTTTGAATATTCATGTGCTTTGGTTAATTAGCATTAGCACAGTGAAGTCAACATCATTTTTTAAAAAATCCTGATCCCTTCCAAACTGTTCTTTTAGTGATTTTTTTTAACCGATTGCTCGCCTGAATTTGAAACATGAAGAATTGCAAGGCAAAGTTTCTGCAGTCTTACTTAGCCATAAGGCTGCTCCCTCATTAGAAGGAGAGACAGAAAAATGACGGTGGTTTAACCTGAGGGTCACCGCACTTCAAAGAACGAGGACAGGTTGGTCTGCCCAAAACTTGTTGCTCTTCCAGAACCAGGAGTTGATCTCAACCGAGTGTTGCAGACTGGGCACATTCCGAAATCCAAGACCATGTGCTGAGCGACACACTAAAGCTTGGGGCAGCTGCCGCCACAGTGCAGTGGAAAAAGACCACTGTCTGAGGTCTTTCTACCAAAGTCCGTTCTGTTATCGGGCCCTCCCGATGCCTCAAATATATATATATATATAGTTTCTACAGATACAAAACGCCTTGGGTTTGTTGGCTGGATAGAGTCAAACTCCAATGTTTGCTTCTTTATATGCTTTCATACAGAACTGAACAGCTTTAATGACTATGTATGTGTATAAAGATATTTTTATGAATAAAGTATCTTTTTTAGATAAAAAATATAAAAGGAGAAGTTGAGAATGGCAAGAACTGCTTTAGTGCGTGTGTGTGTACGTAAGGCGAGGCATGGCGGCTCAGTGATTAGCACTCACATCATCAGGAACCTTGGTTTGATTCCACCGTCCGGAGGCTGTTCTGCTTATATCTGTGTGGGTTTCCTCCAGGTGCTCTGGTCTTCTGCCACGTTCCAAAGATGTGCAGGTTCGGTGGATTGACCAAAGTAAATGCAGTTACAGGGATACAGGACGGGGCTGGGTCTAGGTTGGATGCTCTTCAGACCATTGATACAGACCTGATGGACTGAATGGCCTCCTTCTGCACTGTAGCCATGGTAAATGCAGGATTAAATGGATAGGGTGGAACACTTTTCAGACAGTCAGTGCGGAATCGGTGGGCTAAATGGCATCTTTCTGCACAGTAGCAATTCTATAAAGATAATTTTAATGAATAAAGTATATTTTTTTGCGATAAAAAGGGGAGAGGTTGAGAAGGAGAATCCTTCAAAGTAAGTTCAACTGGTGCAGGAATTGCTCAGATAAAAGTATCATCACGGGGGTCCAAACTTCGTGCTACCACTGATAATTCTTAAATCAGGCAGGGTGGTATTTCAGGTGTCCTTTTTCATTCAGAAAGATTCTCCTACTGAAATGACGACACAGGCAGTGACTGCAGGAATGAAACGGTTCGATTTAGCAATACTGCCCTCTTATGGCTTGCTAGCTAAAAACCATCACTGGCATGAAAGATGAGAGATGCTTATCTCCATTCTTGAGTTCACCCCGCCCCCCACCCCCCAAAAAAAAATCAAGTCCAACATCTAAAAGTGTCAGTGGGGAGTGACACCTCATTCAGAATGCTCACTGGTGAAGTTTCATTGTAAAAGGAACAAGATCAAGCGGGTAAGACCCTCTCTGATGAAGGGTCTAGGCCCGAAACGTCAGCTTTCGTGCTCCTGAGACGCTGCTGGGCCTGCTGTGTTCATCCAGCTCCACACTTTATTATCTAAGATCAAAAGGGCACAGATTTAAAGTGATTTACAAGTGAAACAAGGGTGATAGGATGAAAAGTATCAGAGATAATGGGAACTGCAGATGCTGGAGATTCCAAGATAATAAAATGTGAGGCTGGATGAACACAGCAGGCCAAGCAGCATCTCAGGAGCACAAAAGCTGACGTTTCGGGCCTAGACCCTTCATCAGAGAGGGGGATGGGGGGAGGGAACTGGAATAAATAGGGAGAGAGGGGGAGGCGGACCGAAGATGGAGAGTAAAGAAGATAGGTGGAGAGAGTGTAGGTGGGGAGGTAGGGAGGGGATAGGTCAGTCCAGGGAAGACGGACAGGTCAAGGGGGTGGGATGAGGTTAGTAGGTAGATGGGGGTGCGGCTTGGGGTGGGAGGAAGTGAGAGGAAGAACCGGTTAGGGAGGCAGAGACAGGTTGGACTGGTTTTGGGATGCAGTGGATGGAGGGGAAGAGCTGGGCTGGTTGTGTGGTGCAGTGGGGGGAGGGGACGAACTGGGCTGGTTGAGGGATGCAGTAGGGGAAGGGGAGATTTTGAAACTGGTGAAGTCCACATTGATACCATATGGCTGCAGGGTTCCCAGGCGGAATATGAGTTGCTGTTCCTGCAACCTTCGGGTGGCATCATTGTGGCAGTGCAGGAGGCCCATGATGGACATGTCATCAAGAGAATGGGAGGGGGAGTGGAAATGGTTTGCGACTGGGAGGTGCAGTTGTTTTTTGCGAACTGAGCGGAGGTGATCTGCAAAGCGGTCCCCAAGCCTCCGCTTGGTTTCCCCAATGTAGAGGAAGCCGCACCGGGTACAGTGGATGCAGTATACCACATTGGCAGATGTGCAGGTGAACCTCTGCTTGATGTGGAATGTCATCTTGGGGCCTGGGATGGGGGTGAGGGAGGAGGTGTGGGGACAAGTGTAGCATTTCCTGCGGTTGCAGGGGAAGGTGCCGGGTGTGGTGGGGTTGGAGGGCAGTGTGGAGCGAACAAGGGAGTCACGGAGAGAGTGGTCTCTCCGGAAAGCAGACAGGGGAGGGGATGGAAAAATGTCTTGGGTGGTGGGGTCGGATTGTAAATGGCGGAAGTGTCGGAGGATAATGCGTTGTATCCGGAGGTTGGTAGGGTGGTGTGTGAGAACGAGGGGGATCCTCTTGGGGCGGTTGTGGCGGGGGCGGGGTGTGAGGGATGTGTCGCGGGAAATGCGGGAGACGCGGTCAAGGGCGTTCTCGATCACCGTGGGGGGAAAGTTGCGGTCCTTAAAGAACTTGGACATGTGGGATGTGCGGGAGTGGAATGTCTCTTGATGACATGTCCATCATGGGCCTCCTGCACTGCCACAATGATGCCACCTGAAGGTTGCAGGAACAGCAACTCATATTCCGCCTGGGAACCCTGCAGCCATATGGTATCAATGTGGACTTCACCAGTTTCAAAATCTCCCCTTCCCCTACTGCATCCCTCAACCAGCCCAGTTCGTCCCCTCCCCCCACTGCACCACACAACCAGCCCAGCTCTTCCCCCCCACCCACTGCATCCCAAAACCAGTCCAACCTGTCTCTGCCTCCCTAACCGGTTCTTCCTCTCACCCATCCCTTCCTCCCACCCCAAGCCGCACCCCCCGCTACCTACTAACCTCATCCCACCTCCTTGACCTGTCCGTCTTCCCTGGACTGACCTATCCCCTCCCTACCTCCCCACCTACACTCTCTCCACCTATCTTCTTTACTCTCCATCTTCGGTCCGCCTCCCCCTCTCTCCCTATTTATTCCAGTTCCCTCCCCCCATCCCCCTCTCTGATGAAGGGTCTAGGCCCGAAACGTCAGCTTTTGTGCTCCTGAGATGCTGCTTGGCCTGCTGTGTTCATCCAGCCTCACATTTTATTATTATGATAGGATGAAAACTTTTTCACACATCAAGTCATGAAACACACAGCCTGGAAATGTGGTGGAGATAGGTTCAAATGAGACACTCAGGAGGACACTGGGATGGCTATTTAGATAAAAATGACTATGAGATCCATGATTGGGTCTGTTAACCTGGGCTAATCAGGGAACCCTAGCTTAAATAGGAAAGCCAGACAGTCTCCTTATTCTTGGGGCTGATTCAGAGCAGGTTGGTCAGACTGTGCACAGGTAAAAAGGCAACTTGGTAACAGAATACCTGCCTCCTTGGAGTTATTTCAGGGGAAAAGTAAGACATTCTCATTGGATAATGATGTTCATTTGAAGAGGGAGTACAGGCAAAAATGGGCCAAATGGCCAAATTAAATACCAAAGGTGCAGTACAATTTACTCTCACACCTCCAATAGATATTATTGAAATTTTATATAAATGCTATATTTTCTGTTGCATGGAAATTCTGGATGCATGCTGGCTAATGAGTTAACTCGAAGAAACAGTGACATCTGAAACTGCTTCAGTTGTTTTTTGAGACAGTAACTTATAGCAACCTACCTCTTAGATTGGAGAAATATGGTAGGATCTTGGGCTAACAGATTTCCGAAGGTACAAGGTGGGAATACCTCTGATGTATCAGCATAAAAAGACCACTCATATCACAGCACGTTTACTGACACCAAATTTTATTAGACCTAAACTATCTTTCTGTAGAAACCAACAGATCCGGGAGCAGGAGGCCATTCTATGAGATCATGGCTGATCTGATAGTCAACTCCATTTTTCTGCTTTTTCCCCATAACTCACGTTCCTACTCTTGATTACAAATCTATCAGACTTGGACATACCTAATGACCCAGTCTCGAAAGCCCGCTGCAGTAAGGAATTCCATAGATTCACTATCCTCTGGTAGAAGAAATTCCTCATTTGTCTTACATCGTATCCTGAGACTACACCCTTGTGTCCTAGACTCTCCCACAACAGGGAAACAATCTTTCTCCATCTACCCTGCTAAGTTCCTTTAAGGATCTCGGGTGTTTCAATAAGGCTACCCCTCATTCTGCTATATTCTAACAAGTATGGGCCCAACCTACTCAACCTCTGGTCCTAAGGCAGCAACTATGAATTGCATTGCCCCTTTAATGAATCCAGAGCAATTGCCTCAGCAGGAGGCTATTTATGTAAATTGCATGGAAATAAGGAGAATGCTATGCAACCGACTGTGCCTATTTTTGCAAAAAGCTACCCAGCCTGATCCTACTTTTCAGCTCACTATTTGCAGCCCTGCAGGGTACTTGGTAGTGCCTAAGCCCAAAGGGTGTTTGTTTAGAAACAGGGCCAGGTTTTCTGCCTCTGCCTCTTTTAGGAAACCTGCTGGGTGAACTGAAATCCTCACCGTCGCGAACCATTTTAACTCCCCCTCCCATTCTTTAGATGACATGTCCATCATGGGCCTCCTGCAATGCCACAAAGATGCCACCCGAAGGTTGCAGGAACAGCAACTCTTATTCCACTTGGGAACCCTGCAGCCCAATGGTATCAATGTGGACTTCACAAGCTTCAAAATCTCCCCTTCCCCCACTGCATCCCAAAACCAGCCCAGTTCGCCCCCTCCTCCCACTGCATCACACAACCAGCCCAGTTCGTCCCCTCCCCCCACTGCATCCCAAAACCAGCCCAGCTCTCCCCACCTCCCTAACCTGTTCTTCCTCTCATCTATCCCCTCCTCCCACCTCAAGCCACACCTCCATTTCCTACCTACTAACCTCATCCCACCCCCTTGACCTATCCCCTCCCTACCTCCCCACCTATACTCTCCTCTCCACCTATCTTCTCCTCTATCCATATTCAGTCCACCTCCCCCTCTCCCTCTCTCCCTATTTATTTCAGACTCCTCTCCCCATCCCCCTTTTCTGATGAAGGGTCTAGGTCTGAAACGTCAGCTTTTGTGCTCCTAAGATGATGCTTGGCCTGCTGTGTTCATCCAATTCCACACTTTGTTATCTACAACTCTCCAGGATCTGCAGTTCCCATTATCCCGGAAATTCTCAAAGACACTTTTTAGCTTCTTCTACTAATTGACTTTAAATCCATCATTAGGCATTTAGCACACTTGCCGGTATTGCTCAGACCTTTGAGTGTAGGTATTGGGACATCATGTGGAGGTTGCAGAGGGCACTGGTGAGGCTATTCTGGAGTAGGGTGTCCAGTTCTGGTCTCCCTGTTATAGGAAGGCTATTAATCTGGAGAGGGTTCAGAAGAGATTTACCAAGGATGTTGCCAGGAATGGAGTATTTGAGTCATAAGGCAGTTGGAAAAGCTTAAACTTTTTTCCCTGGAGCTTAGGAGGTTGAGGGGTGACCTGACAGAGGTTTAAGAGATAATGAGGAGTGTAGATAAGGTGAACAGCAGGAGTCATTCCCCTTGGGTGGGGGATTTTAAGACTGGGGACATATTTTTAAAAAAAGGTGAGAGGAGAAAGGTTTAAAACAAAACATGTGGTTTGTGTGTGAAATGAATTTTGAGAAGAAGTGGTGGAAGCAGGCACAGTTACAAAGCTTGAAAGACATTTGGTTAAATATGAATAAGAAACATCTGCGCGATATGGACCAAGTACAGGCAGGTAGGATTAGTGGAATTATGGTCGGCCCAGACTGGTTGGAATGAAGGGTCTGTTTCTGTGCTGTATGACTATGATTACGCAATTCAGTGTTAAGGAAAATGGTCCTTTTGACTCACACCAAGTTCTTGAAGTTTATAGTTCAACCCCTTCTGGTTCAAATAGTGCCAGCCTTTCCATTCATTCCTCATAGCTGGATTTCTGCACTCCTCACAATATCCTTGTAAATGTCTTCTATGCTCTCTCTAGTGTTACTGTATCCATTCAGTAGGATAATGACTAGATTTGTATGCAGTACTGTAGGTTATACATGAAATTCCAGAGTCCCTACAGCATGGAAGCAGGTCATTTGGCACATTGTGACGTTGTTGTCAGGTGTGGACTCACCCAGACCCAACTCCCTACCCTATCCCTGTAACCCTGCATTTCCTATAGCTATTTCACCCAGCCTGCACATCACCAGACATTATGGACAATTTAACAGGGCCAATCCATCTAACCTGCACAACTTTAAACTGCGGGAGCAAATCCACACAGGGGACAAAATGCAAACTCAACATAGTCACCTGAGGCTGAAATGGAGCCGGTGTCTCTGGCCTGCATTGCTTCCCTGCTTTTATTCCAAGAGGCAACTTTGGCTGCCAAAGGTTCCTTCTGCCAGAGTGGGGTTACCATCTGTTCGGTCAAGGGTGGGGTGTTGACAAGAGGAGGAGGCAATTTATAGAAAGGTCTAGGAGGGCATCAAGAGGTGGCAAGAGGAGTAGGGGTGGTGGGAGGAAATAGTGGATGCAAGACATTTGAGGGGAAAGACCAGGAAGGGAGAGCTCGGGCTAAAGGAGGCAGGAGAAAGTATGAGGTGGAAGGGTATTGAGACAGCAAAATGAGTCTGCAAGGTTGGAGAAATAAGAAACCTTCAGTAAGGGGTATGAGAGATAAACACCCTGCAAGCAGGAGTGCAGAGGAGGGGATAGCCTGCAAATAAGGGTTAGGTTTTAAACCTGTTATAGAAAGACAAACCATTTTTCTTATTCTCATGAAAGGTGGGTGTTGCTCGCTGGCAGCATTTATTACCCATCTGTAGATGCCCTTGAGAAGGTGGCGATGAGCTGCCTTCTTGAACCGCTGCAGTCTGGGGAGATTACAGAACTGTAAGGTAGGAAATTCCAGGATTGGGATCCAGTGACACCTAAGGAACAATGATATATTTCCAAGTCAGGATGGTGAGTGACTCAGAGGGGAATTTGCAGAGGGTGGAGTTCCCATGTATTTGCTGCCCTTGTCCTTCTAGGCAGAAGTTTGAATTTGGAAGGTGCTGATTGATGATTGTTGGTGAATTTCTATGGCACATCTTGTAGACAATACACACTGCTGTTACTGAGTGTTGGTGGTGGAGGGAATGGATGTGGTGCTAATCAAGCAAGCTCCTTTGTCCTGGGTGGTGTCAAGGTGAGTGTTGTTGGAGCTGCACCCATCCAGGCAAGCAAGGAATATAGAGACACACTCCTGACTTGGGCCTTAGTGGGCAGGCTTTGGGGAGTCAGGCAGTGAGTTACTCACTGCAATACACCATCAGATAGTAGCTTAAGACTCAAATCTCCCAGCAATGTGAGTCGAGTTAAAAGCTTACATGATTGCTGAGGTACATGCACCAGATTGGTCAATGTCATATTTGCAAAAGGATTGTACACTTCTTTCAGAATAATGTCAACAGCTTGGGTTCAATACTTATTCTGCCTAACGTTGCCTTCAGACCTGCCTCTTGCCCTGCCCGAGTGGACAGCAATGGAAAACCAGAAGTGACCAAACTTGTTATGGAAAAGGCAGCTCAGGATGAAGCATCAAAGTGAGTCAAGGACCTTACTTCAGCTGCAGCAATGGAATCTACATTGGCAAGGTTGTTGGGTCAAGCAGAGCCCTTGGAACTGTTGTGATAGCCCTCCCCTTTGCAGAGATGTAATTTTAAAGACAGCTTCTACATTAAAAACAGTGTAAAAACTCTACTGCTCACTCCGATAAATGGGAATATTTAAATAAGTAGGAGGAGGAAATAGATACTCAGTACTTTTCGGTATCCTTTGAGATTTCTCTTGCTAGCTAGGTCTAATTGTAATACAAAAAGGTCACTATACTTATTCCTTAGAACAAAATGACAAAAGTTACCAAGCTCATCAAATCATTGCAGCTTTCGTTAACTTTTTGCATTTCAGTCATTTTCTCCAGTGTTGTCGTCTTTTTGTTTGTAAAAAGCATCAGGATTTTCAACTCATTCTTTCATGAGCTGTGCAGGTCACTGGCAAGAGCAGCAGCTGTTGCTGATCTCTAAATGTCAATGACCTGAGTGGTTACCACTTTATTTCAAATAGCTAAGAGTTAACCACATTGCAATGGGTCTGGACTTTATCAGACCAGCCCATGTAAGATTAGAGATTTTCGTCCCCAAACAGCATTTAGGAAACCAGATGGGTTTTTACAATAATTATTGATAGCTTTTTGGTCAGTATTAAGACTAGCTTTAGCGTGTATTTTATTAATTGAATGTTTCAGAAAATGTGAACCCATGTCCCTGAAGCATAAAGCTGGATCTCTGGACCAATCCAACAAAATTACTCATACTATTTCCCCAGCTATATTATCTATTATGGAGGGTATCATAGCTTATTGTGACATTGCTCTTGTTCGAAATGCAAGCTGAAGCAAATTCTGTCTTCGGGGACCAGAAGTCAAAAACGGAGGGCCTTCAAGTTCTCCTCCTCCAGGGATACGGACAACTAACTGTACCACACTTGTTACTGCCCACCTAAAACTTCCTAAGACAGACCACGGTAAAAACAACTTCTTCAAACAACAAATTGCAAACTCGAGATATATTGTGGAGAATCTCTTTAATATTTTGAATTGAAGCCAGACAAATAATAACCTTACATTTCCCATAACCTCAGTTTCTTTTTGCAGTTGAGTGCAACTTCAGTGCACTTTGAACTGTTGAAAAGAAAAAAAAGACAAGTATACCAGCTGGAAGGAACCCTAAGCAACAGAAAGGAACAAAGTTATTCGGTTCATCTCTCTCACCAGTAGTTCAGATCTTGACAATTATTTCTCAGGGTTGTGTTTCCAGCAGTACCTTGTGGAAGGAATGGTCAGTGGAAAAATGCACTTACAAACAGAACTGCTGTCAAACAGGTGACTTGAAATGTTGTGAATCAAAGAGGTCAGCAACCAAAAGATTAGGGTGATCTAAAACACTGCCTACATGCTGAGGGCTTATGCATTTTTTTCTGAGGGAGGTGGAGGGCACTGCTGCTAACTACCAACCAATCTGTTTTAATGAATGCTACTACCACCATAAGAGTTCAAACAGTTATACGACCAAACAGCTTGTGTATTAGTGTAATCTGATAACAAGTCAAGCAATGCTGAATGAAGATCTGAAATGATAATCAATCCCAAAAGTTCTCTGCGTTGGGAAAATAAACATTAATTTTGTTGTAATTATGCCTGCGTTACTCCAATAAAATTCAAACAGTCTCTTTTACCACAATGCATAGCAGAAGCGCTACAGTGTAAAAGCAATTACAACTCAGTCTGGCACTAACTGCATGTCATCCCATACACTGAACCGATAGTTGGGCTGCTGTGAACAGACAGTGATATTTTAAACATTCCGTTTCTACAACTATTAAGACCAGTTCTTTCCCTCTGTCTCAAGTGCCTGCAAGAGCGTTGGACAACGGCTAAAGACGAAGTTATTAAATACTGGGGAGAACAAGATATTTATTAGACTGTGAAGTGAGTGGTTTTCACCAGGGTCTTCAATAGTGGCTGTCATTCACTTTGCAAAGACAAAACAAACAGGAGGCACTTTAAGCAGTGCGGAGGATGATATGAATACCAGAATCTGTAAATACTGGGTTACTCATCTCTCCAATTTTCAGTGCATATGTAGCTTCTTCAAATGGTCTCTGCATTTGGCCTGTAATGCAAGCAAAGACATAAAATAAATGCAGAATTGACAATGTATGCCTTTTTTAGCTGTGAGTCTTTCATATTAAAAAGTATAAACACAGCAAGGTCTAAGACACCACTTCCCAAACTTACTCTTACTTTGACCTCATTTCAAGGCTTAAATTGTCACAACCCCTAGTGACGGGTTCTGGACTGTAAGACAGCTGTTATAAATTGGTCAGAGCTCCAGTGACAATTACTGCCTCTCAGCTTGAAACTCCACTTTGTGAAGCCCAGTTCTAAAGCTCTGCACAAACATCCTTACTTACATGAAAAACACTGCACTTTCAAAAATAACAATATAACCAGTATATGAGAGATAATGGGAACTGTTACCTTGGATTCTCCAGCATCTGCCAAGTGTGAAGCTGGGTGAACACAGCAGGCCGAGCAGCATCTCAGGAGCACAAAAGCTGACGTTTCGGGCCTAGACCCTTCAGAGAGGGGTATGGGGAGAGGGTTCTGGAATAAATAGGGAGAGAAGGGGAGGCGGACCGAAGATGGAGAGAAAAGAAGATAGGTGGAGAGGAGAGTATAGGTGGGGAGGTAGGGAGGGGATAGGTCAGTCCAGGGAAGACGGACAGGTCAAGGAGGCAGGATGAGGCTAGTAGGTAGGAAATGGAGGTGCAGCTTGAGGTGGGAGGAAGGGATAGGTGAGAGGAAGAACAGATTAGGGAGGCAGGGGCAGGCTGTGCCAGTTTTGGGATGCGGGGGGGGGGGGGGGACGAGCTGGGCTGGTTTTGGGATGCAGTGGGGGAAGGGGAGATTATGAAGCTTGTGAAGTCCACATTGATACCATTGGGTTGCAGGATTCCCAAGCGGAATGTGAGTTGCTGTTCCTGCATCCTTCGGGTGGCATCATTGTGGCACTGCAGAAGGCCCATGATGGAAATATCGTCTGAGGAATGGGTATCCACTGTACACGGTGTGGCTTCCTTTACATTGGGGAAACCAAGCAGAGGCTTGGGGACTGCTTTGCAGAACACCTCCGCTCGGTTCGCAATAAACAACTGCACCTCTCAGTCGCAAACCATTTTAACTCCCCCTCCCCGCAAACCATTTTAACTCCCCCTCCCCCCACTGCATCCCAAAACCAGCCCAGCCTGTCTCTGCCTCCCTAACCTGTTCTTCCTCTCACCCATCCCTTCCTCCCACCTCAAGTCGCACCTCCATTTCCTACCTACTAACCTCATCCTGCCGCCTTGACCTGTCCGTCTTCCCTGGACTGACCTATCCCCTCCCTACCTAGACTCTCCTCTCCACCCATCTTCTTTGCTCTCCATCTTCAGTCCGCCTCTCCCTATTTATTCCAGAACCCTCTCCCCATCCCCCTCTCTGATGAAGGGTCTAGGCCCGGAAGGTCAGCTTTTGTGCTCCTGAGATGCTGCTTGGCCTGCTGTGTTCATCCAGCTTCAAACTTTGTTAGCCAGTATATAAGTTGGCTTAAGAGGCCAGAAGTATATAAGTACAGATATGTTGGCAGGTTATGGGGCCAAGAGAGCTTACAAGTGCGTGAGTCAACGAGGCTATAAAAAGTTTGGAAACAAATGAGATTTTTAAAACTGAGGCACTGCTTAGCCAGCAGCCAAGGCAAGTAAGCTGAGGACAGGAGGAGTAAGACAATAATACTGCCCATTTCCATCCCTGCAGCATGTGCCGGCTTAGTTGTAAGTGACCCTTACCTTATGGTGAAATGTGACAAAGGCTGTGAACAATCTGCCCAAACTTCATTTGCTGGAAGAGACAGTCAGCAACCAGGAAACAGTTTGGAGGGGAAAGCAAAGACATTGGCTTCACTCTCCCAATATCTGATTGGACAAAATTTCTGCTTATCCATTATTGCACATCACATATGCTGCCTGACAAGTTAATGACATGGAGTAGCTGAGAGGTGGTAGTGGTGTGCAACAATATTATGGATTTGTAGTCTTTTCAATTGTTGCAAACTGTTTAGGGATGGGGGTGAAGGGGAGGCAGACAGCAGAAATCAATTTCAACCAGACAGCACAGGAGGGATTCACAGTACTGTGGGGGAGAAGTGTACATCGTGTTTGGGTTCTCGTGAGAAGGAGGATGGAGAAGTGTTGGGCAAATAGGCAGAATTAAGAAAACTTAATTGCTTTGTGGCTGGGCCAACATAAAACCCCAAAATACTAAAATGCAATCATTTTACCCTTCTAGGTCCTGACGTGCAAACAGGTCTGATGCTTTAGCCCGCATTGCAGCATCAAGTGCATATCACACAGAGGGTGAGGCGTGTATGAAGTGAGCTGGCAGAGGAAGCGGAAGAAGCTGGTATAATTAGACATTTAAAAGGTCATCTGGATGAACACATGAATAGAAGTGGTTTAGAGGGATATGGGCCAAATGCTGGCAAATAGTATTCGATTTATTTAGGATATCTGGTCACCACGGACAAGTTGGACCGAAGGGTCTGTTTCCATGCTGTCCGGCTCTATGACTCAAAAGGACATGAAACACACTACAAACCAACTTTTTTCATGGTATCAGAACAGCAAAAACGCAGTAAATCCATTCCTTCCAGATTAACGTGCCCATAGATTCCTCAACAGTGTCGTCATAATCAAGACCAAAGAAGTTAGCTGTAATAAAGCTTATTGTATTTCAAACCTCTAGCTAAGAAAAAAGGTAGCAGCCAGTTCACTCTAAATTTAGTGATAATGTAGTTATCATGTCACTTTACTGGTGCTGGAAACAGAGGGGGGTTTTTGACTATTCAAGGTAGGAGGTTGGTGCACGTGGTTAAAGGCCAAATCACATTTGAGAAAACACTGAGATGTTGATGCTCCTGAATTGGAATCCAGTGTTAAGGTGATTACAGTAATCACGCTGATAGAACACTTAACCCACTGGTATCTGCTCAACGGTACAGCTGAAAGAAAACAATCTTTTCCAAAATGTAGCCAGGCTTTGATAGTGATGAATGGATCACATCTTACCTTTGCCAAAATAGCCCAGATCTCCCCCTTCCTTTGCTGAGCTGCAATCACTGTATTTGGATGCTAAATGTTCAAATGTTGCATCTCCAGATTTGATCATTTGGATGTATTCTTGAGAAAGAGGGGTTAACAGAATAGTTTACAATCAGCTCAATTTTTTTGGATGTATACAGACCATGTGAAATGTCTCTGAACCAGTTAAGAACATGACGAGATTTATAAAAACAAAACCACTTGTCTTACACATCTGACCAGTCAGTTAAATATCATCCTTGTAGTAACTGAAATGAGGGAGTATTTAACTAACTTTTAACCTGAATATGATTTTTACTCCAAAATATTATAATGTCGCTACATTAAAGTAGGTTGAAAGATTGGAATATTAATATTTATGAAAAGCACAGAAGGTAACTGGAGTGTACCCAGCAGCTTGTAAGGAAAGAAACTCAGGCATACACCTTTCTTCAGAAGGGTCTAGGCCCAAAACATCAGCCTTCCTGCTCCTCTGACGGTGCTTGGCCTGCTGCGTTCACCCAGCTCTACACCTTGTTATCTCATACACCAATTATTTCTTGTTGTATCCCCAAATCCACTGTCAGGTTTCAGTAACTGAGGTATGATGGTGAGGTATGATAGTGCAGGGCGTCAACATGTAAACTGATAGGTACTAGCGTTTCGTACTCTGCATGGGATATAACTCTAATAAGGAGATACATAAAATCTCCAGTGGAGATACAAATCTCTCAAGTCTCAGACCGGCCGCTGGCATGCCTACATTAGTCCATACCTTGCCATGAACTTAGTATCCATGACAAAAGGCATATCATTTGCAAGGGCCAGTCTTGACACTACCGTTCTTCCACATAGCATTAATGAAATCAACAACTATGCATGTGGGAGGTTAACAACACTTCATATTGTGCCAGTGCAATCTCACCCAAATATTTCCATCAATCATGATCCATTCAACCTTCATCAACTCATTCGGGAAGGTTTAGCTCAAAATAAGCAATCGCCCAAGCGGTCTGTGCAAGTAGAACAGAATTCTGGGAAACACGGAGGTCAGGCAGCAAATGAGAACAGAAATTACAACTGAAGATAATAAAACGTGAGGCTGGATGAACACAGCAGGCCAAGCAGCATCTCAGGAGCACAAAAGCTGACGTTTCGGGCCTAGACCCTTCATCAAAGAGGGGGATGGGGTGAGGGTTCTGGAATAAATAGGGAGAGAGGGGGAGGCGGACCGAAGATGGAGAGAAAAGATAGGTGGAGAGAGTATAGGTGAGGAGGTAGGGAGGGGGTAGGTCAGTCCAGGGAAGACAGACAGGTCAAGGAGGTGGGATGAGGTTAGTAGGTAGATGGGGGTACGGCTTGGGGTGGGAGGAAGGGATGGGTGAGAGGAAGAACAGGTTAGGGAGGCAGAGACAGGTTGGACTGGTTTTGGGATGCAGTGGGTGGAGAGGAAGATCTGGGCTGGTTTAGGGATGCGGTGGGGGAAGGGGAGATTTTGAAACTGGTGAAGTCCACATTGATATCATTAGGCTGCAGGGTTCCCAGGTGGAATATGAGTTGCTGTTCCTGCAACCTTCGGGTGGCATCATTGTGGCATTGCAGGAGGCCCATGATGGACATGTCATCTAAAGAATGGGAGGGGGAGTGGAAATGGTTTGCGACTGGAAGGTGCAGTTGTCTGTTGCGAACTGAGCGGAGGTGTTCTGCAAAGCGGTCCCCATGCCTCCGCTTGGTTTCCCCAATGTAGAGGAAGCCACACCGGGTACAGTGGATGCAGTATACCACATTGGCAGATGTGCAGGTGAACCTTTGCTTAATGTGGAATGTCATCTTGGGGACTGGGACAGGGGTGAGGGAGGAGGTGTGGGGGCAAGTGTAGCATTTCCTGCGGTTGCAGGGGAAGGTGCTGGGTGTGGTGGGGTTGGAGGGCAGTGTGGAACGAACAAGGGAGTCATGGAGAGAGTGGTCTCTCCAGAAAGCAGACAGGGGTGGGGATGGAAAAATGTCTTGGATGGTGGGGTCGGATTGTAGATGGCGGAAGTGTCGGAGGATGATGCGTTGTATCCGGAGGTTGGTGGGGTGGTGTGTGAGAACGAGGGGGATCCTCTTTGGGCGGTTGTGGCAGGGGCGGGGTGTGAGGGATGTGTTGCAGGAAATACGGGAGACGCGGTCAAGGGCGTTCTCGATCACTGTGGGGGGACAGTTGCGGTCCTTGAAGAACTTGGACATCTGGGATGTGCGGGAGTGGAATGCCTCATTGTGGGAGCAGCTGCGGCGGAAGCGGAGGAGTTGGGAACAGGGGATGGAATTTTTGCAGGAGGGTGGGTGGGAGGAAGTGTATTCTAGGTAGCTGTGGGAGTCGGTGGGCTTGAAATGGACATAAGTTACAAGCTGGTTGCCTGAGATAACTTACAACTGAAGATAATCACTAAAGATAGACTTCTGTTCCTGACAAAAGAATAAGATGTCTGAGCCCAAATTTTCTTTACCTATTCTGATATTAACCTGTGCATTTCTACTTTGCCTTTAGATGTATGACACACAAAAACATTTTCTTTCCCAATAGTTTACAAGAGGGTTCATGCTATGCCAAAATTACTAGCACCTGTGTATGGCAGGAATAAACACTTTTGCCTGTCATGTCCTTAATCTAAGAATATTGGTACATTTTAGGACAGAAACTAGACAGTCTATTATGTCTGTAGTGTTGAATCAATTCCAAGGCAAAAAATCTCCTCTGAAATATTAAAACAAAGGAAAAGCATACAGCACTCAAATCAACAGGGCAATGCAAATCTCACCATTGATGAATCCAATGCATCACCTAGAATCATATGCAGCAAGCTCCATGCCTCATTAGTATCAACATACTGGGGATCTTGCAAATACCAAGAATTTTACTGAGGGCAGCGGGGATGAAGAGATTAGAAGATCAATCATCCCCAAAGGTTTTCACACACCTTCCAAGTGCCTACTTGCAGAGTAACACTGATATATTCTTAAGGGTGGCTCACTCAACCAGCTTGGGAAGGGGTTTGTGACATACCATTCAACTGACATTTCCCCAAAAATTTGCTATAGTCATAAAACCTCAAAAATGTTCCAAATCAAGCTGAGCACAAATTGGGCCAGGTGAATGTCATTGATTATGAGGTCCTTGACTAGGGCTGCTAACCTGAGGCAATCAGGGAGCCCTGGCTGACAGATATAAATGGGAGATTCAGAAGGTCTCCTCAGTCACGGAACTGACTCAGAGCCCTTGTACTGCACACATGTAAATAAAGGGTGACTTGGTCACAAGACACCAGCCTCTGTAATTATTTCAAACACATTTATGCTCTCCTCTTTTGCACCCATCAAGACATCTTAACAGTACAAACAGAGGCTTTTGTGCTCTTGCTGAGGTGTGCATTGGTTATCAGCTTACCATTTAATGTCTCTAGTGCCTCCTCCTTGCTGCGTGTGATCTCCTCCTGTCTCCACGAAGAAGGCCTGCGTGACTGGTTGTGCTTCACTAACAGGTGGGAACAACGAACTTTGTCAGGCTCAACAGAATTGTAATTCCCCCCAGCTTTTGGTCGCTCCCACTGACTCCGATTAGTTATATGATTGAAGAAGTAAATGCGACCTGCAAAAGAAATATCAAATGGCATCAGAGATGCAAGCAAACCAATCAAGACACACCTTGCAAAACCTGATTTGAATAGTTTCTCCTTCCTCGCTCCACTCCAGAGCCCTTGTCCCGATTTCTTCAGAAGTCTCAGATGCAGTTCCATGGGCACTGGATATCAACATGGGTTTCTACAACATCCTTCACTACAAAACACACATTACAACAACTTAAATACTACATTTTGAAAGAAATGTGAAAGGCCTTAAAAAAAGTCATTAGGACTGGATTTTTTTGTTATAAAAAGAGATGCAGCCAGGTGGATGAATATCGGCCAACGAGCCCCTCTTTGATGTTAGAATTGACTGTCACGAGGGGAATTAGAACTTCATTCAATCGTTTCACTAATTTCCAACAGTGCAGCACTCTCAAATTTCAGTGTCAGACCAGACATTGCAGCTACATCCTTACAGAGCCTGACCTTGACAAGACAGTTTTACCACTGTGCCCTGGCTAAAGCCACAGAATGCACACCCCCAAAAGCACATTGAAAGAAAATGTTCATCAGTACTGGGCACCATAGCTTAACTTACTTTATTCCATCATTTGCCATATGCATACAAGCAACTGCAGTATGGCTAACTGGACAGACAGCATTTGTGGCATCAAACCTTCTTTGCATCCATCATCTCAAAAAGCACAAAATTACACAAAAATCATTAGGAATTTATAGCAGAGATTTATCTATCACAACTTGTCGCAACACTGAGATCCACATGTCCAAAAAAAAACACAAAAACACATGACAACTACAGAAACTCTAACCTTAAATGCATAATATTTGTTGTTGGTCAACAGACTTATTTGGTGCCTGCTTGAGGTGCTTTTTCCCCTTTGTTGGTCTTGGAGGTCATTCACAGAAAAGTGTGCTCCCATCATGTGTAAAGACTGCAGCCTCTGTACAAATCAACTGTGAACTTAATCCGGGCAGTCAATACATACGTGAACAAACTACCACAGAGAGAACAACATTCAAACTTGACATACAGCTTCCTTGACATGTGTAAGATTTTTTTTGGTACTATGGTCCTCTTATTCACAGAATCTTATTCTTCTGACTAAATTTGTTTTGCTGCATTCTTCATATTTAACAATTTGAAAGATTAGACAATTTCATTTTTAGGACATAAATTCAGCATTCAGTACATCATTAGAAATGCTATGTAGGCCTCTGGTAAGGCAAAGGGGGCACAAATGTTTTCTTTTGGAAGATAACACTATTCTGACATCTTTGCCTTCCTACATTCACCTGACTGCAAGTGACACAAATACATTACACTATGTTCTGAATCTAATTAAATCAAGTGTTAAGTGTTCAGCAAGGATATGTTGCTGAAGTTGTTTACATGGAAGGGTTTTGGGTAATCTAGATTGCTTCCTGCAGTAAAGTGTGTGTTGTGATGAACTGTGAAGGCTGGACTGAAAACAGCATGTGTCTAGTTTGGAGCCCTGTCTTCAGGCTGCCATTTTATGGTACCAGCTACAGGTTGAATCTAAAAGAGACACCATCATGAACTTGGCTTTCTGAAGAAAACGGTTTTAGAATATATGCTTTATGAAACTATATACATGTTGCTTTGCTCTGATTTATACCACTTTTCGTTACTGAGCAATCTGTGGTCTGGGTCTAGGCCCGAAACGTCAGCTTTTGTGCTCCTGAGATGCTGCTTGGCCTGCTGTGTCCATCCAGCTTCACACTTTGTTATCTTAGTTACAAACATGGTGCTTTTAGGGAGGATGTGCCAGGATTTCAGACTTTAAAATAAATGAGTATTAAATAAACATCAATAATACAACTTGCCATCATGTGGTGCTTCCAACAGCTCTGGACCAATCATGAATTTTTAAAAAATTTTCACTGCATAGTCCAAACATGGTCATGTGTATTTTTGCACTTTTCAAGCTACTTTTCTCATAAATGAATGAAATAGGAGCAGGACTCATGCTCTGCCATTCAGTGTGATCATGGTTGATCTTCTTGTTAAGAGATCTTTTGTGCAATAACACCATCTCTCTTTATATATTTAATAACAGATCCCTCTTGGATTCTCTCAATAACTAAGTCACCAAACCCTTTGGGACAGAGAATTCCAAGGATCACCCACTCCCTATGAATCAGTCTGGATTGCATTTTAACCTTTTGAACCACGTACTCCTTCCCAGCAACTTTTCAATTCCATGAAAGTGCTGGAGACAAATCACATTTAGCAGACTGCTATTTTTGTAATTCCTTTTGTACTCATTGATGGGGTCAGCATCTCAAGATGAACCAGAATTTTGCTGCTCATCTCTAAAGATGCCCTCAAGATGGTGGTGCTGGCTTGTTACTGCAGTCCATGTGTACAGGTGCAACCACAGTACTGTCAGCAAGGAAGTGCCAGGATTTCAGTTTAAGCTAGATTTCCGTGTTTTCTCCTCTCTGTTAAGTGAAAACTAGATTACACAAAGTTTCCACTTGTTAAACACGAAAACAACAAACTGGCACTATTGGACATTTTTGGACAACAGCCACAAAGTAAGAATTGAGAAAACACAAAGGAACTGAAGTTCACATAACAGAAATCAATATTCAGACAAACACTATGAAATTATTCCACTATACCCATTACTAAGCAATCTAAGAGCCCATGACAGTCTTAGAGAACAGATTATCAATGTACCTACATGTTTTTACCCAAGGCCATGGAAAAATGATACATATAAAATGTTAAAACCAATTATAAAGTCCTCAGCCAGGCTTACGTTAAAAAAAGTCTATCACCAGTCTATTATCAGCAATAAAATGAAGCATATATTTCAAGCAAGTTATCTTTTATCATGACAAAATTAAAATTTTTGATATATTCAACATAGTAAAGCTACTGGAGCTTGGCTCAAGCTTCCAGGTTGCAATTTCAGCTGCATTAATAGATAATTCCCTGTGTTCATATAATCCAACATGGCTTTACTGGGGATCATTTTAATATTTGTGGAGAATGAGTACTTTCATGCAGAGCCTAGATTCATAGCTAATAAAACTCTGCTACTGAAACACAAGCCCACTGAACAGAAAAAGAGCACCTTGCAATGTAAATAATTACAACCTCCATTATTTTAATTCCCACAATTTGTCATTTTAAAAATAAGTTACATTCTGGGCAGAGCAAAAAATAAATCTGAATAGCAACAGTGGCGTACTGGTTTAATCTGGACTTTGAAAACTGGAGACATGTCTAAATTGTTACCAAGAGGACAGAGACCAGTGAAGTTATAAACTGCTTACAATGGTACATCAGTCGCAAAACATGGCTTTATGATATGAAGTCAAATTAATTTTCCAATGAGCTTTTAAAACGTCTCAGCAAATAGTTGAAAAGGTTAAAAGAACTGAAGTTGAAATACACAAGATAAATGAGTGAATAGCCATGCAATATTAGTCATAATATTAAGCCAATGAATTCAAAATATAAAAAAAAACTTGTCTATACATTTGCTTATAGATGACTGTCCTAAAATCATTAAAGCGAGATTAAGATTGCAACTGAAATAGGCTGCTATTTTAATAAAAACAGAAAATTCTGGAACGTATTTGGGTCAGACAGGACCCTGCAGAGGAAGAGATAAGGAAATGTTTCAGGTTGGAGATAGCAATAACTGCCAATGCTGGAGTCAGAGTCGATACAGTGTTTCAGGTCAGTAGCTTTGAAAGAGAGATAATTATTGAAGAGTTCAATCATTCTTCCTTTGTGATTTCCAGTACAAGAGAATTATTTCAAGGACCGTAAGATACCATTCAGCAAAATCACCAACACATTATTTTACTCTAAGATGAAGGTCACAGGGCAGTTTGACCAACCAAGAGTAAAATCTGGCACACTGGTTCTTGCAGTCATGAAACATGGGAAACATTCAATAGTTACTTTAGTTTGAATATTTTTTTTAAATTGTAGGAACTTGGCAGCATCCGTCCTCAGCAGGATATCTGAAAGGTAACAACTTTAGAAAAGGAGCAACCAATTAGTGATGTAGAAAGTTATCAGCCATGCAGGTAGTCCACTGTGCTCACTGTTTGCCAGTCTCCTCTTGTGCAGTACAATAGATTTGTCTATCCTGTACATTACCATTTCTTGCACATGGTCCTGATGAGTGCAAGTCAAAGGGCTTCGACAAAATGTGCCTTTTATCAACAATACTCAAGTTCTGTACCATCAAACCACACAATTCTAGGTCAGGTTACAAATATGTGCATTTTCTGCAGTCTCCAAGAACTGGTCAACTAAATAGGAAATTTTAAAAAAAAAAGTGGAGTTTCACTTCCACGAAATTCTCAGACAGAATACAGGATTTTTCTTATTTGGAGAGAGTGGGGGGTGGGGGTAGGATGGTAGCTTGGAAAAGGAGATCTGGCCATACTCAACTCCATAATGATGATGAAACTCCAACTGAGACAAATAAAAATCAGAGTAAAGTGGCAGAGAATGTTTTCTCAAATTTCATGGTCAGACAAATCCAGTATGCACAAAGAAGGGAGCAATTTCAATTTGTGTTGGGGGTCATGGAGTGGAAGAGATGGTTCGGGGGGGGGGGGGTTGATAGGCAACAAACACCTATTTCAGCATTTCCCTTCAGCTGACAAACACCACCTTATCTCACATAAGACTTCGAACAGTACATTACATATGACAACTTTTGAGAGGGTGGGTTGGAGACCAATTGCTTCAGCTGCTTCCTGGTTGTCACAGTAACAGCAAAATTTAAAAGCATAAATGGAAAACTACAGCCAGAGAAATCTGAAAGGGAAGATGGCAAGCAATCACAAGACAGATCTAGAGCAGAGAGCGCGAGGCAGACCCTTAAGTGGTTTAAAAAGGAATAGCATTTCCAAGACTTGCAGAATCACTGACCAGGTGTAACTAACTAAAGCGATCACCAAAAGTATGAAAAAAATGGCAATATTTCTTAACATTACAGTCTTAATTGTAGGAGAATCTACATAATATGGCTCTGCACACAAGGCCCAGCAGAAGAAGGGATGGAACATAGTTACCAGGCCCATACAAAGGGAAAGAACTCAGTTACCAAAAGTTGGAGCTTCATCAGCCCAAGCACCTGCCTAACCTCAGTTAATCCTCACAGGGTAATTGCAAAATTGAACCGGTAATCCAAGGGCCTCGGTTGAAGCCCAGGTTTTGCCTTCCACCCTGACAGCCAGAAGATAAACACTTCTTGAAAAACGATCTGGGGAAAAGTAATGAGAGATAGAATGAAGGGAGGGCAGTGGGGAAGAAAGGCAGAAGGGTGGAAAAATGTTGGCGGGGGGAAGACAGGGCGCAGAGGGGGGGGGGGAACGAGGCACAGAGGGGGGAGAAGGAGGGTAGGGGCGCAGATGGGGGCGCGGGGGGGGAGACGGGGCGCGGGGGGGGGAGGGAGACGGGGCGCGGGGGGGGGAGGGAGACGGGGCGCGGGGGGGGAGGGAGACGGGGCGCGGGGGGGGGGAGGGAGACGGGGCGCGGGGGGGGGGAGGGAGACGGGGCGAGGGGGGGGGGAGGGAGACGGGGCGAGGGGGGGGGGAGGGAGACGGGGCGAGGGGGGGGGGAGGGAGACGGGGCGAGGGGGGGGGAGGGAGACGGGGCGCGGGGGGGGGAGGGAGACGGGGCGAGGGGGGGGGAGGGAGACGGGGCGAGGGGGGGGGAGGGAGACGGGGCGAGGGGGGGGGAGGGAGACGGGGCGAGGGGGGGGGAGGGAGACGGGGCGCGGGGGGGGGAGGGAGACGGGGCGCGGGGGGGGGAGGGAGACGGGGCGCGGGGGGGGGAGGGAGACGGGGCGCGGGGGGGGGACGGGGCGCGGGGGGGGGGACGGGGCGCGGGGGGGGGACGGGGCGCGGGGGGGGACGGGGGACGGGGCGCGGGGCGCGGACGGGGGACGGGGCGCGGGGGGGGACGGGGGGGGGAGACGGGGCGCGGGGGGGGAGACGGGGCGCGGGGGGGGGGGAGACGGGGCGCGGGGGGGGGACGGGGCGCGGGGGGGGGGGACGGGGCGCGGGGGGGGGGGACGGGGCGCGGGGGGGGGGGGGACGGGGAGGGGGGGAGAAGGGGGGACGGGGAAGGGGGGGGAGAAGGGGGGACGGGGCGCGGGGGGGGGACGGGGCGCGGGGGGGGGACGGGGCGCGGGGGGGGACGGGGCGCGGGGGGGGGACGGGGCGCGGGGGGGGGACGGGGCGCGGGGGGGGGACGGGGCGCGGGGGGGGGGACGGGGCGCGGGGGGGGGACGGGGCGCGGGGGGGGACGGGGCGCGGGGGGGGACGGGGCGCGGGGGGGGGGACGGGGGCGCGGGGGGGGGACGGGGCGCGGGGGGGGACGGGGCGCGGGGGGGGACGGGGCGCGGGGGGGGGACGGGGCGCGGGGGGGGGAGACGGGGCGCGGGGGGGGGGGGGACGGGGAGGGGGGAGAAGGGGGGACGGGGCGCGGGGGGGGGGACGGGGCGCGGGGGGGGGACGGGGCGCGGGGGGGGGACGGGGCGCGGGGGGGGGACGGGGCGCGGGGGGGGGACGGGGCGCGGGGGGGGGACGGGGCGCGGGGGGGGGGACGGGGCGCGGGGGGGGGGACGGGGCGCGGGGGGGGGGGACGGGGCGCGGGGGGGGGGACGGGGCGCGGGGGGGGGGGGGGCGCGGGGGGGGGGACGGGGCGCGGGGGGGGACGGGGACGGGGCGCGGGGGGGGACGGGGGACGGGGCGCGGGGGGGGGACGGGGGACGGGGCGCGGGGGGGGACGGGGGACGGGGCGCGGGGGGGGGACGGGGGACGGGGCGCGGGGGGGGGACGGGGGACGGGGCGCGGGGGGGGGGACGGGGGACGGGGCGCGGGGGGGGGGACGGGGGACGGGCGGGGGGGGACGGGGGGGGCGCGGACGGGGGGACGGGGGGGGGGGAGACGGGGCGCGGGGGGGGAGACGGGGCGCGGGGGGGGAGACGGGGCGCGGGGGGGGAGACGGGGCGCGGGGGGGGAGACGGGGCGCGGGGGGGGAGACGGGGCGCGGG